>NW_016107707.1:1538081-1558129 GCF_001604975.1 Cebus imitator | reverse complement strand
TTTAGACAGGCTGTTGCTCTGTCACCCAGGCTTGAGTGCAGTGGTGGCATCAGGGTTCACTGCCATCTCTGCCTCCTGGGTTCAGGCCATCCCCTACCTCAGCCTTCTGAATAGCTGAGACCACAGCCATCATGTCTGCCTAATTATTGTATTTTGGGTAGAGACGGTTTCACCACATTGCCCAGGCTGCTCTCCAACTCCTGCCACCAAGCAATCTTTCCGCCTTAGCCTCCCAAAGTCCTAGGATCATGAACCACCATGCCTGGCGCTGAAATGTCTTTTGAAGCACAAAGGATTTTAGTTTTGATGAAGCTCAATTTCTCCATTTTTTTCCGTTGTTGCTTGGGCTTTTGGTGTCATAGCTAAGGAGCCATTTGCCAAATCCAAAGTCGTGGTTTGTCTTTGTCTAAGAATTCTATGGTTTTATTTTAAAAATAAATGATCTATTTTGAGTCAATTGTTTTATAGGATATGAGGTAGGGGTCTAACTTTATTCTTTTGCATGTGGAAATCTAGTTATCCAGCACCATTTGTTGAAGAGACTATTTATTCTCTGTTGAATGGTCTTTGCACCCTTGCCATAAAACTGGTTGGCCGTAAGATGTATGAGTTTATTTCTGGACTTTCGTTTGTATTCCGTTGGTCTATATGTCTGTCCTTATGACAGTGTCACATGATTTTGACTACTGTAGCCCTGTAGTGAGTTTTGATATTTCAAAATGTTAGTACCGGAAACTTGTTCTTTGTCAAGATTGTTTTGGCTGTTCAGAGCCCCTTGAAGTTCCATATGAATTTGAGGACCAGCTTTGACATTTTTTTTTGGAATTTTGATAGGCATTGCATGGAATCACTTTGGGTAGTATTAACATCTTAATGATATATATATATATATTTTTTTTTTTTGAGACGGAGTTTCGCTCTTGTTACCCAGGCTGGAGTGCAATGGCGCGATCTCGGCTCACCGCAACCTCCGCCTCCTGGGTTCAGGCAATTCTCCTGCCTCAGCCTCCTGAGTAGCTGGGATTACAGGCACGCGCCACCATGCCCAGCTAATGTTTTGTATTTTTAGTAGAGACGGGGTTTCACCATGTTGACCAGGATGGTCTTGATCTCTTGACCTTGTGATCCACCCGCCTCGGCCTCCCAAAGTGCTGGGATTACAGGCTTGAGCCACGGCGCCTGGCCACATCTTAATGGTATTAAGTCTTCTTATCCATGAACATAGGATATATTTTAATTTATTAAGGTCTTCTTTAATTTCTTTCAGTTATGTTTTACAGTTTTTAGTGTACATGTCTTTAACTCTTTGATTAAATTTATTTTTAGCTATTTTGTTCTTTTGGATGCTATTGTAAATGGAATTGTTTTCTTATTTCCCTTTTTCAGTTAGTTCATTGCTGATGTATAGCAACACAACAAATATTTTGCATTGATAGCTGTATTTGCAACTTGATGAATTAATTTATTAGCTCAGTAGCTTTCCTGTGGATTCTTTGGGATGTTCTACATATAGGTTCATGGGATCATGTCTGCAAATGGAGATATTTTTACTTCTTCCTTTCCCATCTGGATGTCTTTTATTTCCTTTCTCATCTAATTACTCTGGCCTGAACTCCCAGTACAATGGTGAATCGGCAATAGTGAAAGCAGGCGTCCTGGATTTGTTCCTGACCTTAGAGGACAGTCTTTGGTTTTTTACCGTCATGTTGAGGAAGTTCTCTTCTATTGCCGGCTTTCTGGGTAATTTTTTACCCTACTCCCAGAGACCTTATGCTTCAGATGAAAGATGCCAGGAAGATGTAACCAGCGGGGGAAGAAGCCCAGACCACATTTCCCTGGAGTTTTTCTATTGGACATGAAGTTGACAATGTTCGAAGGATGGCGCCATGGACAGACACTCATGCCAGGCTGGAGAGGTCCAAATCCATCCTCTGGGCCAGTGTTTCTCACGGTGTGGTAGTATCTCAGTATCTCCCAGGTGTTACAAATATAGCTCTTTGAGCCACACACTCTTCTGAGGCAGAAACTCTGGAGAAGGATCCTAGGAAATGGTCTTTGAAGTAAATTCCTTAGGTGATTTGACTGTGGGCTTATTTTTGGAAACCACTGGTATAGGTGATGGTGAGAGAGAATGAGGTGAGAAGGGTGTTTTGGGGAGTCTGAAGCTTGTGAGATGGCCTGGGACATAGGCCAGGGCATGTGTCAGGGCCTGACCAAAGAGGGGGATGCTCAGGCAGGGGAGCATGTGCGGCAAATTTCCTCGAAGGGTGGAGTCCAGATCTGGAGCTGCTTCCAATAATTCTAGGATCCCAAAGTTTTCAAAGAGGATGACAAGAGGGAAATCTTGAGCAGGTGACTTTTAGGAAAACATTCATTTTCAGGCATGTCGATTTGAAGTGAGAGTCAAGCCAGGCTTGCTGCTGCCTACCCTGTGTGAAAAGGCACAGCCTCTGTAGGAGGAATAACCCTAAATTGCCAACACAGTATCAGTTCATTTCTTGCTTGTATGCACGAAGTCCGCTTGGCAGTGTGTGGGCAGTGCTGTGGCCATCACTCAGAACAGGACGGCAGATGCCCTGTCCTGTGGTTGTCGACACGTGCTCGGTTCCCCTTCTGCCCTCTGCCCTGGGAGACTGACCTCCAGGGATTTCCTAGAGCTCCCTGGTGGCTTCTGGCTGAGTTCAGCCTATGGGAACATGGCAGGAGATGGAGCCTGATGTGACTGGGCTTCCGATTTCTTCAGTCCTCCCTCTCCTATCCTCTCAGAGAGACCCTTGTGGCTGATGTATCCTCAGCAAGAGACCTCCTTGCATCTCAGAATGGCCCTTCTGTGAGACTCTTGTCTTCTGCGTTCTGAAAACTGCCTTCTCCCTTTATCCCCTTCAGGCCAGGGGTGGTGACAGAGCTGCTGTTACTGCACGTGTCCCGAACCGCGTAATACTGCGTGCCTGTTTTCCCTACACTCTGCCTACGTTTTTGCAGATTTTCCCTTTATTGAATTCTCTTTGAATTGTTCGACTTACTGAGCTCCCATTTCCTTCTGGTATGCTGACTGGTAGAATAGCTTCCAAGACAGCACTGCTGGTAAAGTTCACCTGGAGTGTGGGGCAGAGAGTGTGTGAACAGGAAGAGGGAGCCTTTAGTGCCGTCCATCGTGTCCTCCTCCCACCACTGCCTGTGGCTTGGTTCTGTGGCCCCTGAAATGGAAGGAGTGGGACATGTGGCCCCTGACCTGGAAGCCGTTTCATAGCGGCAAGTCCACACCAAGCAGCTGCCCTGCTAAACAGCTGCTGTTCTGTGTTGGAGGAAGGGCCAGTTCTCAAGGCTGGGGGTCTTGGTATGAATATTCAGTATCACCTAACCTGATGCCACCGGGATAGTTTAGGTCTCTTAAGAGTGATTACAGCACAACCCCTGTTTTAGAGACTGATGTATGTGAGTGTGGAGGAAACTGTGACAGATAACTAAGAAGTATTTGTTGGAGAGAAATGCTGGATTTCTCTGTAAAATACTGAAGCCTGAACTTGAGTAGCTCTGGCATTTTCTGGGCTATGTGCGGGGTGCTGTGCTGGGAAGTAACTACGTAGCCAAGTGGCCCTGATATGTTGCTTTAACTGTGGCCGCGGTGAGTGTGAGGTCCAGCCAGGCACGGGGTGCGTGAGCTCCAGCTCCATCGGAGGAAGACGGGTCTGCCGAAGGGAATGGAGGGTACGGAAACGTTGACAGCTTTGTAAAGCTCCACATTTCTTCTTATCGTTCAAAGGTAATTTGCCATTGAAGTAAAATAATCAAAATGCACTGTGTGTCTCATATCACATGTAAAAGTGTGACAGCAATGACACAAAGGCTGAGAAGAGAGAAATGGAAGCACACTCGTCCTGTATGTGAACCACGAGGTACCACAGAGGTACAGTGTTATCTACTGTGTGTGTGCACACATGTAGATCTTCCTGTTGTATGCTTATAGCAATGGGTATACTGTCATTTAAAGTTAAAGATGTATACTGCAAACCCTAAAAAATACCTAGAATAATGTAGTGATAACTCATAAGCCAACAAAAAGATAAAATGGAAGCATACAAAACAACTAATGCAAACTAAGGCAGAAGGGAAGAAGGAACATATTGACAAATAGAAAACAAGTATCAGGATGGTAGATTTAAACCTAAATATATTGCTTATCACATTATATGTGAATGGACTAATTATCTCGATTATAAAGTAGACATTGTCATATTGGGAAAAAAATCAAAGTCAAACTATGTGCTACCTATAAAGGAGCCCGTTCTAAGTATAAAAGCATGGATACATTAAATACAAAAAGAAGAAAAAAGACATAGAATGCTAAAACTGATACTGTCCAAAGAAAAATAGGATGTCTGTATTAATATCAGAAAAGGTAGGTTTTGGAGCAAAGAATATTATTAGGGACAAAGAAGGCCATGCCGTAATGATACAGTGGTCAGTTGATCAGGACATAATTCATAGTGTTTATGGACTCAGTAACAGAGTTTCAAAATACATGAAGCAAAAGCTGATAGAGCACAAGAAAGAATCATAGTTGGAGATTTCAACACCCTCTTCTCATTAACTGATAGAACAAATAGAAAATCCTGTGAAGCCGTGACTTGTTCAGATGCCCGTAGCACATGGCAGGGAGAACAGCAATCTGCAGAGAAACGTGCTGTCCATATTCACGGGCGAGTCTCCAGGCCGTGCACGCCAGGCCGCTGGGGCAAGAATCTCCGGGACAAGTACCCAGGAAGGCCAGGCTTTCGCAGAAGAGTGTGGGAAAAATGTATGTGTGTCACTGGCAGAGTCTTCGTAGGAACGTGGGGTAGGGACAGTCTGCCACCGCTTCATGCATGCTTTGCCACCTACTGTCATTTCAGAGAATGCCCTTGAATGTTTCACTGATTTCAAGTTAGTGATTGGTTAGAATAATTTTTCAAAAAACATGCTTCCCCTTTTTTATGTGGGGTATCGCTGCTGAGCAAGTTGTCCGCACGCACATATATAATATGAAAATGTTAACAAAAGTTGTAAAATGGTCTTTCAGAGTGCGGTCTACTCTGGCAACATGGAATAACCTCAGGCTTCATACAGTAACATATGGAGGTGCTGTCTGCCCACGTATGTTCCTGTTGAATGTTTTCCTTCCCAGAACTCAAGCATTCATCGGTCTTTCTGTGAAAGTGTGGCTATTAGGAAAAGATACAGCTTTTAACTCAAGGCCTGCACCCCACTCATGAAATTGAAGAATCTTATCTTTCTTCCTTGAAAAGCATAGCCCATCCAGTTTGTTTTGGAAGGAGTATACTTCTGTGTTCTGTGCAATAAAAATGATTTATCTCTTCAATAACCAGCCCAGTCACAAGCCCATCTAATGTGAATAATTAATTTTGCAGCTTTCCAGCTAACTGGAGTGAACAGTGGTCTGATTTCTTCCCTCGGGTTTTTTCTGACTGAAAACAATCATTCCAGTACTGATTTCTTTGCTCATTGGGCTGAGATTTGAAAAGTTGCTTAATTACACTGCAGTGGTTCTCCAAACAGGAGTCTTTCATGTTCCGTCCATTTGCTTTGAAAAGGAAGGATTGTATCCTTATGTCTGAGGAATTACTTGAGCCCAAGGATGGAATTTTCTGCATGTAAGCCTCAGAAAAAATGGGCACCAATCATCTTTATTGTGATTTTTGGACATTTATTGAGTGATCAGCTTTCAGGGCAAGCTGGATAGAAACGGCCATGCACGTCTGGCTTCCGAGATGTCGGCTTCCTGTGTCTCCCTGGGCTCAGGCTCCACCCTCCCGTTTTCCCCTCTCTCCACTGAACTGTAAGCCTCAAAAACCATGCCACTGGGCCCACTAGCTGGTTGTTCACTCTACTTTCCTTAGGTGAAAGGACCATTCAAATTAGACCTTAAATACACGTGATGTTCTTACATCCAATAGTCCTGAAATTGCTCCTGTCAATATTTCTCAGTGAATACTTCCCCAGGCTTTGGGGACGATGATTATGCTTTTTGCCAATTAGTAATGTCCCTTTCTACTCAATATTTCTTGTGTTAATTGTCCTTACAGATTCTCTAGAAGCATTTTTAAAACAGTCTGCCAACATTCTTTTAAAAATATTAATCTGCACCATCTGTAATGAAACTAGTTGTTCAAACAAAGGCTAACATCAACTCAAACCTATTTTCCAATTGGAGTATAAACAAATAAAAGTTTATTATTTTGGCAGGGAGAAAAAGTGGAAGGACTATTCACTGGTAAACACTACATTCTTTTAATTCCCCTTTCCACCACTATTAATAGATCATGTACAGGGCATCTTGCTTTGTCAATTCATTTGAAACTGTAATATTCCAGTGAATATCCACTTTCCTTCCAAGTCCCTTAAGTTTTAGAAAGAAAAATATTTATTTATTTATTTAGGGACAGAGTCGCACTCTGCTGCCCAGGCTGGGGTGCAGTGGCGCAATCTCGGCTCACTGCAACCTTTCCCTCCCCGGTTCAAGTGATTCTCCTGCCTCAGCCTCCCGAGTAGCTGGGACCACAGGTGTGTGCCACCACGCCCAGCTAATTTTTGCATTTTTAGTAGATACAGGGTTTCGCCATGTTGGTCAGGCTGATCTCAAGCTCCTGCTCTCAAGTGATCTGCCCACCTTGGCCTCCCAAAGTGCTGGGATTACAGGCGTGAGCCACTGCACCCGTCCAGAAGGCGCTGTTTGTATGTAGCCATCTTCCCAGCCACACTCCAGCCTGTTGTGCATCTTTACCTACCATCTCTTTCCCCAGCAATCTATGAGTCTGTACTCTTCCTGTTCTGTGACTCTATCTCCCGACGTGGACTTGAAGTACTAAATGTGTGCATAGGGCCGCTACACAAAGCTGTGCTGATCTTTGTGCTGTTTTCTTTCTGCGTGACATTGCACTGAAGGGCTGACCTTGCTTTTACAGAATGATGCCAGACTCCCAGAGACGCTGCCTGTACATGGGAGAGGAGTCACAGTCTCCTTCCAAGCGTCCTGAAAAACCTCCCATGAGATCCGGCAGCTTCCCCACTCATGTTCCTTCCTCAGATCTGCTTTCTGCCCATGGGAAATATGCTTGGCTGTTCAGTGTGGTTGCTTTTGGGTCAGCGTAGCTTCACCACTGCCTGCCAGTTTGCTTCTTCCTCCTGGAAAGGTAGCTTGCTTCAGTGAAGCCAGGATGAAAACAGGCCACAAACAAGAGTCCCTGTCGGAGAGAGGGAGAGGAGGAGAGGCAGAGAAAGAGAGGAGAAGAGAGAAGAGAGGACATAGGGAGAGAGAAAGAGAGAAGGGAGCAGGTAGAGAAAGAGAAAGAGAGAAGGTGAAACCTTGCAGGTCAGCCTGCTGGGCCCAGGGGCGGCAGCGGGGCTGTGCTGTGCTGGCTCACTGTGGCTTCCCGTGACTGCTGCGCCATGCAGGGTACATCTGCACAGAGAGTGCCCTGCCTGGCACAGTCCTCGGGCTGGGGCGTGTTGCCTCCTGGTGGGAGGGAGGGGCTGGGAGAGGACATTGGGTGCTGGACACATGTTGGCCCCGCCCTCAGCAGCTGGGAGCCTATCCTGGGCCTGACTTCTCGGAGTCGCATTCGTTCCTTCTAAAATGGGGATCATATTATCCACCTTCAGGGTTATCATGAGGGCTAAATGAGATAACAAAGGTGGTAGGTTCAGCAGGAGCCTGACACAGAATGTACTCACTTAAATGACCATGGTTGTTCGTGATACTCATCAGATAAAATCCTGGTAATTATATGGTGGGGACAAGGCCTTTTCTCTGCAGGACACTTCAGAGATACTGTCAGGTAATTAGGGCAAAGAGAGTGAAGGGCCTTAAGTGGAAGGCCTCACCCCTGCTCTGCTGTCTGCAGCGTCTCTTGCCCTGGGAGATACTTCCCACGAGGGACCCCTCCTGGTCACTGCAGCACAGGCTCTGTTACAGGGAAGGCCTCATTGCTCAGCTTGGTTTTCCCACAGCTGATCTCCAGTGGCACCAACCATTGAGATCCCTCCCATTACACACCTCCTGGCCTGGGCGTAGAGGGACCAGCTGCCTTCCTGCCCTCTGACTTCTGCTTGATTTATGTTGGTCTCACTCCAAGCAGTTCTTCCACAGGGCTCTGCATGGCCAATGCCGTCTGCCACCTGCCTTCTGTCTGTAGTCCTGAAGTGGCAGGAAGGCCACTTCATCCTTCCTGCCTGCTCTGTGGCCTTCCTGAGTGGTGCCTGGGAGAGAGCCTGCAGATGACTTGGGCAGGGCATCCCTCGGAGGCCCTGGCACGGGTGAGGTAGTGAAAGCACTTTGCTTCCTTGTTACTGGCTCTGTAGCACCTTGTCAAGCAGAAGTGACCTCAGCCATGGCTGCATAAATGGTGCCTACGTGGTACAGGGCCTAAGACTCAGGGAAAACCTTTCCCTCCACCCCTGTACCCCGGTCCCCACCTCCCCAAGCTGTCGTTTCTACTCACCGTTGTCTCTTTTCTGGCCCTTAAAAATGTAAATTCTCTTGGCAGTGTTAATGTATTAGGTACTCAATGTATTCAACATTTTTAGCTCCGTATTTCTCAATGTGATGATATAAGCATCGTAGGACTGTTACGTGTTTTGATCTAGAAAGAACTAAAGGATTGAGGGATGAGGAAACTGTTGAAGAAGAGGGCAGAAGAGGCAGAGGCGTGGGCAAGAACCTGTTTCCATCTCACAGTCTGGCATGAACCTGTCTTGTTAATAGTCACGGTAGCAAGGGTTCTTGACAACAGTGGGCGTGACTCAGACCCATCAATTCTGGTTGTTTAAAACTTACGGCCTGAGGATTTTAAACATGTCTAATACCTGGGGCTGGTGGGGATAAGGATTTGTTCCTGCCTGTAACTGAGACGTGGCGCAATGGGGATAGGCTCTCCTCCCGCAAGAGGACCATGGGCACCAGGAAACTTCTTGATCCAGTGACCTCGCTTCTAGGAACCTATCCTAAGAAAATAATTGAAGGCACACTCAAAGACTTATCCACTAGGACTCACATAGAGTTTGTTGTTTATCTAGGTAAAAAACCAGAAATCCCCTAAATTTCCATCAACAGACAGATGGTCAGGCTTAATTTGATGATCCATGTAATGGAATATAATGGCTGACATTAAAATTACGTTGTAGAAGAATCGCTACGATTTAATAACCTGAGAAATGCTAATGAGATAGCTGAGTTGAACAATTAGAAGACAAATTAATTTGTGTATGTGAATACACATGTGTGTGATGTGTGTCTCTGTGTATGTGAATGCGTGTATGTGTGTGAATGTGTGTCTCTGTGTATGTGAATGCATGTATGTGTGAATGTGTCTCTGTATGTGAATGCATGTATGTGTGAACGTGTGTCTCTGTGTATGTGAATGTGCGTATGTGTGTGTGTCTCTGTGTATGTGAATACACGTATGTGTGAATGTGTGTCTCTGTGTATGTGAATGTGCGTATGTGTGAGTGTGTGTCTCTGTATGCTAATGGGTGTATGTGTATGTGTGTCTCTGTGTATGTGAATAGGCGTATGTGTGACTATGTGTCTCTGTGTATGTAAATACGCGTATGTGTGAGTGTGTGTCTCTGTGTATGTGAATATGCGTATGTGTGAATGTGTGTCTATGTATGTGAATGTGCATATGTGTGAGTGTGTGTCTCTGTATGCTAATGGGTGTATGTGTATGTGTGTCTCTGTATGCGAATATGCATGTGTGTGAATGTCTCTGTGTATGTGAATACACGTATGTGTGACAATGTGTCTCTGTGTATGTGAATACGTGTATGTGTGACTATGTGTCTCTGTGTATGTGAATACACGTATGTGTGACTGTGTCTCTGTGTATGTGAATACGTGTATGTGTGACTGTGTGTCTCTGTGTATGTGAATACGTGTATGTGTGACTATGTGTCTCTGTGTATGTGAATATGCGTATGTGTGAATGTGTGTCTCTGCATGCATACGTGTGATCTGACCTAAAAATATTCATTTATATGTAGGAAAAAAACACTGAAAGGAAATTATCTAAATGTTAACATTGGGTGTCTCTGAATTATAGAATTATGTACAGTTGCAGTTGTTTTATGTGTCATCTTCTATAATTTCCTTTAACATAAGTATCACCTGCTTATAAATGTATAGGCACATATGGATTTTGCAAATGTATATACAGAGTTTGTTGAGACATAGGGGAAATCAGACAATGTGGAAATTCATAAAACTAGACAGTGCCCAGTCTTAGAGCAAAGTCAGAAAAATGTCAATGGGATTTCTTTTTTCAGAAGAGGAAAAGTCAGGAATAATATAGATCTCATCAATCTTTTCTACCTTATTGAAGTCAAAAGGAGAAAAAAAATTGTGGAATGCCATTTTTATTTCCAGCCTCTGGAAAATGTTTTTGGGTAATCCTGAATCTTCTCTACATGTGAGCTGTGAGCTCTCTGAGTCACAGGCTAGGGATTCTGCCAGGCAATAGGACCCCAAGTCCTCCTTGATGCTTCCCCTATTTGCAGAGAGGAATGGATTTGGAACATTGAAGATGGTATCTGTATGGTATTCAGTTTAAACTGGAATAGCCCAAAGTCTCTTTAGGAAATTTCCTGGTGCAACTCATTTTATTTTTGGATTTTTAGAAATATGATTACATAAAAAAGCTCAGAAACGATTACCTATATGCTTAACTACAATTATATAATACTTTGTGTACACAAAGTAGATAAATGTAAATATTAAACAGGAATAAAAATCAGCCAGATATGGCATCACAGAGAAGATAAAATGGACTTTGGATTTTTCCCCATTTCTGCTTTTCCTTCTTAGTGGCCAGAAGGTGAGTCCGCCACATTGTACAGTGTGGTGCTGCTTTGAGACCCCATGGGCCTCCACTCTCCTGAGCACTGTCCTCTCCTCAGAGGTCAATACTGAGTCTACAAACATTGTTGATTTAATGACTTAGAAAACTTGTTTTATTTGAGTTAAAAAACCAATCTCATGCAAATAAGCTATGGTTACTGGGTTTTAACCTATTCATTATGAAGTATGTATGTATGTATTATTTTTGAGGCAGGGTCTTGCTTTGTTGCCCAGGCTGGAGTACAGTAGCACAATCTCAGCTCACTGAAGGTTTGACCTCTCAGGCTCAAGCAGTCCTTTACCAGCCTTCCCAGTAGCTGGGACTGTAGGCGTGCACCGCCATACCTGGCTAATTTTTGAATTTTTTAGAGACAGGGTTTTTCCATGTTGCCCAGGCTGGTTGTGAACTCCTAGGCTCAGGCAATCCACCTGCCTTGGCCTCCCAAAGTGCTGAGATTACAGGTGTGAGCCACTGTGGCTAGCTCATTATGGAGTATTTATTAAGAACCTACTTTGAACTGGATACCACTAAGAGTACCAAAGAAAACAAGATGAAATCAACACGGCAGCCATTCTTAAGGAACTCACGGTCTAATGAACCTCAGTGAATCAACATCCACAATCTATCTTTATGTTTTTCATTTACATCTCCTTAGTTAATGTAACAAAAGCAAGGGTTTTGTTTCTTTTTTAAAGCAAGAGGGTCTCCTCCCGGCCGGAGTGCAGTGGTTCTACCATAGCTCACTGCAGCCTTGAACTCCAGGGCTCCAGTGATTCTTCTGCCTCAGTCTTCCAAGTAGCTAGGAGTACAAGTGCATACCACTATGCCTGATCATTTTTTTATTATTTTTATTTTCCATAGAGATGGGGTCTTGTGTTCCCAGGCTGATCTTGAACTCCTGACCTTAATCGATCCTCCCACCTTGACCTCCCAAAGTGCTGGGATTACAAGTTTGAACCACCATGGTTGGCCTTGTTTTCTTTTAATCTACATTGTATGACTGAGAAAATAATGCGAGGGAGGTCACCATCTCCATAACACTCGGTTCTCCCAGACCACCCCCGGGAGCATCAGAAAACATCTGGTTGTTTCGTCCACTCACTGTGACATTTATCTAAATGTACCTAAGGAGTTACGGTTTCAGATTTATAGTTATGGGAAACGGGTGGGAGGATGTCAATTGTAAGCCAGTTCGAGCAGCTAAAAGCATGCAAATTATTAAATCTCTTGGGCAGAGAGATTCTTTCACCTCTCTACTTTCATTACCAAAGCTGAGACACCTACGTTATAACCCCGTCTCCTGCCACGCGGCCCTCTGCTGGCTGCTGAGCCTCTGAGGAGAGTCCTCAGTCACCTGTGTTCTCCATGGGAAGTGACCCAGGGCTGCCTAGAGATGACGCCCAGAGGATACTCCCCGGCCCCAGACAGACTCCTTTTCTGACTTCTCAGAGATGTGGTGCTGGTGTTAGACGGCACTCAGGGCCCAGGTTTACTCATGCACAGGAGTCCTATTGTCTGTGTCACCGGTGAATTCTTGAATGAGAAAGAAGCAAGCAAAAATATTTTTCTTAAAATTTCTTCCTTTGTTGTACATTTGTGATCGGAAAGAATGACTGTCATTTCTGCAGGCGAATGTTTCATAGCATCGATAGCATCTCTACCTGTCCGGGGACCCTTTAAAACAGGCAATGCACCTGCACATAAAATGACATCTTCCCAGTGATCAGGAACGAAAATCGTTCCTGCGGCTTCTCATGGAATCTGGCTGTCTTTAACATCATGTGTCCTTTAATGAGGGTGACCATATATGCCTGTGCAGTTGCTTCCCTTTCATCAAGCTCCTGATCTGGATGATGCATGTATGGTGGTCCTTCCATGTGGCGGGCAGGCCAGTGTGGTGGAGGACCATCCTGCCTAGTGTGAACCTTTGCTTTGCTTCAGGTGTGGCTGCCGTCCTTGCAGAGCTTCCTTCTTGCGATTCTGGTTATTGTCTTATTCCAGTCCCTGGGTCCTGACTTCTGCTGATTGGTCTTCCAGTGGAAGCCATTAGGGTATTTAAATGTGAATTTCTTGTGATTTTAGGAAATAGACATTTTTTTGCCTATGAAAGGGCCAACCAGACTCTGAATGTTTTTCTTGATGAGAAGCTGTGCATGAAATAGCAAAGGTGGCCTGAATCTTCTGCCAATGCAAAAGTGAGTCTAAAAGTGTCATCCCACAGTGTCTGGTCTCCTGTGTGAGTTTCTGCTTTACATTTTCAGTTGAGTTGGGGAGGAGAGTTGTTTCTAATGGTCTCTTCTAAAAACTTTAGCCTTTTACAATTCAGACTGACCCTTAGGCAAATTTCCTTGTAAGATTTACCACAGAATCTTGGGCACATTCTTGAATCTAGCGCCCAAGTGCTGGGAACACATTCATTATTTCTGTGTTGGTGATTCCGTTTCCTTCCCTGTCTCTTTCAGGTCTCACTCTCCTTTGCTCCAGATGTCCAGCGCCAGGTCTAAAGATCCCTGCTTTACTGAAAACACTCCTTTGCTGGGGAGCTCCTTACAGGAGAAAGGGTGAGATATGTCCCCCCTCATATGAAAGTAAGCGTGTCTGCGCCTCGTTCTTGGCACGTATGCTGGAGAACTTCTTGAGATGCGAACTTTTACTGGACGTGTTTAACCTCTGCCAGATCTTGACAATTTATTGTAGTAGATGTTCTTGATTCCAGTGGTTATATTCTGTGGGTATTAATTTCCAGACGGCCTTGAGCATAACCCTGCAGTGATTGCATAGCACACATGCACACTCATGCATGCACGAAACTCTGACGGGCCATTTGACCAGGCTGTGGTTTCTCAGCTAGGGCATGGTTGGAATTGCCTGGAGACATTTTTGGTTGTCACGCTGAGGGCTGAGGGCTGAGGTGCTTCTGGCATCTAAGGGCAGAGGTCAGGGATGCTGCCAAACATTCTGCAACGCACAGGACAGCCCCCACCGCAAAGAATTGTCCAGCGCAAATGTCAGTAGTGATGAAGTTGAGAAACCCTGTATATTTTTTTCACAAGAAAACTCAATTTCCCGCAAACTTGCAGGTCCTTTTTGGGCACAAATCAAGGTGGTTCTGGAATTGCCTGAGCAGAGCTGACCCGGAGGGTAAGTTACAGATGCTTCCTTCTGGGATGAACGGCCATGGGCCAGGCCTGCGGCCTCATCTTCTCTTCTTTCTGCAAGCAAACTGCCACAAGCCTGAGCCACCTGCTCCATGTTTCCTGGCTCCTTGCACATCACAAACCTGGTGACATTAATACCCACAGAATATAACCACTGGAATAATAAACATCTACTACAACAAATTGTCAAGATCTGGCAGAGCCTAAACATGTCCAGTAAAAATTGTCACTATCAATCTGATCAAAAGTATCAGAACCCAGTTTAAAATCATTTATTCAAGCACAAAGTTGAGGATAGCCATTTGGGAAACACAGAATCCAAAGAAATGGGATCAGTGCTCCAAAGCTGAAAAGATAAGGTCTAATTCTTATTAATATAGGCAGAAAACAGAGAAATGTAGAAGGACCACATTTTCATACAAGGCTGGTGTATAAATTACAGCTTTCTCCCCAATTTAAAAGAGTCTATTTGACATTCCATGTTAGACAATATGATAGTCATGAGGTCTTTGTGTGAGAGAAGAAGGAAGTTAATCTATCAATGAAGAGCAACAGTGAAGAGGAAAGGGGTCTTCTCTGGTGCCTGTTAGTCTTTTACAACATTTTATAAAACAATGTAGGTAAGGAAAAAGGCTAATATAGAATCAGAGAAAAAAAGGCCACAGCTGACTCTTATGTGACTCGTTCCATAATCACATTCTTTTAAGACTCAAAATAATGTAAACTTCCAACAGCTTTGATTTTGAATCCCCTATTTGCACAGCATGGCTGCTGTGTCTCCCTCACTCACCTCTGAGCCTCTGAGGAGCTGCCTCCTTTCTCCCGAGCCCAGTCTGCAGCCAGGGAGGGGAGCGGAGGGCTTCACACTTTAGGGGGCTTTGCATGCCACATGCGTTCCTGTCCTCAGCCTCCAAATACTCCGGCTCGCAGGATTTGGATGGGCTGCAGATATCTGGATTTATCACTTCTCAGTGCAGGGGTGATTTGTTCACACAAAGCCCTTGACTAGAGGAAACTCCTTCCCTCCCTGGCTCTCCAGGGCAGTCAGTACTATTCCTGTCAAGGGATTCAAATATCGCTTCCCTTGAGAGCCCTTAGTAGTCTCTGTCCCACCCACCAGTGCTGCTCCTACGCTCTCAAACACTACATGCCCTTACTTACAACCTAGTCCTTGTGCTGTCTATGGTTATGTCAGCCAGCCTGTGCCCTCTTCATCGTCCATCCTGGTACCCAGTACAGTCCCTGCCACCCGCCCCTCAGTGACTGGATGGATAAGGATTGTAAGCTGAGGCATTCCCACTGACCCAGCTGCTTCCAGCTTCTGTACTGGGGGATAACTTAATTCTCCTCCATTGCTCCTAATCAATAACTTTTAAGACAAAGACTCTACACAGCTATTCCCTTAATGCTTTCTCTTGAATTACTTGGTAAATTGTGCAGGACTGTGACATTTAAGAACTTGAAGTTAACTGGAAAACCATTAATGTGTAAGCATTTGTCCTGGCATGCCCTGGGAGGCAGAGCTGGGCCTCATGTCACAAAAACCACTTCAAGGGAGCAGAACATGGGTCGGCTTTGCTTACAAAACTTTTCCTTTTCTCTTTTTGCATGAAGCTAATTAAGGTATTGGTGGTAGGAATGTGTTTTTCATGCTTTACTTTTATCAACTTTATTTTGTTGCAGTTTTAGTTTGATCAAATGCTTATTAGGATAATATCCATTGATTTACACCTTTTCAGAAGTGTTCTTTTAAGGGTGTTGAGAGAAGGAATGTGTGGTACAAAGGTCAGAGCATGCCCTGTATCTGCACTGACGGTAGCCACTCTTCAGGGATGGTTATTTAAATTAAAATTAAAAATTCACTACTTCAGTAGCACTGGCCACACTTCCAGTTACCCCGCATTTTGGACAGGGCAGCGAACACGGCTATCACCACAGGAAGCTCTGTTGCACAACACTGCTCTAGAAGGCAGTGACAGTAACTTGTTTTTCTCTTTCTACTTATAGGAAAAGGTTCCAATTTTGGTTCAGTTTTTGCTTCCAATGTTGTTACAGTTGTATTTTCAGCAGTTAGAAAGTGATATTATTTCTCACGCACCTGAGCATTTTCCAGTCACAAAATTGATAGAAAGTATTATCAACTATTTTCAGTCATGTGTTACCTTGTTACACATTGGTTATACATGGCTTAATTGGCATCTCCTTATGAATAACATTTTTTCCTTGTGAACCACTGCTAAAGCAGTCATGTGTTCAGGAGAATCACAATGCCCCATTGATATGGCTCCGTTCCAGTGTATCACAGAACACATCTGTTGCTAATGTCATTATTGTGGTCTCATGAATATTCCATGTGATACATGAAAATTCTGGCTTTTGCTACTACCTTTTAAGAGTCAAGTGCATCTGTTATGAAGGAATTGATCAGAAGGTCAGGGATTCAACTGAAATTAATTGGAGGCTCTGTACAGTGGCTCATGCCTCTAATCCCAGCACATTGGGAGGCCAAGGTGGTCAGATTACTTGAGATCAGGAGTTCACGACCAGCCTGGTCAACATGATGAAACCCTGTCTCTACTAAAAATACAAACATTAGTTGGGCGTGGTAGCACGTGCCTGTCATCCCAGCTACTGGGGAGGCTGAGGTAGGAGAATTACTTGAACCTGGGAGGCAGAGGTTGCAGTGAGCTGAAATCACGCCACTGCACTCCACCCTGGGTGACAAGACTCTGTCTCAAAAAACAAGACAAAACAAAACAAAAACAAAAATCCCAGAAGTAAATGGATGTATTCTCAAGTAATTCTGAGAAAAGTTTATGATTCCACTTGAGTCATCCCTCTAGGTACTGGCCCCATTCTTGGCCTGTCTAGTCAGGTACTAATGTTCCTTCTTCCTGCTCATGCTCCTGTGGATGTTGTGTGGGAAGCCAGGGAGGCCACCTCCCATGCTGCTCCACTGCAGAAAGAGATCTATCTACACAGGGTAGGAAACACTGGCACCGTTCACCCTGGGCAGGTCTCACAGATCTAGGTATTGGCTGCTGGACCCCATACAATGAGAAAGCAAACACTGAAATCAGCAGGAACTGGTCTGAGCCAGAAACAGCTTTCTTGGAAAGTCCCAAACTCAGAAAAAGCTGGTTTCTTGAGGGCTCACAATTCATTTTGAAGACTTTAGTGACTCCAGAAAATTTCCTTTGAGGTAAGTGTTCTGTGAAGCCACAAAAGGCCCATTCCCACCAGCATGAGAACGCCATAGTCTGTGGTCCTTTGAAAGACCAGGGTTGATTCAGTGGCATTTCACACGTCAGGTCTCAGAGGAAAGGAAAGCTTGTTTTGCAGACGTTACTATTTCAGGAGAAACAACCAGACCTCTCTTGCTTCCCAGGTCACCGCGCATGCCCGTTTACCATCCCGAGTTCATCTCCGAAGAGTCTTGGGAGGACAGCTCTGCCGATTGGGAGCGAAGATACCTGCTGAGCAGGGAGGTGTCTGGTCTGTCTGCATCTGCCTCCTCCGAGAAGGGGGACCTTCTGGACAGCTTGCACATCCGACTCCGTCTTTCCAAGCTGAGGTAGGCGGACCTGGGGTGCCCAGCCTGGCAGCGGTGGCCGCACATCAGGTCCTGCGTCCCCCTCCCTCCTCAAACCTGCAGGGTGAAGACGAGGATGAGCTTTGCCTCATCTGGCCAGGCTGCACTTTTCCTCCAAGGTGATTTGTTTTTACCAGGCCTAGGGAGACATTGAAGGCGGCCTGCAAATCGTGCAGCGCCTGAGAGGACAAACCTGAATGACTGATATTGTACAGTCCTCTCCTTCCTGCTTCTGTGGCTAGGGTCTTCATGGTCAGGGGTTTGCAAATAGCATCTGTCTGCTTCAGGGGTCCCCGGCGTTTTCGAATTTGATACACCTTCCTAGTTATTGAGGAAGGAGTGGGTCTGGCTCAGTGTGCAGCCTGAAGGGTGCAGTTCCCTCCTGCGCTGTGGGCCCTGGAAGCCTTGTTAAGGCTCAAAACGTTTTAGAAGTTGCAGTCCCTTTGGAAAACTATTAAGGTGTAAGCATTTGTCCTGGGCACGTGCTCCAAGAAGCAGCGCTGCCTAGAGAGAATGGGTGGTGCGCATGCGTGTGTGCGGGATGCGGGATGCGCATGCGTACAGGAGGAATGGGTGGGGATGCGCATGCGTACGGAACGGCCGTGCGAGTGGGACGCGCATGCGTGGGAGGCCGCGGGCGGGCGTGGGCAATGGCGGTCTCAGTACCAGGCTGTTTACCCGCTGGGTTCCCCCGTGGCACTTTCATTTGAGAGGCACGTGTTGGAAGGCATCATCTCCCAACAAGGTTTGGGAGCCAGGACCGGGGGCTTCCGTTCTGCTCCGCCCCGAAGTCGCGGCGCGCCCGGGCAGGGCCTGGTGTGGCGGCGAGGCGCCCTCGCCGGGACCTCCCACGGGCTGCACTAAGGTTCTGTGCGGAAGCCCCAGGGAAGTGAGAAGGCGCCGCTCGGTCATCAAATGCCGGGGCGCCGTGGCCGTGTGGGGGGGACCAGCCTCTTCTGAAGATGCGCGCGGTTGTTTGGGGGCCGCCTCCGACTCCCTGTGGGGCGCGGGGACCCGCCGCCCCGTGCGTGTTCCCACAGTCCTGGGAGGGACACGGAGGGCGCCTCCAGGAGGGCAAGGCTTCTGCCCAAGGCCGCACTGTGAGCCAGGCCGAGGGGCAGGGAGTCCGCCCTAGACCCCCCCACCGCTGCTTGACGTGGAGCTTCGCCCCAGCGTGCCTCTCAGGCGCCCAGAGCTGCCTCATGATGAGAAGGGGCCCTTGGTGCAATAAACGTTTGGCCAGTGAATCCGCTGTGAGATTTTGTGAGTTGGGTGAAATCGTGTCCGTTGGGTCAACAAGACGGCAAGCCTGACACTGTTCACGCCTTTTCCCAGCTGGCTGGGCAACCACTCCCGAGTATGCCGTGTCCTCAGCCGCCCTACAACGTGGATAGACTCAAGTACATTTGAGACGTTTGCATTCAGTACTTGCTTTATCTTCTATGATTCATGGGATATTTGCCTTTGAGCTTGCCACTGAACTAAAGGACGTTAGTGCCATTCTTTATAACATGTCTAAAAAGTACCATGCGTGATCAGTGAAGAAGCTTGTAAAAAACCTTTCATTTGGGGTTGTCAGCTCTGCTGCAGATGTCAGTTATGTAGAAAAAAATTTGTATTTAGAATAGCTCAATGTTTCATGCTCTAAAAAGAAATGTCATTTCGATTCCTATTTAGGAGCTGTTGAATCATAATTTGGAAGCGTGAACTGATTATTCATCAAATTCATTAAATCTAAGAGAATGCAAAACAAGATTTTACCATTTTTAAAGGATCAGATTCAAAGACAGATGAAATTTAACTGAGGAGAGTATTAAAAAGATGTTCCAACATAGAGTTTCTTAGTTCATTCTACTCACACTCAAGCATGGTCTGTGTACAAGCATCCTTCCACGAGTGCGGACAGAGCAAACACGATCTAGTGCCTGCCCTCATGGGGCAGCCGGTGAGAGAGTACGCCCTAGACTGGGGGAGCCGGGTCTGGCTGCTGAGTGAGCAGAGACGGGCATGATGGGTGGACTGCAGTCAGGGGTACCCCAGCAGGGCAAACGCCTTGTGGTCTCGTCTGGGAGCAGCAAGGACATTGGTGGGATGGAAAGGCAGCAGAATGCAGGCCAGACCCAGGTTCATGTAGGGCCCAGGGGATCACGGTTAAGAAGTGGGTAATGTTGAGGGGCTGGAATGCCTTTGGCAGTCCTCAGTGGGGGCTGAGTATGTAGCTTGTATTAAGTTACTGCCTAAGGAATTCTTAAGATCTGCTAATACAACCGGTAATGGCATAGCAATTTCTTTCTTAAATTATTTGTTTTTACATTTGATGGTCAAATCTGTATTTCTACCTTTCAGAAAACGTAGGGGAAAATAAATGGTAAATATGAATCAAAGAGACAAGGCATTCCGTTTACT
>NW_016107707.1:1532262-1538001 GCF_001604975.1 Cebus imitator | reverse complement strand
GAAACAGGAGCCTTTAAACAGCTCTCAAAAAGTCTCAAATCTTGAACTTCAGTTTCCCCAACAACAAGCTATGTGCAAACACTTTGGTTAACTTTGTTCACCTCTGGAACCTCCACCATGCTCCTTTGGATGGGGCTGTAGGTTTGGATGGGGTGTTCTCATATGTTATAGAAAGAATTCAAAACACACGCTTTGAGATGGAAGTTACTCAACGCTTCCAGAAAAGTGTCTTGAGTTAGGAAGTACAGGACTGCTACCCCTTGCCACTAAGGCCCTACCTTTCTCTTGCAGGTGCTGTGTGCGGTGGCTGAAAGTCACGGGCCTGTTTGTCTTTGTGGTGCTGTGCTCCGTGAGTACTGTGGCTGCCCCAGCACTGCTGTTGGGTCATTGGAAGCCCTGCATGCCTTTGGCTGTACAGCAGGGGGAACCTGAGGTGTGGGGTCAGTGCCTGACCCTCTTCGCCTGATTCTTTGACTTTCTTTGATGCTGAGCGGTGTGGGGCAGCAGGCTGAGGGAGTTGAGGGCTGTAGTAGTGCTCCTCTGCGGTGGTCCCGTCACACAACAGAGGCCAGGCAGCTTGGTGTTGCCCTGTGGAAGGCTGGGTAGCTGGCTGTGGGCTCCCTTCCCGCACTGAGTGGTTCACCACATCCCTGTGGAGCCCCACACAGTAGCACTTCATGTGTGTTGGGACACATCTGGCAATCATGGATGCCCAGAGGGTCTCAGTGCGCTTTGAGAGGGAGTGTTGAAGCTCAGGTTTGCCCCCTCTGGGAGGTATCTCTGATTTTATTTGGCCAGATATCTCCATCCTTCCAAATACATGAACACTCACAACAGACTCATCCCGGAGCTAAACCAATGTCAGATGCCCTTGTAGGGAACAGGGTGTGGGAATGAGGGGAGGGCGAGGGCTGCTTTGCTGAGCCCAGGGCAGTGGGCGGTGCTGTTCTTCATTGGGGGGGTCCCGGCAGATGGACCCGCCAAGGGAAAGGCACAGGAGCCTGAGCAGTGAGGGTGGTAAAGCCAGGGCCACATGGACGCCCTCTGAGCCAACAGTCACGGGTCCCACTGCCAGTGTTGGTGTGCTTTGTGGCCTGAGGTAGCCTGAGCCAGAGTCACATAGTGGCACTCAAAATACGTTTACCCAGCAAGTAGGTATGTGGTCTCCTGTTTGGCTGTGTGTCTGTGTGTGTGCAGGTGGGTGTGTGGTTCTCTGGGTGTGTGTGTGTGCAGATGGGTGTGTGGTCTCCTCTCTCTCATTGTGTGTCTGTGTGTGCGCAGGTGAGGGTGGTCCCTGTCTCTGGTTGTGTGTCTGTGTGCAGGTGAGGCATGGTCTCCTGTCTGTGGCTGTGTGTCCTTGTGTGTGCATGTGGGTATGTGTGTGTAGTTGTGTGAGCTGTGTCGGTTGTCTGTGGTCTGTGGCCATGACAGGTTGTGGCTGTGCTTTGCAGTTATTTTGGGTGAGTGCCACTTTTGGGTGTTGCTGTGAGATGGTGTGCATGGGCAGCTGTTGAGAGGCCACAGTGGTGGGAGGTGGTACTGTTGTGCGGTGTGATCGTGGGCTAGGGCGGTCTGAGCTGTGTTCCACGACATGTACCACCTGGGGGCAGCGCTTTCCCACGCAGCCAGCCTGTGACAGGCCCCTGTGCATGACGACTGTGGCTGCTGCTGGCTGGTTTCATGACCTGCACACGTGGCATGTGGGTTGGGGCTCCGTGTGCGTGCAGGACTGTCTGTGGCCCTGGGTCAGCTCCTCTCAGCTGCAACACGGGGACAGCAGGGTAGCATACGAAGTCAGTGTCCATCGCATTGAGCTGAGTACAGTTAACTGTTAATAATCAACCCACGAGGGAGGAGATCTGTGACCTGGAGAAAGGAAACCTATGCTGGAAATATAAAGCCAATTACACTGAGCTCTGAAAGCTTCACGATTTGATATTTTTGGCTACCAGTTTGGCTCCCCACTTCCTACTCACATGAATGTGTGGTTCTGAAGTCCTGCTGGCAGCAAGGCCTGGCAGGTGCTCTGGGATTTCAAGGAACCGGGCATGGCGGGCCAGGTCTTCATGGTCCCCAAGAGCCGACCTGAGCTCTGCGTCCGGTCTTCAGCCTTCTTCTGTGAGATGGAGTTTAGGTGATTTGTGGATACATCCAAAATGGAATTTGAGGAATTTCACTTGAACGTCTATAATCTCACTTTATCATCAATTTAATTTACTTTTTGACGATGTATAAAGTGCTTTACAAATTCCACAAACACCTGCTACCACAAAGACGTGCTGTAACCATCACAGGGGTCATGTTCCTTTATTCTCCAATGTGGGAAAACCACATTTGTCCCTCTGGTGTTTTAATTTTATGGCCAGGTATTTAATCCTTAAAATTGGCAAATATCAATAATCAGGGCCCATTGTAGCTGAACACTGTAATGAATCAGAATATTTTAACATGAAAGACAAAGCTATTCAGAGTAAGCAGGCTGGGGTGTTCTAGATACACACACTAGCCTCATCATCACATCCGTTTTCAACTGTCATATCAAAATGGTTTATATCTGATTGCTCTCATACCGCACCTCTGTCATTCAGCATTTCTGATTGTTCCAGATTTTGTTCAGCCTGTATCCGGATCAAGGAAAGCTCTGGCAGCTGTTGGCCGTGTCACCACTGGAGAACTACTGTATCCAAAATCCACTCTGAGATGGCCAGCCACTTGGCTGAGATCTGAGATGCAAGGACTGTGACTGCTGCCAAAGGCTGAGGCGCAGGCTGTTACCATTCCTGCCCACCCAAATTCCGTTTCTCCAGGATGTTTGATGAGATGGAGTCTCAGAATAGAAGGGCGGGGAGCTCCACGGAGACAGTGGTGGGGTTGATGGGGAGCCCTCCAAGTGAGGAAGGGGGACAGCAGGGCATGTTCCAGCCAGGGCCTGGCTTTCCCTCGCTCCTGGATACTGCATCCCTCCCCTGCCCCTTTTGCGTTGGGCTGACCTGTCTTCCAGTCCCTGCTGTCCTGGCTGTGTCCCCTGGCTCTGATGACTGCTGCAGTGCCTCCTACTGTGTGTGCTCTGGCCCCTTCTTGCCTGCCTCAGAATTTTTAGCTAGAAGTCATACACATCCTGTAGGACAGCAGATGCAGAGGCCAGTGGTGGTTAAGTTTGGAGATGAGCATGCCTTGACTTCTGCAGGCCTTAATTGGAGGATTCATGTAAATCTAGCGAGACATCACATGTGTTGAGGTTTGCAGTTGCTGTGGCAACTTGCGGTGCACTAGACACTGAGAATTACTGGGCGTCCTGCCAGCTGTCTGCCAGACCTCGCTCTGTGCCCACCCCTCCCACTGGGGCAAGAGATACTTTTTTCCCCCTCCTACCTTCTCTCAGCTGCAGGGATTCCTACTGCACTCTCTGGCTACCAGATTCGATCCACTTCCCAAGCAGATGAAGGCCTTTGCTCCTTAGAGGAGACAGAGGTAGTGGGAGACGATAAAGTTTGGCATCACTGGGGGATGCTTTCTCGGGATCTTCCCCAGGCTTCCTGTCTTCCTGGGAGCGCCCAATGGGTTTCCTGGAGGAAAAACCCGCAAGAAGATGTGAACATCTCCATCTGGTGGCTCTCAGGGGCTCCCGCTCATGCGAGCTCACACTTGACCTTGAGCAATGTGTACATTTTCTGGTTGAATTCTGCCTGCTTCTGAACTGCGGTGCTGGCACCTGTCCCGGGGAAGCCGCCTCTCCCTACAGTCACCTGTCTCGCTCTAGATTTCAGGCGAGTTCGTTCTTCTGCAGCCTCATTCTAGAATCAGGAGTGGGCGGCTAACTGCTGTCGGCCCAGCCTTTTCTGGGTAAAAGGGTGGGAGTGGTGGTTCCCAGTTCTCCAGCGGGGGTCCAGAGCCTCTTGTGGAATGGATGTGCTAATTAAGGTGTCTGTGTATGAAGGCCCCTGAAGTCCCCAGTGCTGCTAGGGCTGCGGGCGTCCACGGAGGGTCCTGGAGAGATGGGACCCTCTCATGGGGAGCTCCAATTGGGCCAGATATTTTTGACGATTACCATTTAAAAAGGGATTAGTTCAATTAGCTGAATGGCGAGATGTTTTTTCTTTAGTCTGCTTACTTGATAGCCTGAGTGAACTGGAGTCTTAGGAAACTGGCTTGCTTTCCTTGCAGTCGCTGTTATCTGTTGCATAGTCTTGTTTTTTGTGGTCCTTCCAGGAAGTCTCACTACCCCTTCCCAGGACGCCCTCTCCTTCGCTGGCCACCTGCCCAGCAGGACACCAGGGAGAAATGCCTGGCACTTGAGGCTCTCCGGTGAGCCGGGCATCCTGGTCACGGTTTGTGCTTCCGTCCGCTCGTGGACGAGGCACCCACCGTTTCAGAAGCACTGCACCTCCACAGGGTGAAGGCGGTGCTGCTGTCAGCTGAGTGCGTGCGCACGTCTGTATATTCTCCATCACTTAGAGCTGCCCGAGCTTTGGTGAAAGCGTCTGAGACACTGAAGAGCTGCTGATGTTGGGTTTCTCCTTCTCGTGCCTGTCTCGGGGTGACCTCCCTGCGTGGGAGAAAGCCGAGACTTCCTGTCCCTGGCTGCCCTCATCAAGTTCCCAGGACAGGGCGCCACCCTCCTGGGCAGAGGGAGCGGGAGACAGACCCAAGGACCTGAAGGGGGAGGCTGGATCCTGCCCAGGAGCCGTCTTCAGTGGGGCTCAGACAGGAGGGGCGGCGTCGGGGAGCCCGGCACCCAAAGCTGTCAGTGCGCAGAGATCCCAGGGGAGCGCCGCAGCTTCGCGCGCTCAGGCGAGGGTCGCCTCCGCCCCCTGTTCGTCCCACCCAGGACCCGGCGTGCCCCTTTATTCTGGGACATTTCGCCGCGTTCCTTCCCAGGCGGCCTGAGCGCACCAGGCCCCACGCATGCACGGCCCCACGCACACACACACACACACACACACACGGCCGCACGCGCGGCCCCACGCACTCACGGATGCACGCAAGGCCCCACACACGCACGGCCCACGCACAGACGCACAGCCCCAGGCACGCACGGCCCCAGGCACGCACGGCCCCACGCACTCACGGACGGACGCACGCACGCATGCGCGCATGGCCCCACGCACTTACGGCCGCACGCACGCACTGCCCTACACACGCACAGCCCCACGCACTCACGGACGGACGCACGCACGCATGCACGCACGGCCCCACGCACGCACTGCCGCACGCACGCACGGCACCACGCACGCACGCTCCCACGCACTCACGGCCCTACTCACACACAGCGCCACGCACACACGTACGGACGCACGCACGCCGCACGCACGCACGGCCCCACGCCCACACGGCTTCACGCACTCACGTACAGACGCACGTACGGACGCACGCACGCCCCACGCACGCACGGCCCCACGCACGCACGGCGCCACGCCTGAACGCACGGCCCCACGCACTCACGGACGAACGCACGCATGTACGCACGGTGCCACGCACGCAGGGTCCCACGCACGCACGGCCCTACGCACGCACGGCGCCACGCCCACACGGCCCCACGCACTCACGGACGGACGCACGCACGGCCCCACGCACGCACGGCCCCACGCACACACTGCCCCACGCACACACGCACGGCTCCGCGCACGCACGGCACCACGCACGCACAGCCCTACACACTCACGGACGGTCGCACGTACGCACGGTCCCACACACTCACGGCCCTACTCACGCACAGCACCACGCCCGCACGCACGCACG
>NW_016107707.1:1524553-1531574 GCF_001604975.1 Cebus imitator | reverse complement strand
ACGCACGCCCCACGCACGCACGGCCCCACGCACGCACGGCGCCACGCTCGCAAGGACGGACGCACGCATGCACGCACGGCCCCAAGCACGCACGGCTCTACGCGCGCACGGTGCCACGCACGCAGGGTCCCACGCACGCACGGCCCTACGCACGCACGGCGGCACGCCCACACTCACGGCCCCACGCACTCACGGACAGACGCACGCACGCATGCACGCACGGCCCCACGCACGCACGGCCCCACGCACGCACGCATGTACGCCCCTACGCACGCACGGCCCCACGCACACGTGCACGGCCCCACGCACGCACGGCCTACGGCCGGAGTCTGTCTCAGCAGGGGCCGGCCGGCCTGCGTTTCCGGGCCGCAGTGGGCCGGGGAGCCCGCGCACCTGTTCCCAGCATGAGCTTCGAGTTGCGTGAAGAAGGCGCGCAGGGGACCCACGAAGGTCAGGCTGACAAGAGAAAGGCTACGCGCGTGTTTGAGACAAACGTGGCCTGTGGAAGGACCCTGAGGCTGGTGTTTCCGTCAGGGTTGGATGCAGAGCGGAGGGTCGTGAATCGCGTGCTGGGACCGGAGCGCAAGGCCGGGGGCGCGCGGGAGCGCCCTGGGGTGCTGGGTGCTGCTCGCCCGGGTCCCTCTGGCCGTCTCGGCCTCCCTCCGTCTCCGGAGCTGCGGGTGCACCCTTCTTCCGCCGTGGGCGCACCTCTCCGCTGAGGGTCACGACCTGCTTCCGGGGGGTTAGGTCCTGAGTGAGGGCTGAGATGGGGGTGCTGGGAGAGGCGGGAAGGTCGTGGTGATGGCCGAGGACGTGGGGCGCTGTCGGAGGGGTGTGCACCCGGCGGGCGATGGGGACATGGGGTTCCTCCGCCCGCTTCGTGGTTCTCCTTGACACCCCCCGAGCCGTGAACCTCAGCGGCCGCATGGACTCCACCCTGCTGCAGGTGGACCTGGCGGGGGCCCTGGTGGCCGGCAGGCCGAGTCGTCCCGGGAGGGAAGAGCACGTCGTGGTGGAGCTGACCCAGGCAGACGCTCCGGGCTCCAGGCGGTGGCGGCCACAGCAGGTGATGCGGATGATTGATTTGAAAGGAATGGCGAAATCCCATTTCATCTCGTTCTAAATTGAGTTTCCTCTTGAATGGGCTTGACCGGGAGACATAGGCGAGGACACCATTCTTGGTCGATCCATTGGCTTTTCGTATCGTTTGCTTTGTCTTTGATTCTTAGAGGAATGGAAAAACATTTCTCTAAATTATTTGTGGAACTCATGCCATTTCAGTAAAATCAGGCTTGCAAGTGTTTTATTCAAAACCATTTTGCTGGGGCATTTGGGAGACATAATTTGAAAGTAGGTTTTGTGTGTGTGTGTGTGTGTGTTTGTGGTGGTTTTTTTTTTTTTTTTTCATGGTTGTGAAGACACTTTCACAGCAGTGACTATGTTTGTGGACACCTGCTGAGATGGTGCCTAGCTTCTGAGATGCTGTGTCTGTTTGGGCCTGTGCTCAGCCTGGTCTGTGAGCCGTGTCACGCCTTCATTCACACCCTGCAAAGGCAGCCAGGAAGTGGAATCTGTCATGACGGCCCAGAGCCTAGACTCCAGAGGCAGGGCCCCTTACATTGCAAGCCTGACTCCCCGAGCCCCGGCCTCGGAGGCTCCATTGGATCATCACAGCGACAGCTGCATGGAAGTCGCACCCCTGGTTCATGGATGTTCCCATATAACTGGCAGGAGAGCCTGCTGTGTCCCCTCCTGTGTACACAGGCTGTGTCTCCTATAATGGAGCATCTGAGGAATGAATGCACCTTACTTTTTCCTGCCTTGCACAGCATGGTCCACAGAGCAAAGTTCATGATGAACTAGGATGCACTGGGCTGGACCATGGCTGATGCAGCATCAATGTTCTACACGCCTTGCCCTGGCCAGGATCTTAGGGTGTCAACTCGGTTCACCTGTGAAGAGCCCATCCCCCTGGCAAGGGGCCACTTGGTGATGAGACCTGAGCCTGGTCTGCAGAAGGGCAGGATCCTAGGCAGCCGGCGGTGGCACCGCCTCCCCAGCACTTGCATGTTAATACCCCAGATGAAATAAGCTGAATGGCGCCTCCTTGCTCTCTTGGTGGCCCTTCCCAACATGCTGACGCACCCAAAATGCCCGCAGGCAAATCCAGCACCAGAAACATGGGGAACACAAGACATCTTTACGAAAGGATTTTTTTTTCCGCCCATACATGCTCTTTGCAAACACTGAAATACCTAAAAGGAACTTTTGTTCTCATGTGTGTGCGTCTGTGCTTTGACTAGTTTCTGAGTTTCTGTTTTCAGTGTCCTTTGTGATTTGTGGGGGAGATTCCCATCTTCCCCCATCCCCTCCAGGCTGCCTCCCCAGCTGGTCACCCCCACGAACCTCAGCCTCCAGGGCAAGAGCGTGCAAGGCAGGGCTGCCTGCAGCGAACGAGGCTTCACCCTGGGAGCCTCCCTTGCAGGCTCCTGTGCACGGGGCTGTGGAAGGTTTTCTGCAGGTGGGTTTGTTGCCTCCAGGTCGCACGTAGTTGCAGAAAAAGTTCTCAGGACTCAGAGCACTCAGAAGAGTTCTCCTAGTCTCTCGTAACTTGTAGTAATTCATTTTTTAAATTAAAAAATTATATTCAAAATCTTTAGAGTGGGCGTCTCACTGTTGCCGAGGCTGGAGTGTAGTGGTGTGGTCACAACTCACTGTAACTTCGAACTTCTCGGCTCATGGGATCCTCCTGTCTCAGCCCCTAAGTGGCTGGGACGACAGGTAGATGTCACCAGGCCTGGCTAATCTAATTTTTTTTTTTTTTTTTTTGTGGAGACAGGGGTCTTGTTCTGTTGCCCAGGCTGATCTTGAACTCTTGGCCTCAAGTGATCCTCCCACTTTGGCCTCCCAAGGTGTTGGGATCACAGGCGTGAGCCACTACACCTGGTGTGATTTATTTTCGTTGTATTAAATCACTATTTACTACTATGGCTTTTGTAGTTTTGTACACGAATTCTGCATTTTTTCTTTTTTTTTAAATTTCATTTTACTACATCAAGTCTAAGAATCATTTTTTCTTTCAAATCCTGGAAATTCCCAGCTCCAAACCACCTGCACTAGCTCCTAGCGTCAGAAATGTGGGAGCCCAAGTAAAGATGCACCCCTGTTTCTTCCTTTCTCCTTTTTTTATTTGAGACAAATAGCTAAACTGAGCAGTGCCAGATCCCAGACAGTGTCTCAGGTGAGAAGCCTCACCATGACTTTATGCTTTGACTTGTACAGGTCACTCACAATTGGACGGTGTATTTAAATCCGAGGAGAAGTGAGCGCGCGGTGATGAGCAGGACCTTTGAGGTACTGAGCAGGTGGGTTCTCAGCGAGTGAGGACTTGGGGCAGGCTGTCTGGGACACACTTGTTTAAAGGAGTCTAACCTGCAGGACGCTGAATTTCAGCCCACAAAGCACCAGGTCAGCATGTGACTTGGACACGGAGTTCATGCTATGTAGACAGTGAGCTCAAAGGCTGTGGGAGGGCATCGTAGCCATGGGTGTCAGGATGTAAGAGGGTTGACTGCTGAAGCCACTTTGAAACAAATGCTATTTTTGGTTGATGTTCTAATTTCGTTAATATCAAGAAGCTGTACAATGGAGAATTCTAGGAAATTTAGGGTTCTTCTTCCTTAATGAATGCCATTTTATGTTCAGTCTGTACTTCTGGTTGCTGTATTGGATGGCTAAGGCTGCCATATGGAAGCACCACACACTGGGTGGCTGAAATGTTATTGCTTGCTTGTAATTCGGTTCCAGAGGCTGGACGTCCTAGGTCAAGGTGTCGACAGGCCTCTTGCCTGGCTTACAGGTGGCCGTCCCTCTGTGCGTGCCTGTCTTCTGACCTCTCCCTGTTTGGACACCGGTCCTCCTGGATTAGGAGTTATCCCCATAACCTCATTTAAACTTCCTCACCTCATTAAAGACTCCACCTCTACCTACAGTCCCATTTGGAGGTACTCAGGGTTAGGACTTCAACAGAGAAATTGTTTTTGGAGGAACGGGACATAATTCAGGCCATAAAATGTATTGATTGGACTTTAAAAAATGCTGCAATGCCAGCCACAGACCTGTGGTCACTTGCAGGCCTCTTGTCTGTAGTGCGTTTCCCACTCTCAGGGCTTGGAGTTCAAACAGCTGGCTTTGCTCTCAGCAGGTAACGTGGTTGGGCATGGTGGAGAGGAGGAAGAGGCAGGTCAGAGGCTGGCGTCTTCTGTGCAGGCTCCTGCCCACTGTTCATTGTCAGTGATGCCACAGGAGGCTAAGGGGCCTGCTTGGACTGGCTGGGCATGGCCACAGGGAAGCTGTGTTCTGTGTCTCTCACCATGAGCCTGTGCTCATGGCTCTTCCAGCTGTGCGGTCAGGCATTGGGCTGAATCGTGCAGAGGTCCACTTGGACCCTGATGAATGCCATGGCTGTTGACCTGGATTTGTTCCCCTTGTGAACTGTAAGGTCGTTGCTTTGTTCTGCAGAGAGCCGGTGTCCATCAGCATCCGGGCCTCTCTCCAGCAGACCCAGGCTGTGCCTCTCTTGATGGCTTATCAGTACCTCCCTGCAAGTGTGGAAGCCCAAGTGACCATTGCAACGGCCATCCTCGCGGGCGTCTATGTGCTGATCATATTTGAGGTAACTTTCATGCCTGCTCCCCTGATCCGTCTGGCCCACAGTCAGGGAGGATTGAGACCTGTGAGACGCTCTGGACGGGCTCCGTCCTGGCTCCTGAATCAGATTGCACGAGCATAATCATCCCTGAAGATGGGCGGGTTCTTCTCTCTAGGTAGAAAGGGAACCATACAGGAATAGTTGGTGAATCTTGACGACTGATGTGAGCAGGATGGGTTTTGGGAGCAGAAGTGTATCTGAGAAAATAGAATGCATTTACAGTGTTCTGCTCTTCTCTTTGCTGCTCACTCCAAGTGTGACCTTGAAGGAAGCCGGAGTCTGCCTCTGTGTGCTGGATGCGCTCATTCACGCCCACCTGCACCTTGTGACCCTGTGTGTGAGGGACACAGATGCCCAGGGCTGTGTGCTTGGAGGGGTTATCTGTTGTGTCTACAGGCTCCTGTGCATTTCCATCTGTGATCTTAAGTCTGGTCAATTTGATGTTTCTCGGAAGTTGTAAGTGTGGCTATGCCTTCAATAGCATGAAGCAACGTGCAAACCCTTCCTGCACTGGGCAGGTCCATTGTTGATTTAACTATGAAACCAAACTTCTCCACAACACAGACAGGAGCCTGGAAGGTTGGTGCATGATGTGACTGTTAGAGGCGTGTCCCAGTGAGCTTGGGACAGGTCTGAGAAATATACCTGGGGATGTTGAGGAGATGGCAGGGTGGAGGAGTGGCCAGGAAAGCTCCAGAACTTTGCCCGCAGTTGTTGAATCCACCTGCTGAGGAATCATGACCCAGTAAGTTGAGCCCTCAACTGTCTAACAAGGGCCATTCACAGGATTGTTATTTCTTATGGCTCTTATGTTCTAGAACAGTTTTTCCCCCATTTTCTATTAAATCAATATTATTGTTGTTTGACGGTTCCCATGACAACTCTGTGGTTTGCTACAGGAACTTGCAGACTCAGGCAGCTGTCCTCTGCGCTGTGGCTTATTGCCATGCTGGGCAGCGGAAACCTGCTGAGCCTGGACCAAGCCAGGAGTAGGCTTCTTAGAGGCCTTCTCTCCCAGGAGGGCCCACACAGAGCGCGTGCCTCCCTCCAGCAGATAGAGACAGACATGTGCAGTGTTTCTGTCTGGGGCAGCCTGTTGGAGATTGAGTTTGGTCAGGTCCGGTTAGATAGTTGCCCTCAGCCTACCAAGATCACAACTCCTGGAAGGCAAACAGGTGCACACTGTTTGTATATCACATTGTATACAGCCTGGGCCCGCAGGTACGGCGGACCACATCACATTGTATATACAGCCTTGGCCCGCAGGTACGGCGGACCGCATCACAGTGTATATACAGCCTGGGCACGCAGGTACGGCGGGACGCATCACATTGTATACAGCCTGGGCATGCAGGTTTAGCAGAACACACTGCCCTGGGCCCACAAGACAGCCTTCTCCTGGGTAACGAGGGAACAGTCCTGAAGCTGAGTACCCAGAAGCCAGCCAGGGGCCCTTCTAAAGGTGGCATCCTCAGGCCAGGTGAAGTCTTTACTGCATCACCATCTAGTTGACAAATCCTATTCTGTTGTTCTGCAGAATACTGTATACCCTGGATTCAGCTGCTGAATTAGAGGCTCTGTCCTGTTTCCTACAGACTGTAACTGAGATCCGAAGCTTCAGGTTCCACTTTGGGGCACCCGTGTTTCACAGGTGTGCAGGGGTCTGGACTGCTTCCAGGAGGAGGACCCTGTGTCTGGATGTCCTGCTTTCAGGGGTGCAGAGAATGCCTGGGGAGTTGCGGTAGTGGAGAAAGGTGCCCAGCTCCCTTCCACCTCTTTTAATAGCTTTAATACCCACTGGGGCCCACTGCCTGTCTAAGATAAATCCTTATTCTGTAATGATCCACTGTCATAGTAATGAGCTGTTGCCTTAGTAACTTCCAGTGGTGTCCACTGAGTTTATTTAGTTCCTCGCTTCCTTTTTTTACTACTATTTGGTAATTATAGATTCAATAAATTCATTGTGCTTTCATTAGTTACAGTCATTATTAATTAAAAAAATACAATGCCAATTATTTTTAATGGGCTTCTCTGTTCTGGGTTTTTTTCACCTTTTTGGTAAAATTGTTCAACTTTCAAAAATTACGTAATTTGCAAAACTTTCTTAATTTTCATTAATTAATGGTCGTTATTAGTCATTTAGAAAAAACCTCCCCTTCTCTACCAAAAGACATCTCTAGATTTTGAAAGTCCTGTAAAGAGGCCAGTTTGACGTGGTTTCTACCCTTGCAGAAACAAAAAGCAGAGGCCACAGCACAGAAACCAGCCACACACAGAAGGGAACGTGGCGGGGTCTCAGGAAGTGTGGCA
>NW_016107707.1:1519458-1523977 GCF_001604975.1 Cebus imitator | reverse complement strand
GGGAGTGTGGTGGGGTCTTAGGAAGGGCCTTGTTGGATGTGACAGGGTCTCAGGAAGTGTGGCAGAGTCTCAGGAAGGGCCTTGGGGGACATGACAGGGTCTCGGGGAGTGTGGCAGGATCTCAGGATGTGTGGCAGGGTCCCAGGGAGTGTGGCAGGGTCTTAGGAAGGACCTTTTTTGATGTGACACGGTCTCAGGAAATGTGGCAGGGACTCAGGAAGGGCCTTGGAGGGAAGTCCTTGCATCCTGCAAGCAGTGTGGCTGCCCAAGCCCTCCCAGAGGCTGCCTCCTCAATGCAGCCTGTCCGTTCCTGGCCACCTTTCAGTGGGTCTCCCTACACACCTGCTCCTCATATACAGTGGTCCAAGGCCCTCCTGTTAAAGCTTCCACATGCCCCTGCCTATGACAGGGTGTGGTCTTGTTGATGTATAGTGATATCTTACTGTGGTTCCAACTTAATTTCTCTAATGATGAGAATGTTGTACGTCTTTTCATGTATTTATTTGCCATCTGTGTATCTTCTTCAGTGTGATGTCTGTGCATACCTTTTGCTTATTTTCTAATTGACTTGTTTGTTTTTTTAAATGTTGAGCTTTGACAGTTCTTTATATATTATAAAGACTTTGTTGGATATGTGGTTTGCAAATATTTTGTCTTAGTCCAGTTTATAATTTCTATCTATTTTTTTTTTTGGAGATAAAGAGCTGGGATTACAGGGGTGAGCCACCATGCCTGGCCACCCTTCTTTTTTTTTTTAGACAGAGTTTTGCTCTTGTTGCCGAAGCTGGAGTACAATGGTTCAATCTCGGCTTACTGCAGTCTCCATCTCCTGGGTTTGAGTGATCTTCCTGCCTCAGTCTTCCAAGTAACTAGAACTACAGGTGCATGCCACGATGCCCAGCCTAGTTTTTTGTATTTTTTGTAAGGATGGGGTTTCACCATGTTGGCCAGGCTGGTCTCGAACTCCTGACCTCAGGTGATCCACCCATTTGGCCTCCTAAAGTGCTGAGATTACTGGTGTGAGCCACCGTGCCTGGCCAGTTTTTTTCTTTTATAGATTGTGCTTTGAGTGTCAAGTCTAAGAACTTATTGCTTAGGTGCAGTAATTCCGAAGAGTCCAAAGATTGGTTTTCCTATTTTTTATTTTATTTTTTTTTAGTTTTACTTTTTAGACAAGGATCTATTTTGAGTTATGTTTCTTTCGTCTTTTTCTTTGAGACAAGGTTTCACTCTGTCACCCAGGCTGGCGTGCAGTGGCATGACCAGAGATCACTGTAGCCTCAAACTCCTGCGCTCAAGTGATCCTCCTGCCTCAGTCTCCTGAGTAGCTGGGACTACAGGCATGTAATACCATACCAGCTAAGTTAAAAATTTTTTTTTTTTTTTTTGTAGAATCAGGGTCTTGCTATGTTGCCCAGGCTGGTCTTGAATTCCTGGCCTCAAGTGATTCTCTTGCGTTGGCTTCTTAAAATGTTAAGATTGCAGGTGTGAGCCACTGTGCCAGGCCTTGAGTTATTTCTTGTATTTGAGTTTTTTTTTTTTTCCTTGAGATGGAGTCTTGCATTGTTGCCCAGGCTGTAGTGCAGTGGCACGATCTTGGCTCACTGCAGTCTCTGCCTCCTGGGTTCAAGCAATTCTCCCGCCTCAGCCTCTGGAGTAGCTGGGACTACAGGCGTGTGCTGTCATGCCCAGCTGATTGTTTTGTATTTTTAGTAGAGATGGGGTTTCACCATGTTGGCCTGGATGGTTTTGATCTCTTGACCTTGTGATCTACCTGCCTTGGTCTCCCAAAGTGCTGTGATTACAGTCGTGAGCCACCACGCCCGGCCTTGTCTGAGTTTTAAGTCAAGGTTTGTCTTTAAACCTATGGATGTCCAATTGGGCCAGCACCATTTATTGACAAGACTATCCCTCCTCAATTGAATTGCATTTGCTCCTTCGTTAAAAATTGATTAGACATATTTGTGGGATATATTTCTGGGTTCTCTGTCCCATTGGTGGTGTGTGTTTAGTCAGTACCCCACTATCTTGATTACTGCAGGTATAAGTTTGAACACTGGGAAGAGGGATTCCTCCCACTTATTACTATTTTTTTTTCCCAAAATTGTTCTGGCTCTTCTGTGGCCAATCTTTTTCTGTGTACATTTTCCCCTTTCCTTCCTCCAGCTTTATTGGAATAAAGTTACATTTCTGTTTTCTAGAACTTCAGTGACTTTCTCATGTGGTGTTTTGACATACACATTTTAGAATGGCCTCCTAGTCCATAAAAATATTATTTATTTTGGTCTTCTTTGATTTCTTTTATAATTTTCATGATACTGATCTTGTACATTTTTTCTTAAGTTTATACCTAACTGTTTCCTTTTCTTTGGAGCAATTATAAGTGATACTGAGTTTTTATTTTGGTTTCCACTTGTCTGTTGTTAGCACATATAAATGCACTTTTTCGTGTGTATTAATCTTGTACCTTGTTATTTTATTGAATTTACCCATTCTCAGAGTTTTTAAAAAATACAACTGAGATTTCCTATGTAGACAATTGTGTCATTTGCAATGAGGACAGTTTTATTTCTTTTTTTCCAATTTGTATGTCTGTCTTTTCCTTTTCTTACCTTATTGCAGTGGCTAGAATGAGAATGGTAAGACTGGCATTGTTCCTAATCTTAAAGGGAAGCATTCGGTCTTTCACCATGAAGTATGATTTTATTAGTTTTTTTAGATGCTGTTTATGAGACTGAGGAAATTCTTTTCTTTTTCTAATGCACTAAGAGGGTTATTTTTGTTGCATTTTTTCCTTCTTTCTCTCTCTCTCTTTTTGAAACCATAATTGGGTGCTGAGAACATCTTTTCTGTGTCAGTTGATGTGATCATATGGTGCCGCGTGATACGGTGGATTACATCGATTTATTTGAGAATATTGGACTAGACTTGCATACGTGGAGCAAATCCTTCTTTTCTAATGTGAGCATTTATTACCGTAATTTTCCCTGTCAGCACTGCTTTTGCTGCATCTTACGGATTTTGATCTGTTGTGTTTTCAGTTTCAGTTAGTTGTAATTCTTAAATTTTCCTGAGACTTCCACTTTGACCCATAGATTATTTAGATATGTGTTGTTTAAATTCTAAATGTTAGATTTTCCTGTTGTCTTTCTATTACTGAATTATAGTTTGATTCACTTACATTAGAGAACTTACACTATATTTAATTCTTTAAATTTGTTAACTTTTTCTGTGTATGTGTGACAGAATCTTGCTCTGTTGCCCAGGCTGGAGTGCAGTGGTGTGATCTCAGCTCATTGCAACCTCTGCCTCACAGGTTCAAGTGATTCTCAACCTCAGTCTCCTAAGCAGCTGAGATCACAGGCGTGCACCACCATGCCTGGCTACTTTTTGTATTTTTAGTAGAGATGAGGTTTTGCCTTGTTTGCCAGGTTGGTCTCGAACTTCTGGCTTCATGTGATCTGCCTGCCTCAGTCTCCCAAAGTGCTGTGATTACAGGTGTGAGCCACTGTGGCTGGCCATTGTTGACTTTTTTCTTAATAACCCAGGTTTATGGTCTATCTTGATAAATATTCTGTGTGCTTAAAGTAATATGATTTTTCTTATAATACTAGTGTAACTTGCAAATAGAAATTTTATATAAGTAGTCTAAGCAACAATTTGTGAAACCCCGACACTGTCCTTTTGTGTGTCTGTAATTTGATGTGGAAGGTGGAGGCTGCAGGAGTGCTATGTTTCTGTGACTCCTGTGTGTCCAGAACTCCCTAGGGGAGGGTCCACGTGATAAGGAGAGGGTGGGATGCAGTCGCCAGCCCTGTGGGCTTTCCAGCAGTGAAGCCGACATTGCATCGTTCCTAGGATCTGCTCTAGGGGTAGAATTTGCCTTGGACAAGGACTCAGAAGTTGTCCTGTTTTGGGCAAGACTGCTTTCCCAGATTGGAGATCTCTTGAGTTTTGGGGTGACCTGCAGTTGCCCCTGCCTATCCTCCCAATCTGCTGCCGCCAGCTGCTCCCCAGACGCTGTTGCTGTTGCCTCAGACTGTGGCCTCCTCCCTGATCTCTCCTTACCTGCTCTGTCGTGGGTGCCCCATCTCACTGATTGTGTCGTTCTTGGTTGCTTTTGTTCAGTGTTGATTCCCAGTGCCTTGGACGCTGCCTGCCATAGAGCAAGTGCTCAATAAATATTAAGCAAATGTTTCCAGAGCATCTTCAGATATTTGAGACAGGTGCTAAGATCCTCTGGGTCTCGTCTAACTTGGATCCTGCGTGGGGGCACTGTCCAGCCCTGACTTTGTGCCTTGCTGACCCGTGAGTGACAGGAAACAAAGGATCAGCCAGGGTTCCCTTAGGTCTTTTAATAGCTTGATGGGATGAAATTATTTCAGGAAATACCTTGGGTTATTTATACTTGTTGTCCTACAGATAATCCTGATTGGGACTTTCTTGCCTGAGGATTTGGGGCTGTATCTTTCATCTTTGTCAAGTAGTTCCTTAGTTCCTTTTTTTTTTTTTTTTTTGA
>NW_016107707.1:1516969-1519413 GCF_001604975.1 Cebus imitator | reverse complement strand
CAAGTGATTCTCCTGCCTCAGCCTCCTGAGTAGCTGGAATTACAGGCACTTGCCACTAGGCCTGGCTAATTTTTTGTATCTTTAGCAGAGACAAGATTTTACCATTTTGGCTAGGCTGGTCTCAAACTCCTAATCTCGTGATCCACCTACCTCAGCCTCCCAAAATGCTGCGATTACAGGCGTGAGCCACCACGCCCGGCCCATCCTTGTAAAGTAGTTCTTGTTGAAAGCCCCAAAAACACATTAGGAGGGATCCTCCTAACTCTTGCACTTTGAATCTATAATAGAGCACAGGGAGATTTCCCAATGCAGCATTCTAAAAATTCCATTATCAGAGCTAAGGTTTCTGTGCTCTTATACTATATAAAATTGTATTAAAATAGTTCTGACACAGTCTTAAGGGACAGTATTTCACAACATAAATGAGACAGTGCATTTTCTCCACGTGTCTTTTGTCCAACCCATGATATTGTGTCTTGAGAAGGATTGCCACCACGTCTCCTTTCTGCTGGAGACAAGCAGGCCATTTCTTTCCTTTCACCCACTTTATGTAATTGAAGCAACATGATACAGCCTTTGTGTAACATTGTGTTCCATTGCTCTGGGTCCTTTCATGTTTAATTTAGGAGTTTATGTAGTGTTTGGTTAAAAATTAACTGTGAAATTAAATTCAAGAGAAATGAATAGAGAACATCTTCCATCTTCCAGGGAGTCTCCACTTTAATTTACAGAAATGGGAAGCATATTTGGAGAGGGAAGAGGCTGCATTTCAGAACCCAGTGCACATACCGTAACACTGCAAACCTCCAAATTAGGCTTTCCTAATTTCTGTTCTTCCCATGCTCTGCAAGGCTGCAATTTAAATTACAGCTGTAGCCAATGGCTCTGCCCCCTCATTCATTTCCTTTTGTCTGCAAGCCTCTTGTTACTGCGGATTCATGGAACATACTGCTTCCTGTAGCACTGGCAAACTTGCTCCATTACCTCGTTCCAGAGATACCTCTCCTTTTCTTCCTTGAGGACTCCTTCAGAACTGCAGGAAAACTGGTGGATTATGTAATACACTCCCTCTGCTTAACACATATACTGAATTGCAAAGAAGCTTTTGCAGTTGAAGGAGTCAGGATGGGACATAGGTCTGGCCACTGGGCCATGCTACCCACATTTTTTTCTGTCAAGCTCACAATCCACCATTTCAGGGTTTCTCAAAGTGAGCAGCCACATCATTCCTTAGAAAAGTGGCAAGTGTTTTGCAGAAAGAGGTGAACCCTTTCCAAGCTTGTCGTCCTGGGTGGCTCTTCTGCATGCCCTTGGCTGTTCCTGCACATGCAGTGAGCTCTGGAGCATGCTGTTGTTTGAAGCCAGAGCCAATGAGAGGTCAGGGGTGGTGGGACGAAAGGAAGCCAGTGCAGGGAGGAGGGCCACAGTGAGCCTCGAGGGCTCTGACTTCAAAGAAAATAATCATGCTGATAACCACAGAAGCTAACATGTGCAGAGAGGCCAGCCCTGTTCAGGGAATCCTCTGTGTGTTGATAGAAACCCCACAACCCCACGAGGCAGGCCTTATCACCACCTCCATTTTCTAGATGAGGATATCAAGCACAGAGAAATCAGACCACTTGCCCAAAGTCCCCAGCTGGCTAGTGGCTGCCTTTGGAGTCCACATTTCTCACCAGGGTGTGGCACTTCTCAAGGAGCCGGAACTATCTGTAACCAGAGCCCAGAAGGCTATGCAAGGTGAACAGATGTCTATCATGGTCCTACAATGGGTCTGGCTCTATGTTTTCATCATCTGTGTTATTTGATTCTGAAAAGGTGCAGTGGGCTGATTAATGACCTCTCCCCACAAGATGTCCACATTCTAACACCCAGACCATTTGCATATGGGACCTCACATGGCAAAAGGGGCTTTGCAGAGTGATTATGCCAATGGCCTTGTGATGCAGAGATGATCGGGTGAGCTCAATGGGTCCTTACCTGGAGAGCCCTCCCAGCTGTGGTCAGAGGGAGATATGACTGTGGAATAAAGGGTCACAGAAGTGTGATGTGAGGGCTTGATTCACCACTGAAGGTTTCAAAGCTGGAAAAGAGGAATCCTGTTGGTAGGATTTGGGTGGTAGAGGAAGATGAGGGATGGATTCTGCAGAAGGACGGTGTTAACGCGAGGCCTCGATGTACGATGTAGTGCATGGCTGGATGTCTGACCTGCAGGACCGCAGGAGAGTGGGTTTGTAGTGGTCGGTGACAGCAGCCCAGGAAACTCGTACAGAAGGTCTGAAATGCCTTTTCCTTTAGATATAGACCCAGGATTGAGATATGCTCAATCATATGATAGATCTGTTTTTAAGTTTTGAGAAAGTTTCATATTGCTTTCCATGTGTCTGTGCTAATTTACACTCCCACAGCATGCTAGCGTTCCCCTTTCTTCACATCCTCACCAACAC
>NW_016107707.1:1512216-1516939 GCF_001604975.1 Cebus imitator | reverse complement strand
TTTGATAACAGGCATTCTCACAGGTGTGAGGCCGTATCTCATTGTGTTTTTGATGTGCATTTCTCTGATGATTAGTGATGGTAAGCACCTTTTCACACACCTGGGGGCCATTTTATGTCTTCTTTGGGAAAATGTCTATTCAGATCCTTTGCCCATTTTTTGGTCAAGTTATTTATTTTTTTGCTCTTGAGTTGTATGAGTTCCTTATATATGTTTGATACTAACCCCTTATCAGGTATATGGTTTGCAGATATTTTCTGAGTCTGTAGGTTGTCTTTTCATTTTGTTGTTTGTTTCCTTCGCTGTGGGGAAGCTTTTTAATTTGATATGGTTCCACTTGTTTATTCTTTGCTTTTGTTACCTGTGCTTTTGGTGTTTATATCCAAAAAATCAGTGTCAAGACCAGCATCAAGGAGCTTTCCCCTGTGTGTTGTTCCAGAAGTTTTACCATTTCAAGTCTCACATTTAAGTCTTTAATCAATTTCAAGTCATTTCTGTATATGGTGAAGGATAGGGTCCACTTTCATTCTTTTGCATGTGGTTATCCACCTTCCCCAATGCCATCATTTATTGAAAAGACTATCCTTTTCCCACTGTGTATTCTTGGCATTCCTATCAAATACTAGTTTACTGTAACATGCATGACTTTATTTCTGGGCTCTTGATTCTTTCATTCTATTGGTCTATGTATCTGTTTTTATGCCAGCCATACTTTTTTATTATTATAGATGTGTAATAGAGTTTAAAATCAGGAATTGTCATGCCTCTAGTTTTTTTTTTCTTATTCAATGTTGATTTGGCTATTTAGGGTCTTTTACGGCTCCATATAAATTTTAAGATTTTTTTCTATTTCTGTGAAAAATGCCATTGGAATTTTGATAGAGATTGCATTGAATCTGTAGATTGCTTTGGGTCGTATGGACATTTTAACAATATTAATTTTTCCACACCATGAATGTGGGATATCTTTCCATTTATTTGCATCTTCTCTGATTTCTTCATTCATGTTTTACTGTCTTCCATGTACAGATTTTTAAACCTCTTTCATTAAATTTATTCCTATTTTATTTTTGATGCTCTTATAGATGGGATTATTTTCTTTTTCAGATAGTACATTGTTAGCATATTGAAATAAAACTGATTTTTTTTTGTGTTCTGATTTTGTATCCTACAAATTTACTGAATTTGCTTATTAGTGTTAACAGTTTTGGTAGAGTCTTTAGGGTTTTCTATATATAAGATCACATAATCTGCAAACAGATAGAGTTTAACTTCTTCCTTTCCAATTTTGATACTTAAAAATTTTTGTTTGTTGTCTAATTGCCGTATTTAGTACTTCCAGTACTATGTTGAATAGAAGTGGTGAGAGTAGGCATCCTTGTCTTTGTCTTGATTTTAGAAGAGAAGCTTTCAGCTTTTCACTATTGAGTATAATGTTAGCTCTGGGCTTGTTAGATATGGTCTTTATTATGTTGTGGTATATTTATTCTATATCTTATTTTTTGAGAGTGTTTTAGTTATGAAAGGGTGTTGAATTTTGTCAGATGCCTTTTCTGCATTTATTGAGATGATCGTATGATTTTTATCCTTCATTCTTTTAAGGCAGTATATCACATTTATTGATTTGTGTATGTTGAACCTGTCCTTGCATTCAGGAATAATTCCTACTTAGTCATGGTATATGATCCTTTTAATGTGCTGTTGAATTCAGTTTGCTAGTATATTGTTGAGCGTTTTTGCATCTGTGTTCATCAGGGATATTGGCCTGTAATTTTCTTTTTCTTTCTTTCTTTCTTTTTTTTGAGATGGAGTTTCACTCTTGTTACCCAGGCTGGAGTGCAATGGTGCGATCTTGGCTCACCGCAACCTCCGCTTCCTGGGTCAGGGAATTCTCCTGCCTCAACCTCCCGAGTAGCTGGGATTACAGGCACGCGCCACCATGCCTAGCTAATGTTTTTGTATTTTTAGTAGAGACGGGGTTTCACCATGTTGACCAGGATGGTCTCGATCTCTTGACCTCGTGATCCACCCGCCTCGGCCTCCCAAAGTGCTGGGATTACAGGCGTGAGCCACCGCGCCCGACCTTCTTTCTTTCTTTCTTTGTAGTGTCCTTATCTGGTTTTATCTGTATGTACTGTCCTTATCTGGTATGAAGGGTAATCCCAGCCTTTTTGCAAAAGTTTGACGAAGATTAGCATTCTTTAAGTGTTTGGTAGAATTTACCTGTGAAGCCAGCAGTCCTGAGACTTAATTGAAAGGTTTTGATTAGTGCTTCAATCTTCTTCTTACTGGCCTGTTCAGATTTTCTATTTTTTGTTGATTCAGTCTTGGTAGGTTGTATGTTTCTAGGAATTTACCAGTTTCTTCTAGGTTATCAATTTGTAGGCATGTAATTGTTCACAGTATCCTTATGATGTTAGTTGTAGTGTCCCCTTTTTAACTTATAATTTTATTTACTTGAGTCTTCTCTCTTTTTCATATTGGTAGGTCTACATAAAGTTCCATAAATTTTGTTTATCTTTTCAAAAACCAACTTTTAGTTTTGTTGATCTCTTCAATTGTCTTTCTCATCTCTATTTCATTTGTTTCTGCCGTTATTTTCTTCCTCTGTCACCTTTGGGCTTAGCTGGCTCTTCTTTTTCTTTTTCCTTGAGGTATAAAGTTAGGTTGTTTATTTGACCTCTTTCTTCTTTTTTAAAGTTTTGTTTTTTAATTAACAAATAATAATTGTATATATGTATGGGCACAATGTGGTTTCAATTCATATATACGCCGTAGAGTTATCAAATCAGGCTAATCATTTTGAGGTAGGTATATGACTGCTTTAGCTGTGTCCCATAAATTTTGCTATATTGTGTTTCCATTTTTGTCTGTCTCAAGATACTTTGTGATTTCCCTTTTATTTATTTTATGACACATTGGTTGCTCAAGAGAGTGTTGCTTAATTTTTGCATATTTATCAATTTCCCTATTTTCCCTGTTATGAATTTCTAGTTTTATACCATTGTGTTTGGAAAATATACTTGATATTATTGCCATCTTCTAAAATTTGTTAAGTTCAAGCATGAGGGGTCATGCTTACAATCTTAGTGCTTTAGGAGGCTGAGGCAGAAGGATCATTTGAGGCCAGGAGTTCAAGACCAGCTTGGGCAACATAGCAAGACCCCCATCTTTGCAAAAAAAAAAAAAAAATTAGCTGGATGTGGTCGTGCACAGCTGTAGTCCTAGCTACTCAGGAGGCTGGGGCAGGAGGATTGCTTAAGTCCAGGGGTTCAAGGCTGCAGTGAGCTTTGACTGCACCACTGCACTCCAGCCTGGGTGACCGAGCGAGACTCTGTCTCTAAAACAATTTTTTTAAATAAATAAAATTTGTTAAGACTTGTTGGTGACCTAATATGTGATATATTCTGAAGAATTTTTTGTGTATGCTAGAGAAGAATGTGTATTTTTTGGCTCTTGGGTGGAAAGTTCTGTCTATGTCTGTTAGGTCCACTTGGTGTACAGTGCTGTTCAGATCTGCTGTTTCTTTATTGATTTCCTGTCTGGATGTTCTATCCATTATCTTAAATGGGACATTGAAGTCCCATATTACTTTGTGTTGTTGTCACTCACTCCCTTTAGCTCTGTTAATACCGCTGTGTATACTTAAGTGGTCTGGTGTTGGGTGTGTACTTATCATAACTGTGATAGGTCCCTGTTGAATTGACCCTTTTATCAGTGGAAGAGGGTGGGTAGTGACCTTTGACTCTAGAGACAGTTTTTGACTTAGAGTCTATTTTGTCTGACATAACTTTAGCTATCCCTGCTGTCTTTTAGTTATCATTTCCATGCAAATTTCCATGCAAATGGTAACCAAAAGAAGTTTTGTCTTTCCACCTGCTCAGTATCCCACCTGTTGGGAATTTACATGATGACTAGCTCTAAACCTGTGTGACTGTGGAGGAGCAGATGCATGCAGATCAGAGATGAAGAGGATGAAGGAGCAGATAAAGATCAGAGATGAAGATTTAAGCATGAAGATCAGAGATGTTCTAGATCATTTCCTTGGGTGCTGCCCCCAAAGTCTTTCCTTTCTTCTCCCCAGAAGCGATGCTGGCCTTCTGCTTTGCAGGCTCTGTTCGTGCATTTTCTGCTCCTCATTTGCTCAGCAGGTATTGGTTACCGTGCAGAGCACTGGAGAAACCAAGAGAGGCACGCCACGCTGTCCACCTCAGGAGCTCACAGCTGGACTGTTGCCAGAGAAACTCAGGAGTACAGAGTGTAGGCTCGACTGGAGAGGAGAGCAGTGCCCAGGAACTGGTTTTGGTGTAGGAAGAGGTGTGCTCTATTTCCCAGCACATGGACAGGAAGAGGACCTTTATATAGTCCTTTAAGTCAGTGGTCCCCAGTCTTTTTGGCACCTGGGACCAGTTTCATGGAAGACAATTTTTCCATGGACCACAGGGTGGGGCATCATTTTGGGATGTAACTGTTCCTCCTCAGATGATCAGGCATTAGATTCTCATAACGAGTGCGCAACCTGGCTCTCGTACTTGTGCAGTTGACAGTAGGGTTCACGCTCCTATGAGAATCCGGCGCTGCTGCAGATTTGACAGGAGGCAGAGCTCAGGTGGTCATGCTCCCTTGCCCAGCTCACCTCTCAGTGTGCAGCCCTGGTACCAGTCCGTGGGGGGGTGGTGGGAAACCCTGCTTTAAGGCAGGCATCTTTTTTCTTTTTTTTTTT
>NW_016107707.1:1504983-1511222 GCF_001604975.1 Cebus imitator | reverse complement strand
CTGAATGGTTTTACCTAGATTTTCTTCTAGGGTTTTTATGGTGTTAGGTCTTATGTTTAAGTCTTTAATCCATCTGGAGTTAATTTTAGTGTAAGGTGTCAGGAAGAGGTCCAGTTTCTGCTTTCTGCACATGGCTAGCCAGCTTTCCCAACACCGTTTATCGAACAGGGAATCCTTTCCCCATTGCTTGTTTTTGACTGGTTTGTCAAAGATCAGATGGTTGTAGATACGTTGTGTTGCCTCCGAGACCTCTGTTCTGTTCCATTGGTCTATATCTCTGTTTTGGTACCAGTACCATGCTGTTTTGATTACTGTAGCCTTGTAGTATAGTTTGAAGTCTGGTAGTGTGATGCCCCCCTGCTTTGTTCTTTTTGCTTAGAATTGACTTGGCTATGCGGGCTCTCTTTTGGTTCCATATGAAGTTTAAGGTGGTTTTTTCCAGTTCAAGGCAGGCATCTTTTAAGAATTTTTATTATTTTTACATTTTAGGTCCGTTTACCATATTTTTTTATATTCCTGATAGATGAAAATTCTTTTTCTTAAGCATAGAAATTTAGGAATGTGCATAATTATATCTGAAGCAACGAACTCATCTTCTTTGAGAACCATGTAGTTTAAAAAGTTTTATTCCACATACTAGAGGCTGATCATCTGCGTGCTATTCCATTTCTTAAATGACAAGTGAAGGTTTCTCCTCCTACATGGTGTGTGGGGCTCCTTAGCTGGTAGAGGAGGGTGGGTTTCCGAGTGAGGACAGCTGCATCCACGTGTCCTGAGCACTCACTGTGGGCCGCAGAGATGCTTATGTGTGGATCATGTGCAAGCCGGTGTGTGCGATGAGGAGGGAGACAGGTGTTGACGGTGGCATTGGGTGGAGCGAACTTAGTGAGACCACTGTCAGCCCGGCTGTCCTAAGAGCGCCGTGGTTGCCTGCCTTGCCATTTGCTCATTTGTGTGTTAACCTGCTAGGACTCAATTTCATAATGTTCACGGACCTCCTCCAGAGCTGAGGGCTCCTTGAGGTATGTAGTACAGTCTTCTGATTTTAAAGACGAGCAAGCAAGGCCCCACGAGGAGAGAAGAGGTGCCCCGGAGTAAGAAAATGCTGGTCTGCATCCTGGGTGTGCATGTCCTTTGTTTTCTGACACAGGGAAGACTACTCAGCATTCCTGAGACTGTTTCCTCCTCTGCAAAGTGGGTTATTGTGTTTCTACCTCATACGGTCACTGTGAAAGGTACAGATGGTGTGTGTGGAGCACTTACTCCAGGACCAGGTGCACAGTAGGTGCTCAGTAAAATTTATTTTTGCCGTGATCCAATCCTGCTGACCAGTGGCCGGTAGTCGTGGCTCTTTGCTCTTTTTTGTTTGTTTAAGATGGGGTCTCGCTGTGTCACCCAGGCTGGTGTGCAGTGGTGCAGTCTCACCTCACAGCAGCCTCTACCTCCAGGGCTCAAGCAAGTGTCCCATCTCAGCTCCTGAGTCACTGGGACTATGGGTGTGCACCACCATGCCTGGCTAATTTTTTTTTTTTATTTTTACATTTTTAGTGGAGATGAGGTCTCATGATACTGGCCAGGCTGCTCTTGGGCACCTGGCCCCAAGAGATCTGCCTGCCTTGACCTCCCAAAGTGCTGGAATTACAGGCGTGAGCCACTGTGCCAGGCCGGCTCTTTGCTTTTTGCTGAAAGTTTCTTTTCCCTCCAGACAAACTTAGCCCAAAGGTGAAGCCAGAAGAAAGGACTGTGTCGCAGAGTGTGACTGCAGGGCCGGCTCGGAGCAAGCTCCACCCCGTCTGCTCTGTCCGTGCAGTGCCTTCCTCCTTTTATCCACGGCCGTGCCCACATGCTGTCACATCAGGTTCTACTCACCGAGACTTAATTAAGTGCCAAAAAGGAGACATACCAAAGTGGAGTGTCTTCGCTTTGCTCTGTGTCGGGTGGAGAGGGCAGCCTGGCTGTGGTGCCCGCTCGCCATGCCCAGCCGGTGAACCTCCGCTCTGGGCACCATGGCTGTGGAGCGGGGATGAATGGCTGCCCTGCCTGCTTCCCGGGGCCACCCTCAGCATTGGACAAGGAAGTGTCCTTAAAATGGATCCTAAACAAAGACTGAAAAGCAGAGAACGAATGGAAGGAATTATGAGAGTTTGGTAGCAACTTATTGGATTTTAGGTATTTATATTTGAAACAAAACAACTCTTAAAAACTTAAACTGCGAAAAGCCGACACATAGTATCACATTTCCTGAAAATGAACCTTGAATCTAGCACACATTATAAATAGAATAATTTTAGTTGGAATTGGAGTTTCAGGTAATGACTGGCAAAGGGAGTTGAGTTCTGTGAGATGGAAGCTGTGAAGAAATGAAGCGAAAGTCCCTTTAGGGGATTAAGAAATGAATAATGCCTGCTAGCATTGAATTTTCCACTCAATCTTGCCACATTCTTTTTGTATTTTTTTAACAGATTTATTGAGGTATAATTTAAATACCATAATTTCAGCCTTTGGAAGTGTATGAGTAAATTATGTTTGCTAGATTTAGAGTTTTGCAGCCATTACCATTTTAGCGCATTTCATCACCCCATAAGGATCCCTGGGACCCATTTCTAGTCAACTCTTGTTGCTTCCCGCAGCCTTGGGCAGCCCTGATCTTTCTGTTTCTCTAAGTTTACTTTTTCTGGAAGTTTACATAGAGGGACTGATCCCATCTGTTGCATCTGGCTTCTTTCCCCAGCATAACTTCTAAGTACCCATCTGCACACAGGCTGTGCCTTCACTACTGGTGGACATTTGGAATATTTCCAGTTTTTGTCTCCTTTGTATAATGTTGTTATTCGCATCGATGCTTTGTGTAGACATGTGTTCATTTCTGCTGGGTGGATTCCTAGTAGAATTGCTGGGCACATTCATAGGGTAAACTTACGCTTAACTTTATAAGAAACTGCCAAACTCCTTTCCACAGTGACTAGATCATTTTACATTCCCACTAGCCATGTATGAAAGCTCCAATTCTCCATGTCTTGGCCTCTTCTCATATTTTGTCTTAGAAATTCCACTTCTGTTTGAATTACAATCAAATAGAAAAGATGCTTTTGTGGTATACAGAAGTCTCAATTATATAAAGTGTTGGACTCTGTACCTTTGGTATAATAGGAGTCTAGCAATTGGGAGGAATTGATTTATGTTGCTGAATGAATGGACCAGTTCCCATGGGAGCATATGGCAAATAATTAATGAGAGTCTGCTGTGGCTTTCCCATAGAACATACTCTGTCTGGCCTTCTGCTGTTTTATCAGGGCCATCTAATTATTTAGGAAATGAAAGCAGCTTCCCTTAGAAGGCGGTTGGTGGGAGCTGTCTGTGTCTGTGGGGTATCCAGGCCTGAAACAGCCAGACCTGTGACTGACTTACCATGTGAATAGATGTGGTGCACAGTGGCAGATACAGACCCCCTCACTTCCATACAGGCCTTCGTGGGTGCCAACTCCCTCGTGGACCGAAACGCAGTCATGTCCTGTGCTTCTTTCCAGATCGTGCACAGAACTCTGGCCGCCATGCTGGGTTCCCTTGCGGCACTGGCAGCGCTGGCCATGATTGGCGACGTGAGTTGTCCCAGTCCCAGTCCCTGGCTCGCCCCTCAGTGTATGTCAGCCCACAGACATTCCAGATTCAGGCTTTCACTGCTGTTTTTCACTGTTGTATATGCCACTTCCATATTTTTGCCCAAGGACTATGCTAGAGGTATGAACTAACAAGCTGCAGCATTTTTCTTCCGTTTTGTTAAACACTCACATCCCGGGGGTATGATTCCTCATTGTGGCTGAGGAAAGGCTCCTTATGGTCATGTTTGCCCAGGGCTGAGGAGCTGGGTGGTGCTGGGGCTGGATCTGAGCGTTGGAACTAGAGGGAGCCCTCCTAGCTGGTACAGAAAGGTGGGAGTTGGTCAGGCTGGGGTCTGTCCTGCAGAGATCAGGAGGCCCCTGGAGAGGTGTGTTTGGGGATGAGGGGGTCCTGTTTGGGTCTGAGCAGGGCCTCTCTGGCAGGGACATGGGGAACAACCATAGGTAAACAACAGAGACCAGTGGCCACTGGGGCTGGGGGCCCTGAGTTGTCTGAGAGGCAGTGCTGGAGCCTAGCTGAGAGTGGGACAGATGGCAGTGCCCGTTCCTGTCATCTGGCCTCAGGTATGGCACTGCAGAGGGCACGTACAGACTCCATTAAGATGGTAACTGGGGGCTCGTCCTTCCATGTACTAGAGGCAGGGGCTAGAAAAAATTGATGACTACGTGCATAGGTTTGACATTATAGACACCCTGGGTCAAGACTGTTTTCCAACAGCTTCAAAGGGTGGATGGTGAGGTTCCCCGAGTGGGTCTGCAGCAGGGTGCAGTGCTTCGTTAGGCTCATCACGGGGATGGTGGCGTACCGGATTAATTGGCAAATGTGTGCTTTGATTGCAGAGACCCAGCCTGACCCATGTGGTGGAGTGGATTGATTTTGAGACGCTGGCCCTGCTGTTTGGCATGGTAATTATAGCTCTCCTGTGGGACTGGGCTCCATGTCTGCAATCACCGGGTTTTCTCTTGCCTCCGCTGCTGAGGGTCCATCATTATATGAAAGAAACAGTGCCCAGGGCTTCCCTGAGAAGTGTCAGCGTGGGGCTCATGAATCTCTCCTGAGGAGGAGTGGAATGGGGCTCTGGTTCATTAGCTGGAGAATTCCAGCCCAAGGCTTGTCTGATGATGAAATCACATTGCCATTTAGAAAAGCTAGCAATTCTTTTGAGTGACTGCCTTTAAAATAAGAAAGCTGGACTATCCCAAATAAATGAACCATGTAGGAGTTTCAGTGGGAGAAGAGTACCTTTCATTATGTGAAGAAGGGAAGGTATCACTCGTAAGTAGTAATCTGGGTGTTTGCTAACTGAGCCTGTTGCCCAGTGGCCACTCTGCTGTGAGGAGTGCCACCAGGTTCACTTGCAGGAACTCCAGGTACACAAATGCGCTAGTGTGGGACACGATCATAACCCAGCTTCGCTAGTGAACAGCAGGGTGGCCCGTGTTCCTGCGCAGACCCCAGACAGCCCAGTGGTCTGCAGGAGGACTTGTCCTCTCTGGGCGAGAAGACTTGCTCTGTGTACAGCTGGGCATCATCGATGCTCATTTTCCTTGCTAACATTTCATCCCTCCCAAGGCTGGCCAACATAATGGAAGCCCAGCTACATGAGGCTTCCATGTGACCTGACCGAAAACCATGTCGCCATCCTCTGTGGACAGGCGGCGTGTGGGGAGGCAGGTCGGTGCTCTAACCGAGGCTTCACAGAGTAACTAATATTTGTGTTGAGACTGAGATGTATGTAGGGGTTGGACATCTGGATAGAAGAGAGGAAGTGTACCAGGTATCCCTGAGATATTCCTTTTTTTTTTTTTTTTTAAAAAAGAATGCTGTATTAGTTTGCTAGGGCTATGTAACAAAGTACCACAGACTGTATGCATTTATTAAATAATATACATTTATTTTCTCATAATTCTCGAGGCTGGAAGTCCACGACCATGGTGTGGGCTGGGTTGGTTTTTCCTGAGCCTCTCCCCTGGGCTTGTAGATGGCACCTTCTCCCTGTGTTTTCACTTTGTCTTCCCTCTGTGTTTCTGAGTCCTGATACCCTCACCCTATAAGGACACAAGTCACACTGAATCAGAGCTCACCCTAATGACCTCATTTTAACTTAATTATTTCCTTCAATGCCCTCACTCCAAATACGGTCCTGTTCCCAGGTACTAGGGGCTAGGACGTGAACATAAGAATTTTTTTGGGACACAGTTCAGCCTATAAAAAGGGCTTCAGCGCTTTTATCTCAGTGGAATTCAGTTCAGTGAGCACTTGTAGGTTCTGTGATGCTGGAACTACAGTGTGCAGGGTCTGTACAACCAGGTTCTTGCCTTTTCTGCTGTATTTCCTGGCAGCCGACCACCCATGGGGCCATTTACCCCCATCCCTGAGTTCTAGTCTCCCTGGGTGGTTCTGTCAGCAAACATGTAAAACACCACATGGGCCTGCACATGTCTGTTTCATGCGTGTTCGTGTGAAGCTCCATTGCTGTGCAAAGCCCCATGCTCCACCGCCAGCTCTCAGTGGCCTTTTGGGCGAGGATGAACATTGTGGTCATTCTGGACACAGTGGAGGTTCACACTGGGTCTATAAATTGTTGGGACATTTTTGGTTTTTTTTTTTTTTTTTTTTTT
>NW_016107707.1:1503287-1504803 GCF_001604975.1 Cebus imitator | reverse complement strand
ACGGGGTTTCACCGTGTTGACCAGGATGGTCTCGATCTCTTGACCTCGTGATCCACCCGCCTCGGCCTCCCAAAGTGCTGGGATTACAGGCGTGAGCCACCGCGCCCGGCCCGACATTTTTGTTTTCTACAGTTTATCTGAGAGACAATAGTGTCTGCTGGGATTCCTGTTTACAAAGTATTTTATTTTATTTATTTATTTTTGAGACGGAGTTTCACTCTTGCTACCCAGGCTGGAGTACAATGGCATGATCTTGGCTCACTGCGACCTCCGCCTCCCGGGCTCAAGTGACCCTCCTGCCTCAGCCTCCTGAGTAGCTGGGACTACAGGTGCATACCACCATGCCCAGCTAATTTTTGTATTTTTAGTAGAGACGGGGTTTCACCATGTTGACATGGATGGTCTTGATCTCTTGACCTCATGATCCACCCGCCTCGGCTTCCCAAAGTGCTGGGATTATAGGCGTGAGCCACCGCGCCTGGCCTACAAAGTATTTTAATTTAAATAATTATATTGCATTTTCACAACCCGATGAAGTATAGGACATTCAGAGGTAAGGTGAGAAAACTGAAGGACAGAAAGCTTAACTCATATTTTTGTTCAAGTTCGGACTATTTTTAACTGGCAGAATCAGGATCTGAACTTGCATCTTCTCATTCCAAGTTCAACACATGGTGACTGCCATCTAAGAGGTGAAACATAGGAACTTCCAGAACATTCACTGGTTGAAATGTCTGGTTGATAAAATTTGGAATAACTGGGACATGACTTTTTATTAGGATGCAGGATGGCGTTTTCACCAACTCCTCATCCTTGCTGGAAGGAAATAGGCAACAGGTGTCCTGGGTTCACCTAGAGCCCAGGGGATAATTGTTTCAATACAACTGCTTCCAAATTGGTGACAAAAATTAGTTTAATTATTTTAGAAAACCAAATGTAACCCAGTTTTAACATCTTAGGATGTTTAAATGTTGCTTGTGTGGACACATAGGTGCAGAAGGCCACGTGCAGGACCCAGCCTGCTTCTAGCTTTGTGGCTGGGAGCAAGCCACCTTGCACTCTTATCCCATTTCCTGCTCTATAAAACAGAGGGTGAAAAATAACACCTGATTTTTTTTTTTTTTTTTTTTTTTTTTTGGTGAGGATCTGGTGGGATGGTCATGTGCCTTGAGGGAATGTTCCCGGACAAACATAGGCACAAAACTACCAGCAAGAGGCTCAGTTTGAGGAGTTAGTGAGTGTACTATTCTAGGAACTGACGGTCTTTCTGCATGAGAGGGAAGAGCTTGGTGGTGTGGTGGCTTTCAGGGGCCAGAGCTCAGGTTTTAACTGATGATGCTGATGTTGTTTTAACGTGGTGTCCTGCTAAAAGATGACCCTCGCCTCTTTCTTCTCTTTTCTCCATAGATGATCTTAGTAGCCATATTTTCAGAAACGGGATTTTTCGATTATTGTGCTGTAAAGGTAGGTGTGATGTTGCATTCAATAATTCTACACTGATTAATTTATATATGTA
>NW_016107707.1:1478103-1502912 GCF_001604975.1 Cebus imitator | reverse complement strand
TTTGTATTTTTAGTAGAGACGGGGTTTCACCATGTTGACCAGGATGGTCTCGATCTCTTGACCTCGTGATCCACCCGCCTCGGCCTCCCAAAGTGCTCGGATTACAGGCTTGAGCCACTGCGCCCGGCCAAAAATTGTTTTGTATATTAGAGTATCCAAATATTTCAAGCCATTAGTTTCAGATTACTTTGCTTTTTGGTGAAGTAATTTCCATGATTACCTTCTAAATACTGAATATATACACAGTCATGTTTTTAACTGGAACCCTGGGGAGCTTCACCAGCCAGCTCTGGCCTCCAGGATTTACCTGTCCTGTCATTCAGGGTGGGCAAGAGGAGAGCTCATCGTGTACCATGCCCTGCTAATGCATTCTAGTGCTGTGCGTGAATATTTATTTTTTGAAACTGAAAAGGTCTTTTAAAAAATTACTCAGCAAACCCTGTGTAAACTCTGAATGACAGAACTGTGCTGTGATTTTTGTCATCTTTGTCCGCCATCTTGCACTTGCCAGGTGGAGGTTTGGTCTCTTACTCCTTACTTAGTAAAGTATCCCTTAGTTCCCCGGAGATCAGCAGACACTAGGCTCACATGGATCCCAACTTTCAAAGCTCAGGTTGTCTAACCAGAATACTAATGGCATTACGTTGACTGAGAGTCATCACCTTGTGACAAATTAACTCTCACAGGGACTCTGTGAAGGAGGAGGATCAGAGGGGTGACAGTGTTGACTAGGGAGGATTTAGAATGTCTAGGAACTGTGGGGGCCAGCACTGTCTCATCTCAGCCCCCGAGGACTCTGTGGGTCTACGTCTTAACCCATGGGGCAGTGTTAGCTTGGCTCCCTGTTCTTAAAGTCACTAATGAAAGGCAGCCTCTGTTCTTACGAGCCCGCTGACCCTGGCTTGTATCCTCTGTGTGTGTACGGCCAGGCATACCAGCTCTCCCGGGGACGGGTGTGGGCCATGATCATCATGCTGTGTCTCATCGCGGCCGTCTTCTCTGCCTTCCTGGACAACGTCACCACCATGCTCCTCTTCACACCTGTGACCATAAGGTATGAGAGCACCTCTGCTTTGGGGTTGTGGCCAGGCTCTGGCAGGTGTGTGCTCTGGCTGCATGGCCTGGCTCCAGGCTCCATTCTCAGGTGCGTGAAAAGGTGGGCGGTCGTGCCCACAGTTCACTGCATTTCAGTCCAGCCCCTGTCTGCTGTGTATGACTTCACACACACTGCAAGCAGTGGGGCCGCAGAATCCGGTGGCAGAAATGCCTGCGAGAGGTAGAAGACACAGGCCTTGCTTTCCTGGAGATTGTGCTCTCATGGGGAGACACGTGGACAAGAATGGCTCACCCCAGACCACCAGGTGCCAAGAGTCCCTGTCCATGTTCTTCACCATCACTATGTACCATCTGGGCCAGCTCAGCAGGTCACACACATGCTCAGGGCTCACAGGGTCATGTAGCTGGGGGGAGGTGGAACAGCCACTGTGAGGTTCCTCATCAGAGGCATGAAGCGTGGGCCATGTGGATGGGCAGGTGTGGGGGATGCTGGGATGTGCCTTCTATACTTTCTTTAGAGCAGTGTTTCCCCACTCTGTGCATGCTGGGTCCCCTGGGGCGCTGTAGAGCGCCACTGCCTGGCCCACTCCCAGGCACTGGTCTGTGCTGGCCAAGCCGTAGGACTCCTGGATTCCAGCACAAATCTAGTGTGAGGCCGTGGTGGAGCTGCACAGCTGTAGAGTGTGGCCTGACAGATAAGTAGGGTGAATACGGTTACCATGAATAGACTGTGCACTTCTACCTTGCTGGAAGAGAATAACTGGAATGCTCTGAGGGTAAAGAACAGATAGCTATTTAAGGGGACGGGTATCCCAGTTACTTGCTTTGATTATATGAATGTATTACAGTATCACATGTACCCCCAGTATTATAGCAATAAAAAGTAAATAAAAAATACAAAGATGAATGAAACAAAGGGAAGGGATGAGAAGAGAGCTTAGGGCCTTGGTATCCAGGAAGGGGAAGGTGGGAAAGGGGCTGAGTCAGCAGGCCCAGTGTGAGCCATCCACACCACCCCCACACTGGCCCAGAGGACCTGACCACCAGCACCAGGTTGGCTGTGGAGGGCCTGCCCTGTCCTGCCTGCTGAGGTTGCTGCAGTTGTTCATTCCCCAACAGCACTGCCCTCCTCACACGGATGTGTGTGTGTGTGCGTGTGTGCGTGCGCGCGCGCGCGCCTCCCTTATACGAGCAAGTGCCTTAAAAATATCTGGGTTGCATGTGGGCCTTTCACGATGTGTACCGTGGGACTGCTTTCGTTTTCCTCCATTTGTGACAGGTTATGTGAAGTGCTCAACCTGGATCCAAGACAAGTCCTGATTGCAGAAGTGATCTTCACAAACATTGGAGGAGCTGCCACTGCCATTGGGGACCCACCAAATGTCATTATTGTTTCCAACCAAGAGCTGAGGAAGATGGTACGTACCAGCGTGCTAGGGTTGCTTCCAAAAACACACACCTCCACTTAACACTCATGGACCACCACTCCCCCACATGGACGCCTTTGTTAGAAATCAAGATCATCACACCAGCTCTTCATAGTGAGTGCTACTGGGCATCTCAAGAGTGGGATGTTAGGTGACTGGTCCTTCATTCCTGGAGTTAACTAGCTTGAATTGATTTCATTCTCATTCTGATCAGTTTTTAAAGAAATAACTGGATAACATGATATAGGCAGTCATAGTATGTTATATTAATTATATTAATAGGAACTGAGGTTTCTTCCAACTAACATTAAAAACAAGATGACCTGTTCCCTCTCACTGGAGATATGAGATTCTCTTCTTAACTGTGGTACATTAATTTATGATGAAGGACTTAAAATTTATTTTTTAAGGGTTGGAAATAAATGTCTTTAGAAATAAACTACCTGAAAGCCCCATATAAATATTAGTGTATAATTTCTTTGTATAGTGTAATAATGACAAAGTATTAAAGAGTGAAATGGTCTTTTACGTATCTTCAAGCGTGAAAATTAGAACTATATAATTAATTTTCATTCTCTACTCTTTGATCATTAGAATTTTCTCAATCTCCCTTCTGTCAGGTATCAGTAAAAATGCTTCCACGTTGGTATTATTTCTTGTAGATGATGTATTTATGTGTGTGTATGTGTCTGAATGGTGTCAGTGTGTTTGTATTTGAACTGTGTTTCATAAAAATGTTTAAACCTTTGAGAACCCCTGACTCCAGGGTGTTAATGGCCACTTCATGGGACCAGAATGCTCTAGAGGTTCTGGGTATGGCCCTGCATTCCCTAGTTGCCCTGGGAAACTGCTTGGCAACACTGCAGCAACCTTGCTGTGTGAGCTGAGGTGTGCAGCCATGATTGTGCCACCCTGGAGCATAGCAGGTGCTAACACAGCCTGAGGTTTAGCCTAAGGGCACCTGTTACCAGGAGGCAGCTCATGCTCATGGAAAAGAACTATTTTTGGGAAAAGCTGTATTATTAGTTTCATTCCATAAAAAAGTAATATATTTTTTTGTAGAAAACGGAAGTCTCATAGACACACGCACACACAATAAAAATTCGTAATTCCACAAACCAGAGGTAAATCCTTTTAATATTTTGTTGCAGATAGCATCCCAGAGTGTTTGTATATGGATATATTTGAATACAAAAGACAGCACAGCTTCTACTTCTGGCTAATACGGAGTCACAGGGCCTGGATTTACTCTCTTGCCTGAGATAGCCAAACAAATAAAACAAAAATAAACCCAAACCAGACAAAACTATGGTAACCAAGACACTGCACACCAGACACAAAAGGACAGTGATCCCTGCGAGATGGGACACAAATGCAGTGGGCTCTATGACTGCTCCAGCTCACTACTTGAGAGAGCTTCCAGAGTGCAGTGCAGGGAGGGACGATCCTGGCAGAGCCCCTGAGACTCCCTGAGTTGCGAGGGTGAAGCTGAAAGTCTGGGGAGACCAAGGCAGCGAGAGCCCAGAGAGGACAGAGCTGACCAGGGAGAGAGAACTGCAGAGATCCTCAGAGGTTCCCCTTGGAGTATTCAGCAGAGTGTTCGGATCAGTGCATTCGTACGAGGAGACTACCTGAGACCTGGGGAGAGCAATCCAGAAAGATGAGAGGAAAGAGTGCTTGACACACACTAGGACAGGAGCAATGATGTCTATTCTGCCAGGCAGGCTGAACCTCTTAATTTATGGATTGGATAGAGTACTGAGAAGGCTCTTGTCTTAGTCGTGAGAGGTAATTAACTCTCAAATGAACATGCTCTGGTTCCACCTAAGAAATCTTGAAACTAAGACCCCAAAGAACCAAACTGTTTCCGACATCCCAGAATAAACTGCATCCCAGAACAAACCTCAGGAATATTTAGAGTGATACAAAAGTATTCAACAACATAAAGGGTAAAATTTGCAATGTCTGGCAAGCAATCAGTGATTATCAGGAATATAAAAAAAGAAAGAAAAGATAACCTGTGACAGGGATGATACAAACCATTTGAAATGGACCTAGAACAGACACAGGTGCTAGAATTAGCAGACTAGGACATTAAAATTGTTATTACAACGGTGTTACAGATATTCATCAAATTAAGTAATAACATTAAAGATATTAAAAAAGCCCCACATCAAACATCTAGACATGAACATTACAATGTCTGAGACAGAAATACACTTGGGATTAATGGCATATTAGACATTATGTAAGGAATGATTAATGAACTTGAACTTGACATAGATGCAAAATGAAACAGTGTAAAAAGAGAATAACAAGGACTGGAAAGCATTAGTGAGCTATGGGAAGACGTCATATGCAATTCTCACCTCTGAAGGAGAGAGGGGATCCGAAAAAGACATCTTAAAAATGGTCCTAAATTCCAGATTTTATGAATGGTATAAACCTGCAGAATCAAGTTCAGTGAAGCCAGAGCACAAGAAGCATGAAGAATACTACACTAAGGCACATCATAATAAAATTATTTCAAAGCAATGATGAAGAGAAAATCTTTAAGTTTCCAAAGAGATATGTTACGGGCCAGGAAACAAAGATGAAGATGACAATATATTTCCCTTTAGAGATAATGCACATGTGAAGACAATAGAGCAATACCTTTACTGAAAGAAAACACCTGTTACTTCAGAGTACGACACCCAGTGAAAATTTCTTTTTCTTACTTACAAAACCCAGACATTTTCTCATATAGGAAAGCCAAAAAGAATTCATCAACAGCAGACCCACATGGTAAGACATGCTAAAGGAAGTCCTTAAGGCAGAAGGAAAATGACAGCAAATGGAAACATGGATCTTCACACAGACATGAAGAACACTAAAAAGAGTAACTATATAGGTAAATTCACATAAGTATTCAAACCACTTTGAAATAATTATTTAAAAAATAATAATGTAACATGTAAGTAGAATTGATGACAATAAAATAAAGCCTGGAAAGGGAGAAATTAAAGTATATTAATGTAAGATTTTTATTGTATATGTAAATTGGTATAACTTGAAGGTAATCCGTGACAACTTAAAAATGTACACGATAAACTCCAAAGCAACCACCAAAAGGAAAAAGAGTTACAGCTAATGGCAACAAAGAGTATAAGTGGAATCATAAATAGTATTTATTTAATGGAATGGAATGTAGAAAAAGGGTAAAAGGAAACAAACTATGATGAAACAGACATAAAACAAGTTGTATGAGTTATCTAACTATAATAATTACATAGCATAGAAATACTTTACCATTCAACTATAGATGCTCCTCAGCTGACTTTGGATTACATCCAGATAAACTTATTGTAAATTAAAAATGTCATGAGCCAAATGTGTTTAATATCCCTAACCTGCTGAACATCATAGCTTAGCCTAGCCCACCTTAGATGTGCTCCAAACGCTTACATTAGCATATAGTTGGGCAAATTCTAACACAAAGCCTATTTTATAATAAAGTGCTGGATGTGTCGTGTAACTTATTGAATATTGTACATTACATCAAAGTTGAGATGGTTTTGTGCTGTTGTGAAATTGAAAAATTGTAAATTGAACGAAACTAAGTCAGGGAACATCTGCATGTGCTGCTTACAAGACACATGTTTAGAATATAAAGACACACAAGGCCAGGCGTGGTGGGCCATGCCTGTAATCCCAGAACTTTGGGAGGCTGAGGCTGGTGGATCACCTGGGATCAGGAGTTTGAGACCAGCCTGGCCAACATAGTGAAACTCTCTCTCTACTAAAAATACAAAAAATTAGCCAGGCGTGGTGGTGGGTGCCTGGAATCCCAGCCACTCGGGAGGCTGAGGCAGGAGACTCACTTGAACCTGGGAGGTGGAGGTTGCAGTGAGAGAAAATCACGCCGTTGCACTCCAGCCTGGGTAACGAGTGAAACTCTGTCTCAAATATATGTATGTATATATGGACACAAATAGTTGAATGGCAAAAGACTCAAGAAAGTGGCTATATTAATATCTGACAAAGTAGACTGCAGAGCAAAGAATATTACTAGGACTAAAGAACATTTCATCATCATAAAGGGGTAAATTCATATAGAGGACATAAAAATTACATTTATGTGATTAATGACAGCTTCAAAATATGTGAAGCTTGATAGTAGTGCAAAGAGAAATATATCCTCAATTACAGTTGGAAAGTTCAGTACAATTCTCACAATAATTGAAAGAACAAGTAGAAAATCTGCAAGGATATAGAAAACTTCATTATTGTTAACTAACTTGACCTAATTGAGATTTATAGAAAACTCCACTCAACATCAGAATAATGTTTATTTTTTCCAAGTGCACATAAAACATTAACTGAAATAGATTCTAGGTCTTAAGACAAATCTCAATAAATTTAAAAAGATTCAAGTAATGTAAATATTTTCTCTGACCATAGTTGAATTAAACAAAGATATTTGGAAAATCTTCAAATATCTGGAAACTAGCACACATTTCAGTAATCCAAGGGTCAAAGAAGACTGATTGAAATTAGAAAGTATTTTTGTACTTATCAGCTTGGAATACCATAACAAAATACCATACGCTGGGCAGCTTAAATAACAGCAATTTATTTCTCACAGTCTAGAGGCTAGAAAGTTCAAGATCTAGTGGATTTCATTCTCTGGTGAGGGCTCTTTTCCAGGCTTGCAGATGGCTGCCATCTCTGTGTCCTCATGTGGCAGGGAGGCAGGGAGAAGAGGCAGACAGGAAGCTCTCTGGCATCTCTTCTTACACAGGCGTTAATCCTAGCATGAGGTCTCTACCCTTGTGACCTCCTCTATGCCCTATCACCTCCAAAAGACTCCATCTCCTGATACTACCCTATTGAGGGGATGGGGCAGGGCTTTGGTCAGGAGACTTTCAGGGAAACACAGTTCAGTCCAGAGCAATTTTGTATTGAATTATAATGAAAACAGAACATATCAAAATTTGTGTGATTCTTCTAAAGCAGAAGTCAGGAGACTTCTTAGAAGGCCATATAGTTAATTTTTTAAAAAAAATTTATTGTACCTTAGGTTCTGGGGTATGTGTGTAGATCATGCAGGATTGTTGCATAGGTACTCACATGGCAATGTGGTTTGCTGCCTCCATCACTCCGTCACCTACATCTGGCATTTCTCCCAATGTTATTCCTTCCCAATCTCCCCACCTCCCCTACCGCTGTCCCTCCCTTGGCCCCCTCAACAGACCCCAGTGTGTAATGCTCCCCTCCCTGTGCCCATGTGTTCTCATTGTTCAACACCTGCCTATGAGTGAAAATATGTGGTGTTTGATTTGCTGTTCTTGTGTCAGTTTGCTGAGAATGATGGTTTCCAGATTCATCCATGTCCCTACAAAGGACACGGAAGTGATCATTTTTAATGGCTGCCTCGTATTCCATGGTGTATATGTGCCACATTTTCCTTGTCCAGTCTATGGTTGATGGGCATTTGGGTTGGTTCCAGGTCTTTGCTATTGTAAACAATGCTGCTATGAACGTATGTGTGCATGTGCCTTTCTAATAGAATGATTTATAATCCTTTGGCTATATACCCAGTAATGGGATTGCTGGGTCAAATGGCATTTCTATTTCTGGGTCCTTGAGGAAGTGCCACACTGTCTTCCACAATGGTTGAACTAATTTACACTCCCACCAACAGTGTAAAAGTGTTCCTATTTCTCCACATCCTCTCCGGCATCTGCTGTCTACAACAGATTTTTAATGATTGCCATTCTAACAACTGGCATGAGCTGGTATCTCAATGTGCTTTTGATTTGCATTTCTCTAATAATCAGTGATGATGAGCATTTTTTCATATGTTTGTTGGCCTCATATATGTCTTTTGAAAAGTTTCTGTTCATATCCTTCACCCACTTTTGGATGGGTTTGTTTGTTTTTTCTTGTAAGTCTGTTTTAGTTATTTGTAGATTCTGGATATTAGCCCTTTGTCAGATGGGTGGATTGCAAAAATTTTTTCCCATTCTGTTGGTTGCTGGTTCACTCTAATGATTGTTTCTTTTGCTGTACAGAACCGCTGGAGTTTAATTAGATCCCATTTGTCTATTTTGGCTTTTGTTGCCAATGTTTTTGGTGGTTTAGTCATGAAGTCCTTGCCTATGCCTATGTCCTGAATGGTTTTGCCTAGGTTTTCTTCTAGGGTTTTTATGGTGTTAAGTCTTTAATCCACCTGGAGTTAATTTTAGTGTAAGGTGTCAGGAAGGGGTCCAGAAGATATTCTGCTTTCTGCACACTGCTATCCAGTTTTTTCAACACCATTTATTAAGCAGGGAATCCTTTCCCCATTGCTTTTGTCAGGTTTGTCAAAGATCAGATGGTTGTAGATGTGTGGCGTTGCCTCCAGGGCCTCTGTTCTGTTCCATTGGTCTATATCTCTGTTTTGGTACATATAGTTACTTTTGTAGGCATGTGGGTCATATGGTCTCCATTGCAATTACTCAGCTGCACCATTATATAGCATGAACGCAGTCATAGACAAAATATAAATGAACGGATACGGCTGTATTCCAGCCTCCAAGTGTGCTGGTCCCTACTCTAAAGCAGTATGTAGAAGGAAATTTATAACACTAAACACCTGTATTTGAAAATATGTGTCTCAAATCCATAACCTCAGTTTTATCCTATGGAACCAAAAAGAGAAGAGTAAATTAAAGTAAGCAGAAGAAAAAATATACACAGACCAGAAAAATAGGGAACATCAATGAAAGCAAAAGCTGGTTCTTTGACAAGATCAATAATATTGATAAACATCTGGCCAAGCTCATGAGGAAAATGAGAGGAGATACAAATTACTAATATCAAGAATAAGAGTTGTTATATTACAACAGAGCATACAGACATTAACATTATTATTAGAGAAGATCATGGAGAACTCTATATAAACTGACAACTTAGATACAACAATTTTTTGGAAAGACACATTCTCTAAAACTTCACTCAGGAAGATGTAGGTAACCTGATTAGCCCTATATCTATAAAAAGAGTCAAATATGTAGTTAAAAAACCTTCCCACAAAGAACAAAAACAACATAAACAAATAACTCAGGCTATTTGGTGAATTCTTTGGTGAATTCTACCAAATAGTTAAGGAAAAAATAATGTCGTAATACCAATTCTATACAAAGCTTTACAGTAAATGGAAAAGAAGGAGAGTACTTCCCAATTAATTCTATGCGGCTCTGATAATCTAAACTAGACAAAACCAGTATGAGAAAAGGCAACTAGAGATAAATATTTCTTGTGAACATAGATTTAATATTTTAAAAATCTGTAAATCGAATTTAACAATATATAAGTAGATAATACATCTTAACCATGTAGAATTTATCCAATGGAAGATTGTTATGATATCTGAAATATTAATCAATGTAATTTACTAACAAACTCAATGAGAAAACCATATGATCATCTCAATAGATGCAGAAAAACATTTGGCAAAATCCAGTATCTATTACTGATAAAATCTTCCAATAAACTAGGGAAGAAAGAGAAATTCATCAACCCAGTAAAGAACATCTGTGGATCTATAGCTAGCATCATACTTCATTGAGAATAACTGAATGACTTCCCTCTAAGATTATAATCCCTCTTAGATTATATATATAATGAAATATATATATATAATGAGATTTTATATATGGTGAGATCATATATGATGAGATTATGTATATATGTATATATTTATGAGATCATATATATGAGATTATATATGATGAGATTCTATGTGATGAGACCATATACGATCAGATTATATATCATGAGATTATGAGAACATATATATATTTATGAGATTATATATGGTAAGATTATATATGATGAGATCATATATGATCAGATTGTATACATGATGAGATTATATAGGATGAGATTATATATATGAGATACTTGATGAGATCATATATATGTTGAAATCATATATATGATGAGACCAGATATTTGATGAGATATATAGGATGAGATCATATATAGGATGAGATTATACATGATGAGATTATATATATGACAAGATCATATATAATGTGATTATATATGATGTGATTATATGTGAGATCATATACGATGAGACCATACATGATGAAATTATATATGATCAGATTATATATGAGATCATATGAGATTATATATGAGATCATATATGTGATTAGATCATATATATGATCAGATTATATATGAGATCATATATACCATGAGATTATATATGATCTCATCGTACATGAGATTATATGAGATCACATTTATAAAATGAGATTATATATGTATAATGAGATCATATATATTAGATTATATGTGATGAGATTATATATATAATGAGTAAGATGGGTAGGATTAAGAATAGTTGAGTATTGAGCTTAAACACTTTCTTAATTGGTGGCTGCATTTAGGCCAGCTATGGTAGTAAAATGTTTTACTCTCTATAAAAGGTTATTTAATAGGATCTAGAGAGCTGTCCCTCTTGAGACTAACAATTAAATTTATGGGAGGATTAAATAGTTCTGTAAGGAAATTTAAGGTTGAACTAAGATTCTGTCTTGGAAAACCAGCTATCACTCGGCTCTCGGTAGGTCTGTCACCACTACCCATAGATTTTCCCACTATTTTGCCACATAGACGGGTGTGCTCTTCGGCTATCCTTGGGTAGCTAGCTTGGTTTCGGGGGCTGTTGTTGAAGTTCTCTATACAAAGCTATTTCTAGTTAATTGCTTATGCAGAAGGTAGAAGGGCTTGTCTTTGCTTTTTTTATGCTTTATTAAGTTTTTATCTTTCCCTTACGGTACTATATTGGACCTAAATATAATTTCTATCGCCTGTACTTTTGTAATAGGTAAATGGTTTAATTATTGTAGTTAAATAATATAGTTATATGAGGTTGGGCTAGAGTTAGCTCAAAGTGATCAGCTGTTGATGAGATCTTCCGGGTGTAAGTCGGATGCTTTAGTTTAAGCTACACTTTGATTCGTCCGAGCGCACTTTCCAATACGTTTACCATGTTACGACTTACCCCCATCTATCAGTGTGTAGTGGCTTGTTGGCAAGGTACTTTTGTATGATGTTTGAGGAGGGTGACGGGTGGTGTGTGTGTGCTTCATGGCCTTATTCAGTCAAGCTCTCTATTCATGAGTTACTGCTAAATCCACCTTAGGTCTTTAGATTTCATAAAAGTTGTCATAGAATTTTCTAATTTAGAAAATGTAGCCCATTTCTTCCCACTTCATTGACTACACCTTGGCCTATGGTTTTTATGATAATACTGTGCTTACTTTACAATCTTTAAAGAGTTTGCTGAAGATGGTGGTATATACGCTGAGGGCAAGAGGTGGTAAGGCCTGTCGGGGTTTATCATTATATATAATGAGATTTTATATATATGTGATCTCATATATATATCATATGATATGTGATATATGATATATATATCATATATGAGATCACATATATATAAAATCTCATTATATATAATATATATATGAGATCACATATATCTAATTAGATTATATATGATATATGATATATGATCTCATTATATATATACAAAATAAGATATAATATATGAGTATAATATATAATCTCATAATCTCATATATAGAGAATATATATAATGTCATATATATGAATATGTTATATAATCTCATAATCTCACATGTAGAGAATATATATCTCATTTTATATATATAATGTCATATATATAAAATGGGATTAAATATGAGATTATGTGAGATATATATACAGTGAGATTATATATATATATATATATATATATATAATCTGTTGATGGGCATCATATATATAGTCTCACATTTTCTTACATATGTGTATGTATACTCCCACATACACCATAGAATACTCAGTTATAAAAAATAATGAAATAATGTCTTTTGCAGCACTTGGATGGAACTGGAGGCCCTTATTCTAAGTGAAGTAACTCAGAAATGGAAAACCAAATACCACATTTTATCACTTTTAAGTGGGAGCTAAGCTGTGAGTAAGCAAAGGCATGCACTGGTAACCAGAACATTGGACACTAGGAAGAGGGGAGGTTGGGAGGGGGTGACGGATGAAAAACTACATATTATGTACAATGTACACTACTCAGGTGACGGGTGCACTAAAATCCCAGACTTCATCAATATACAATTTATCCATGTAACCAAAAACCACTTGTACCCCTGAAGCTAATGAAAACAAAATCACGAAGAAAATGAATACTTAACGTAGTTCAGAGGAATAATAAATCGGCACTAGAGTTTGGAACAGTAAAGAAGTCACGTACGAACAGTCGTCCACATTTTCTGAGCATTACGCAGAAATGACAGAAGTTGTGAGGAAAGCTCTTTGCACCTACCATTGTTGCACCAGGCTGACCTCTCCCAGGTCTCTTGGGATGAGTCTCTGTTGGTGGTATTTGCAGCAACAGGTAGGTAGGAAGGATCTCCAGGATCCACCATGTGGACAACCACTTATTCCCCAACCGTAAGCCTCGCTGGGGTGAGCACGAGTCTGCCTGCCTGCAGCATCAGCGTGCACCTTTGGCTCCTAACAAGCTAATGGGATAACATTTTTCTTTGCTGATTACATTTGCTCCTTTATGCCTGTTCCACAGAGACTCACCGTGGTGAACAAAACTATTCAACTATCTAACATAATACCTGAAAAGTCTCTTGAGGGAGGCGTGCTCCTGCGCTTCGCAGTGGCATCTTCTCAGTAGACAGCTTTCCCTTCCTGCCCCACGTCGTGCACTTGGATGTTTTTAAACTTTTCCCACCATGCCATGCGCTGGGCTTGCTGGGACGTTCTTCCCGTTTTCCCACCATGCCGTGCGTGCTGGAGCGTTTCTCACATCCCATCATGCCTTGCGCGCTGGAGTGTGCTTTAGGCTTTCCCTGCCATACTGTTCATGGTCGGCGTTTCTTTACGTTTTCCCACCATGCCGTGCGTGCTGTGACGTCCTTCCTGTTTTCCCAGTATGCTGTGTGTGCCCGGACGTTTTCTCGCGGTTTCCCACCATGCGGTGCTTGCTGGGGCGTTCTTCAGGCTTTCCCTGTCATACTGTGAGTGCTGGGACCTCCCGCACACTTCCCCACCGCGCGGTGCACGCTGGGACCATCCGCACACTTTCCCACCGCGCTGTGCGCGCTGGGACCATCCGCACACTTTCCCACCGCGCTGTGCGCGCTGGGACCTCCCGCACATTTTCCCACGGTGCTGTGCGCGCTGGGACCTCCCGCACATTTTCCCACCGCGCGGTGCACGCTGGGACCATCCGCACACTTTCCCACCGCGCTGTGCATGATGCAGCGTTTTTCACGTGTTCCTGCCGTGCTGCATGTGCTGTGAAGTTGTTTGGTTTCTCCTCCACTATTGTTTTTCTCGCACTCCATTGGGTGCTAACTTAGCGTCACTTTGTAGTGGGCCGTGCTCTGCCTTTCTGGTCCCCTCTTAATTTCCTTTGCAGGTGTTTTTTGTTGTTGTGGTTTGTGTGCCTTCAGGGGTCTTTGTTTTTTACTCTTTTCAATGCCCAGGTCAGCACTGTCTAGCAGAGCTCATCCCTTCCGTGGCTTGCTTTGTTTTCAGCATGCTGGGATCCATGTCTCTGCCAAAGGCCCTTTCTTTAGCCCCATATGTGCCAGGACCCCTGTGCCCATGCTTGATGGATCCCTTATAAGCAGTGAGGCCCACACCCCCTCCTGCCTGTACACATTCCTGCAGTGCTGGGCCCTCTCCTCACTGGGCGTCTAGACAGAATTAATATCTTCAAATTACACCGTGCATATTTTACTAAAATATCCAATAGATTCAGCTAAACACTTCGTAAGACCTTTTTTTTCTTTTGAGTTTTCACATGAAAGAATTCAGGAAATCATTTTGGCTTCAGCCCCTGCCTTACAACCTAATGGACCAATTTGACTTGTCACAGAGCTAGCCTGAAAGCATCATCCCTAGAAAATGACACTGGTGGGCCAGAAGTCCCTCAGGTGCATCCCCTTACATATATGTAGCTTGTGAATCTGAGAATGTTCTAGTCTGATTGGGGGTTCCTCTTTTGGTTGTTTTATATGACTAATATTTGGCCATTTGATCCATCAAATGAGAACAGCAGGGAAAATTAAGAAGAAAATGACTGATTGGAGCCAATAAGAAAACAATACAAAGCAGAAGTAGCGCCTTGAAGCAGAAAGAGCGCATTTAGGTGCTGAGTTGATGTGTGTGTGCTGGTGGGTGGTTTTGTTACTGGGTACACGAAGGAGGAGAGTCTAGGAAATTACAGACGCACATAAAAGCAGCAGGGTGGCCCAGATACCTGCACCTAAGAAGCTTAGCGCAGACAACTGCATCTGCCTGTTTCCTGAAATGATCAGTTTGGATTTTTCCTTGTCATTGTTCTTACTTGATGAATCCACCCATCCCAAGTCCAATAGCAACCACATGCTTCACTCAGCGCTGTGTTGTTTTGCTGCAGATGCACACCCAGGACCTCCTTAGCTTTTTTTTTTCTTTCATCTACTCATCACGTCTTTCTCCAGTTGCCACAACATTTCAAATGGGGCAAAACTTTATAGTTATTATGTTCCAAAGGGACCAAGAATTACTCAGGATAGAGGTACTTCTGTCTTCTTTGGCTATTTTCTCTAAAAAATATTAGCAGTTGCATTTCATGACCCAGCTAGTGTGTAAATATATTAGTATTATATTTTAAATCATTTTCTCTGACCCAACAGTTCATTTTTTTTTGCTTCTGGTTTTAGAAGAAATTAAAACATTTTCATAACCCCCTGAAAGTGTTGTGGACCTTTTTAAGATATCTGGGATATGAATTCTATAGGTAAACACAAAATTCAATGTAATTGAAGAACTATCAGAAAAGTGGTGAATTCTTATATATGATCATCCAAAGCATCCCATGAGTCCTACCTCTGTGTGGTTTCCCTGCTATCTGTCCAGGAATTAGCTTATACAGCTCCATCTGTCATTTATAATGCTATTTTCGAGGACAACCATTGGATATACAGGTAACTGCAAGGGATAGTGTTTCAGATGATTGTATATTGGCAAGCTCTAAACTTTGACACAACTTCATTGATAATGGCCTCTAGTTGTGTTGTATCTTTAACAATGTTGAACGTGAATTCACATATTTTCTAAAAGTGAGAGGACAAATACGTAAACTTTGATAAGGAACAATTAATATAATTTAAATCACTCAAACCCAGTCCTTTGGAAGGTGATTTTCCAAACTCCCATTGTGGGATCCTCACTATTGTTCTGTGTGACTTGCCACCTCTCTACCCATGTAAGAGGTTTGCCAGGCTCCCAAGGCAAAGCTGGATGCCTGTGGTCCCTCCCACCCTGCCCCCTGTTGCTCCCCATGGTCGAGCACTGTCACTGTGCCTCTCACCCCCTCTGTGGCACCTGTGATCCATCGACACTATAGAAAAGACCTTGAGTTCTCACCAGATGGCCAGCTTCGTGGGGACAGCAGCCCCATCTGTCCTGCTGGGGCTCAGGAGGTGCCTGCACAGATTTGCTAAAGGTATAAAAGCACGTGGTCAGTGAAAGAACAGAACCAACCAGTGATGCTGCTGACTTAGTCCAGGACAGATCAACCTAGTGGAGATTTTGCCCAACTGTAAAGATATCCTCAGTGGCCTGCCATGCGCAGACCCCTAGCAGGCAAAGGAAGCATGTGGGGAAGGAGAGGGTTCCTGCCTGGGTCCCTGTGGCTGGTCCTCATGCTCTCAGCGGCCTCAGCCCTGGTGGGCCCCAGGTGCCCTGCAAAGGGCTGTGTTCTCCAGCCGTGAGGATGCTTCTTTTCAAATCGATGGCAGAGATTTAAATGAAACGTTTAAAAATTCAATTTACCTTTAAATGGGCAAATGTTATCATATAGTTTAGTATTTCGTCCCATTCAGTCTTTTTTCACTCTGTCTTGGGGAAGCCATCAGTCTAGTGGTGAAGGCGAGCCAAGGTTGAATTAGATGTGGTAGCGTGCTTTTATTTCTTCATGAGATGGCTTGTCATTTGTGTAATAATTGGTTTTTGGTGTTTGACGTGAAAGAAACAAACCTTAACAATTTTCAAAATCATGGCGAGGAGTCCATGGTCTTCCTTGGGCTTTGTGTTGGGCTCCAGGACCTCTTCCTAAGGTCCCGGAATTCCTGGTGAGCCCCTTCCCTCCTGGGTCCTGGCCATCCCTGGACCCTGACTCGGGATGCTGCTGCCTGTGCAGAGGAAAGGCCTGTCTGCTGTTTCATTTCCCCTTGTCTATTTCCAGGGCCTGGACTTTGCCGGATTCACTGCACACATGTTCATTGGGATTTGCCTTGTTCTCCTGGTCTCCTTTCCACTCCTCAGGCTCCTTTACTGGAACCGAAAGCTTTATAACAAGGAACCCAGTGAGATTGTTGGTGAGTACAAGTGCCTCCTCATGTAGGCTCAGATTTCATTACCATAATATTGTTCATTTACCAGGGAAGTTCTTATCAGGAAGTATCTGTTGACAGGTGCTGCATGCTCAGTATCGGTGACTCTCCACGCCTGCCTGCTAGTATACACTGTGTTTTCAGGGCTGCTATCACGAGCTGTGCCTCTTCGGTTTTCTGTGAAGTGTACTGTGGTAAAATGTGGGAAGTAATGGCCACCATGTACAACTTACGTGTCGTAACCTCCTAAAGCCACATGCGTCTGGCACAAATACGCTAACATATAGACTGTCGTGCTCTAATAGTGTATCATAGCTTGAGTGTTAAATGTGACTGCAAATGCAGCAACGTAACTCAGCACAAGAGGTGACATCGAGAGCACATGCTCGGCTGGGTGTGGTGGCTCATGCCTGTAATCTCAGCACTTTGGGAAGCTGAGGCGGGTGGATCACCTGAGGTCAGGAGTTCGAGTTCAGCCTGGCCAACATGAAACCTCGTCTCTACTAAAAATACGGAAATTAGCCGGGTGTGGTGGCTTATGCCTGTAGTCCCAGCTACTCAGGAGAATTGCTTGAACCCAGGAGGTGGAGGATGCAGTGAGCGGAGATTGCGCCACCACACTCCAGCCTGGGCGACAGAGTGAGACTCAGACTCAAAAAACAAACAGCAGATGCCCAGCACCAGCCAGCAGGACAGCACGAGGGCTTGGGGCCGTCTTCTCAATTGCATTTTCATCACTTAAACACTTCAGTAGATGTTTTACTGAGACTGTTACTGAGTAGAATATATTAGGAACAATGGATTATTTGAGAAACAGCCAGGCTTTCCTCAGTGGGGTCCAGAATGTGGATGCTGTTGTGTAGGCTCTCTGGGTAACAGGGGCTTCAGGTGAGGAGAGCTCAGCAGATGAAGTTGCTCTTCTTCTTTGGGGAATTTTAGGGCTCACGGATTGTATGTTGATCTCTCTCAGCCTTTGTGATTCCTCTGGCCTGTGTTTTACTGGACCTTAGTTTGTCTTTGTTCTGGGTAAGATACTCCGATTCTGTTTCCATACAGAAGGCTGGAGGCCGGAACGTGGTCCTGCCATACCCTAGTTCCTCCGATAGTGACAGTCTGAGATAGATCTGTGTCACGTCATTCAGAATTTGAGTAATTACTTAATGAGATTTTTAAAAATCTCATTGAGAAAACATTGTTTTGCATTCCTTCTCAGGATTCATCTGTTAAAACAAACTTGTTTTTGGGAAAATTTATTCACCTTACCTGAGGGCTGGGACACAGTTCAACCCTTAACAACTAGTGACATGTGTTTAAAATGTTTTATGATCAGCTAGTGTATGTAGAGTAAGATGTGAATTAATATATAGATTTCATTTTCTGATGAAAATGTGAGAACCAAGGGAGCACGAGGGAGACTGTGATCGTTGTGGGTGACCGTCCTGTCTCCTCGAGGTTGTGTGTCACAGCCGTGCCTTGGTGGAGAGCTCAGTGGTCATCCTGCCCATTATGCCCACCTCTCCCAACCTCCTGGCGATCAGAGTGACCCAGGATGATCGTTGCATATGCAGATTTCCAGCGTCACCCCCAGGAATTCTGTGTTGTAGTAAGCTGTCCTGGAGAGTTTAGGCTAATACTAGTATAGTTCCATTTCTCTCTTTCTGGCCTAGGCTGCTTCTCCTGAGATTCCTAGCTCTGAGCTCACTACTCTAGGTTTCTCTGGAAGCCATCACCTGCTGTGTGAGAGCACATCCCACACAGTGCTTTCTTTGCCTGTTTGAAACATGTATGTGGCCACTCTAATACCATCAGAAGCATGTTGAGAAGCTCAGAAAGATAGAGGCTGATAGAGATGTAAGTGACGAGACAGCAGATGATGTCTCCTCCTAAGAGGTGAGAGTGGCAAAGACAAAGAGTTGAAACTTACATGGTAGAATTGGAGCTCACACTGATGCTGGGGGTCATTTGGGAATTAGAGTTGTCTCTGAAGATCTTTAGTATCTTTAACTTGATTCTGCAGGCCATGGGGAACTAATGGATATTTGAAAGAAGGAATCTATCTATCTATCTATCTATGTATCATCTATTTATCTATATAATCTGTCATCTAATCTAGGAAATGGTAAATCCAGGAAGATGATAGCTAGATAAATATCAGTCATCTTTCTATCATCTAGGAAGGTGATAGATTTATTTGATTTTATTATCTAAATTAATAGCTGCCAGCAGCTAAATTTTTGTATTTTTAGTAGAGACGGGGTTCCACTGTATTGGCCAGGCTGGTCTTGAACTCCTGATCTCAGGTGATCTGCTCGCCTTGGCCTCCCAAAGTGCTAGGATTACAGGCGTAAGACAGACAGACAGACAGACAGACAGACAGATAGATAGAACAAGCGGTGTTTTATGATTATCCAGGGACAGGTTGGTAGGAAGTGACTGTGGTTAAAGCTTACTAAGGAACAATACAAATTAAGAAATGTGAGAGGGTGAGGCCTGGACCAGCAGATAATCAGGGACAGAAAGAAGCAGACAGGAGCTGTGCCAGCATGTCCCGGGCTTCTCTTGAGGCTCAGGCTGCCCTAGCATATGTTTCTTTATGGTGTATCTTATATCTCTTTCCAGTTTTGGAAGACCATCTTGTAATTTACCAATTAAAATTTATCCTTTAGCATCAAACACAGATCTGACACCTGTGGCATAATAATGTTAACATGGAAATATAAAAGAGAATGACATTGACGAGTATGATGTTTCAGTCTTGTGTGCCTAGAAGAACAATTGCATTGTGTAAAAACTAAGAAGGTGAGGGTAGGAGAGACACTTTATGGGAGAGAGAGAAAGTGTTTAGCTACGAGGTTGCAGCACAGTGTTCAGAGGGAAGTAGTGAGTAGGCGGCTGGGTCTGTGGTCTTGGACCTCAGCAGAGTAGACAGGGTGGGGAAATGACAGAGGAGTTGCAGAGGAAGTCTGGGAACTGATACGTGAACACGTTTTGGTAAACTGAGTTCTGGGTGAATGGAGTGAGCCTTCTCTTGGCCAAAATCCCTCCCAACTAAATTCCTTCCTAATTTGTATATTACATTCTACAACTAGGAATACAAAAGTGCGTTACCTGGGTATGAATGCATGGGTTGATCTGAGGAGAGCAGCACATCCTTTTTGGTTTGGTGGGTTAGAAGGCAGGTGGGTGCTGGGTGTGCGTGAAGGTGGCTGAGGCTGCCACCAGAGAGTGAGCACCTGCAGTGGGAACACGGGACTGGAAGGCCAGCTCTGCCAACATGGCCTTGGCCCCCAGGCTCTGCTTCTCCAAACACAAAGGTATGGAGAGACTTCCAGCCTGCACCCAGGGGCTGGCACTAGAGATCAGCCATGCAGATGTGGGCACTTTAAAGCTGACCAGCTGATTCAGAAAGTGGCCCTTCGCAAATATGCCTTTAGAGAATGGCTGGAAAGTCTCTGGTAATTCATGGAATGGCTTTTAGTTCTGTCTTTTACATAACAAGATTTAGAGCACTGGCTGAAATACTGGCTCTGTCTGAACTTACATTGGAGCCCTTCCACAGATGGTGTTACTGGGTTCAGTGTTTCAGAAAGTGAGTTCATATCACCTCCTCTTTCCCTTTCTTTTTATCTTACCATAGCCTCATAGGTGGTTTAATGAAGTGTGAGACTTTTCAAGAGGAAATTATAGATCTGTTTCTCCAAAGAGGCCTTTGAATTATACCCAAGTTCCTTTCATTTGAGTAAGCTACAAAGCATCCATATGTACTGAATGAAAACATATTATGTATCTTAGTTCTAAAGCGTTTTCATCTTGGTAGGGCTGAAGCTTTAGAGAAAGCCATGTGCTCGCTGAGATAGTTCTGGCGCTCCCAGACCCAGCCCGTTCTCTCTGAGTCTCCACAGGCTTCGTGTATAGGCTGCTCCCACTGCCTGACTCATCTTTGTTGTTGGGGTAGGTCTGCCACGCAGCGGGGGATCAGTACTTGCGTACTGAACAGAAGGGGCTTAAAAGGTTTTCCCTTTCTAATGAACCCACGATGTTCATGTGGCTTCCCTGGTCTTTGGGTGATCGCCATGTCTTGAATCTGCCCCGAGCTGCTCTTCAAGCAGCTGAGTCCTTGCTTGAAAGGCTGTGTCTTTTCATCCTATCTTTAATTCTTGTGATATGTAGTGTGGTTAAGGGGTGCTTCATGAAAATATTGTGCTTTCTTCTATTCTTTGTAATGTTTTTAATAGCAAAATAGAGGTTAAATATAGATTTTCATGAAATATTTTAGTGTCTTAAGAGGCAATGAAGTGACACATCATTTCTGTCTACTCTTCTCTATCAGAAGGTGTCTGAATTCAGTGATGGGTGAAAATTCCACTAATTCTATAGATTTCAGCGTTTCATTAGGTGTCTGCCTCTCTCTCGCTTGTGTCAGAGACAGCTGAGTGGGGCCTGGTTGGAGGGCGCCTCCCTGCCTTCTGCCGCTTACCAAATGCCCCACTGGAGAGCCCTGAGAACCTTCTCCTGAGAATTACACTTGTGTTTTCACCCTTCACTAGATCTCCTTCTGAAACCCCTCAAAGACTGGGCAATGTCTAGAGTTTGGCTGGCAGCAGATCCAAATATTTCCTGCAAGAAGGGGAAAAGGTGTTGGGTGCTAGCTTTGATATGTTTGTTCAAGAAAGGAATTTATTCTTCACTGAAAGGATTGAAATTGCATTACTTCACTTTTTTGATAATTTTTAAATGTCTGCTTTGTCGTCTGGCTCCGTGGCAATAGCTTGGTGCTGAGAAGCCATTGCTCCGGGTGACCGTGGGCCACCTGCATGTCTCGAGTGTGTGTGTCTCTGTTGGTCATCGGGTTGTGGGGAGCAGAGCAGGGTGCTGCTGATGCCTGAGGTTGTGGGAGACCCAAGCTTCCTTTCCTTTCTCTGCAGAACTAAAGCACGAGATTCATGTCTGGCGCCTGACTGCTCAGCGCATCAGCCCGGCCAGCCGCGAGGAGACTGCCGTGCGCCGCCTGCTGCTGGGGAAGGTGGTGACACTGGAGCACCTGCTCGCCCGGAGGCTGCGCACCTTCCACAGGTACTAGGTGCAGTCCTGCTCAGACTGTTCTTGGCGGGCATGCAGCAGAACGTTACAGGGCCCAACAAAATGGCAACACTAGCTGCGTGCGAATGCATGATTTTTAGGGGATGGACGCTGTGCTGAGCCTCTTATGGTGCATTTTATTTAACCCTCACTGAGCTCTACACAGGGTACACAGCCCAGTTTAAGGACAAAAAAAACCACACACAAAAGCAGAGTCTCAGAGAATTTGAACAGCGTGCCCAGGGTTGTGCAGCTTGGAAGCAGTGGCACTGGGCATGGCACTCACACTCTTCACCCCTGGGCTCTCCTGTCTCTGCATATCATGATTGTTGCACGACAAAACCCAAAACCATTCATGCAAAGACTAACCTGACAAAATGCTCTCCCAGTAGTTGATTTTCAGGCACCTGAAAGAATACAGAAGTCTCGCTCCATTTGTTTTCTGGCATTTGTTAATTGAAGCTGAGACTTCTAGCGTCACCACGAAGTTGCGATTTTTCTCCTTGCTGTGACATGGTGCCGAGTTCCAAACTGTCTTTGTTCTGGAAGCTCAGACCCAAGAAGCAGGAGCCTGGTGACCCTCCAAGGGATGCTGAAGCTGAAGCGTCCTCACAGCTGAGCTGAGATTGGGTGGAGATGTCTGTCTAGGCAGGGGGAAATGCGAACGAAATCTAGGCTGTACGTTGCGGTTCGCTGAGCCCCGAGGGGTCACCCTGCATGGGTGTCTCAAGGGCTGGTCCATTAGTGGGAGGATTCACAGGCAGTCGCGTGGAGTCCCACACAATCCGGGATAAAGTGCTGGCTCAACTGGCATTGGCTCCATCCCCCGCCCAGGACCCACCTTGCCCAGTTGTGCTGGAGCAGCAGGACCAGTGTCATCCGGCCACAGGAAGGCCCTGAGTTGCAGGCTGGGGAAAGAAGGACCAGCTTCGGCAGCAGCAGATCTTAAAGGAGACACTTCATAAGTTAAAGATGCAATAAATTGTCCTGGTGTTGGGTGTTAAAGACACACTCAGTGCATCTCAGGTTACAGGTGGGAGGAAACATGTGGGTTCCAAGACTCACTATGTTCCCGTCAGCTCATATGGTTTTAGTCACACATGGGGAAACTGAGGGCTGGGGAGGCGTGGCTTCCTGAGGCCACACAGTTGCTGAGAAGCAGATTACCATGAGGGTATCCTAAGGCAAGGTCTAACTCTGCAGGTCTTATTTTTATGTTTTCTTTTTTTTTTAAATCGTGGTTGAAATTATATATATATATATATATATATATATATATATATATATAGTTTTTTTAAATTTTACTTTAGGTTCTGGGGTACATGTGCAGGTCATGTAGGGCTGTTGCATAGGTGCATACATAACCAGGTGGTTTGCTGCCTCTATTCCCCCTTCATCTACATCTGGCATTTCTCCCCATGTTATCCCTCCTCCACCTTCCCCTCCCTGCTGTCCCTCCCCTAGTCCCCCCTCCCACTGCCCCCAGTGTGTGATGCGTCTCTCCCTGAGTCCACATGTTCTCATTGTTCAGCACCTGCCTATAAGTGAGAACATGCGGTGTTTGGTTTTCTGTTCTTTTGTCAGTTTGCTGAGAATGATGGTTTCCAGATTGATCCAAGTCCCTACAGAGGACATGAACTCATCGTTTTTTATGGCTGCATAGTATTCCATGGTGTATATGTACCACATTTTCTTTGTCCAGTCTATCATTGATGGGCATTTGGGTTGGTTCTAGGTCTTTGCTATTGTACACAAGGTTGCAGTGAATATACATGTGCATGTGTCTTCATAGTAGAACAGTTTATAGTCCTTTGGGTATATACCCAGTAATGGGATTGCTGGTCAAATGGAATTTCTATTTCTAGATCCTTGAGAAAGTGCCACACTGTCTTCCATAATGGTTGAACTAATTTACACTCCCACCAACAGTGTAACAATGTTCCTATTTCTTCACATCCTCTCCAGCATCTGTTGTCTCCAGATTTTTTAATGATTGACATTCTAACTGGTGTAAGATGATACCTCAATGTGGTTTTGATTTGCATTTCTCTAATGAGCAGTGATGATGAGCATTTTTTCATATGTTTGTTGGCCTCTTATATGTCTTCTATTGAAAAGTGTCTGTTCATATCCTTCGCCCACTTTTGAATGGGTTTGTTTGTTTTTTTCTTGTAAATCTGTTTTAGTTCTTTGCAGATTTCGGATATTAGCCCTTTGTCAGATGAGTAGATTGCAAATATTTTTGCTCATTCTGTTAGTTGTCGGATCACTCTAATGATTGTTTCTTTTGCTGTACAGAAGTTCCGGAGTTTAATTAGATCCCATTTGTCTATCTTGGCTTTTGTTGTCATTGCTTTTGGTGTTTTAGTCATGAAGTCCTTGCGTGTGCCTGTGTCCTGAATCGTTTTGCCTAGGATTTCTTCTAGGGTTTTTATGGTGTTAGGTTTTATGTTTAAATCTTTAATCCATCTGGAGTTAATTTTAGTGTAACGTGACAGGAAGGGGTCCAGTTTTTGCTTTCTGCACATTGCTAGCCAGTTTTCCCAGCACCATTTATTAAACATGGAGTCCTTTCCCCGTTGCTTGTTTTTGTCAGGTTTGTCCAAGATCAGATGGTTGTAGATGTGTGGTGTTGCTTCCAAGGCCTCTGTTCTGTTGGTCTGTGTCTCTGTTTTGGTACCAGTACCATGCTGTTTTGATTACTGTAGCCTTGTAGTATAGTTTGAAGTCTGGCATTGTGATGCCTCCAGCTTTTTTTTTTTTTCCCTTAGGATTGTCTTGGCTATGC
>NW_016107707.1:1463790-1478080 GCF_001604975.1 Cebus imitator | reverse complement strand
TTCTGTGAAGAAGGTCATTGGTAGCTTGATGGGGATAGCATTGAATCTCTAAATTACTTTTAAGCTTCATAAGTGAAGGAGAAATAAAATCCTTTATGGACAAGCAGTTACCAAGAGACTTCGTCACCACCAGACATGCCTTACAAGAGCTCCTGAAAGAAACACTAAACATGGAAAGGAATGTACCAACCACTGCAAAAGCACACCAAATGGCAAAGACCAAAATTGGAGTGAAGAAACTGAGTCAACTAATGGGCAAGGAAACCAGCCAGTAACAAAATGGCAGGATCAAATTCACACATAACAATATTAACTTTGAATGTAAATGGCCTAAATGCGCCAATCAAAAGACACAGACTGGCAAACTGGATAAAAAGTCAAAACCCATCAGTGTGCTGTATTCAGGAAACCCATCTCACTTACAAAGATACACATACACTCAAAATAAATGGATGGAAGAAGATTTATCAAGCAAATGGAGTTGCAATCCTAGTCTCTGATAAAACGGACTTCAAACCAACAAAGATCGAAAGAGACAAAGAAGGGCATTACATAATGGTAAAAGGATCAATCCAACAAGAAGAGCTAACTATCCTAGATATATGAGCACCCAACACAGGAGTGCTCAGATACATAAAGCAAGTTCTTTACGTTTTCTTTTTAAAAATTGTCCTCAGAATCATTTGACTGTGTCTGCTGTGATTCATTACTGCTCACACTGCTCAGACTGGCTGTGTGGTCAGCCTCCTTTGATGCTAAAATGGTGTTCTCCGTTGCTTAGCCCCTTTTCCCTAATTGGTATGGGAGGAAATCAGCCAGGAGGCGTGGGCTGAGTCAGAAACATGAAAAGGAAGAGGCAGGTGGGAGCCACAGAAGGGACTAAAACAGCAGAAGCGGCACAGACAGAAAGGCCTTCGAAGCCGATCTTCCCCAACTGCTGGTCTCCAGCATTCTCCCTGCCTCGGCTTCCCCACGTCCTGTGACTTCAGGCATTGAATTGATCGTTGATTGATGAAAATCAACATTAAAGCAAGTGACATTTCTTTCACCGTGTTTTTCTTTAGTTGGTTGTAATAGTTGTATAGGTGTAGTGCCCTCATTTTGGAAACAGAGATTCGGGCACATGGAAGTGTACATGAAAAGGAGAATAAAGAGGCTGACAGCTGCTGCCCTCGTCCATGCTCTGGTGCGTGGTTTTCATGAAGCTTCCTGTGTGCAAGCTGTCACACGCACCTCCTCACACATACTTCTTTCATAATTCAGGTCATTGTATGTAATTTTTTGGGGCAATTATAGAGTAAGCACCTTGTCCAGCCAACAAATGAAGCCCCATAGGCTCCCCATGACTAGTCGTGCCAGGCTGTGCATCACAGACAGGGTCTGGGCATGAAGTGCTGGTGGCTGCTCTGTGATCTCACCATGTGGTGTGATCAGGGAGTGTTGGGGTCACCACCTCCAGGGGTCTGCCCTACAGACCCTGACTCAGTGATGGATGAATAAAGTACGCTGACACACAGAGATTATGCTTTGCCAGTCTGGCTGAGGGTCTGTGGCAGTTCACAGGCTCCCTGGAGAGTGCTGTAAAGAATTGTGACCACTGGCCCTCCCCAGCCAGCAAGACTCACATTTATTTAGTAAAGTTTAATTGACAAAGGCTTGAGTCAATGTCACTAGACGTTAAAGATCAAAGGACAGGTTCTGAGCCCTAAAGCAAATACCATTACAGGATAATATCCCTGGTTGACCCCACCCCCCCAAGGGCAATCCAGCTCAAAAGTTAAGACCACATGAGTAAACAAGATAGCTAGGTAAACTACTCACATTCCTTTGTATCTGAGCCCTAATCTTTCTGACTCCTGCAAAGAGACTCTGGCTGCCTTCACCCAAGAACTATAGAAAAACCCTTACGCCTTCCAAAAGGGTTTCAGACTGTATTCTACAACTTTCTCTAGTATTTTTCTCTTAATATTTTTGCTACCACCCTGAGTGAATTCCCACAAGGGAAGTAATGAGTCTCTTCTTTTCTCTTTTAGACAGATTTCACAGGAGGATAAAAATTGGGAGACCAATATCCAGGAACTACAAAAAAAGGTATCCAGCTTCTTTTTCCTCAGGGATTTCTGATTCACTTCTCCAAGAAGAGAGTGAGTGATGCCTTTTCCTTCCCTCACGTGACTGAAAGCCATTTCTTTTTTTATTTCTGTGGTTGTACACAAGACATATGTCTATGAGCGAATGGGGAAAAATGTTTCCAGACACAGCAAGCTGATTTTCTCAGGAAGTGGGAAGCGAGCATCTTCACAGGACCTTTCCTTTTCATGCACCTTGCAGGGCCATCCTCTGAGCGGGTGTCCCTGACCACCAGCCCTTTCCTGGCCCTGAAGGGCAGGCCCCAGGCTCACACTCTGCAGAGGGGAGACGGGCAAGGTGTGCTGCATGGAATGAAGCAGCTTTAGGACAGACAGGATGCGTGAGTGTCCTGCCAGCGGCTCGGACTTCTCGGGGCAGAGCTTGTTTTGTTTTGTTTTTGGCTCATTCTTCTGTGGGGTGGACTTTCTCAGCCCATTTGTGAACACAGAGGGCCCCTTCCCAGTTGAGAGAGCTCTGCTCAAGACCTGCTAGGAGTCGTTTGCATCTCAGTGACATTTCAAATCCATGCAGTTTATTTTCTAGGGAGAGATGGATTACCCGCTCTGATTGTGATGGGCACAGTCTCCAGGTGTCAGGTGTCTCCTAACGGGGCTGCAGTGCACCTCACATCTATTGTATTTGTTTTCCATAAAGATTTTGAATGCAGTCTGATGAGGGGCCTCAGTGCCTTCACTCCGTCCCATGTAGAGGGTCAGGGTTAGAAAAGAAAGGTGTATCTGTGATGCTCTTGTGGACCCCAGGCTCACACAGATCGTGCCTGCCCTGCTAGACCGTGCTGTTTTAGTCATGAGTTGGAGAGGGATTGTGTGCCTCTGTGTGCACCTGGACAAGGACTGTGGTGAGATGAAGTGGACAGGCAAGGCTTGGCAGCATCCCTTTATCATAGCTAAGAATTCCTACAGAAATGCCTTATCCAGGAGTCACGTATATGTATGTACACACACACACACACACACACACACACGCACACACACGCATACCATGTAATACTACCCAGCCACAAAAAGGAATGAAATAGTGGCATTCACAGCAGCCTGGATGGAGCTGGAGATCAGTGAAGTAACTCAGGAATGGAAAACCAAATATTGTATGTTCTCACTTATGAGTGGGAGCTGAGCTACAAGCACGCAAAGGCATGAGAATAATGCAGTGGGCCTTGGGGACTTGGGGGGATACGAGACTACACATCGGGTACTGTGTACACTGCTCAGGCTGTGGCAGCACCAAAGTCTCAGAAATCACCAGTGGAGAACTTACCTGTGTAACCAGAGACCACCTGTCTCCCTGAACCTATTGAAATAAAAACAGAAAAATGACCTCAGGTATCCAGAAGGAGCAAATGTGAATGACACTCCCAAAAAGCTTCCACTTCCATGAGCTGCAGGATGCTGGAACGCTCTTTGACCTGCCTGCTCTTCCACCTCCGACCCTTGAACTGCCTGTGGCAATAGCCACTTTCTGCATTTGCTGTGGCTCAGGAAGGCTTGCAGGGCCTCCCTCGGGCCTGGTGAGAACCCGCATCCCTCGCCTGTGAGCATTTCAATCTTTTCCCTGCCATGCTCGTTTGGGCCTAATTCTTCAGCCCAGAATCATGTAGGAAAATGGACGTTCCCCAGAGGGTCGAAGGGGAGGATGAGAGGAGGCTGGTGAGCCCCGAGCCTTTGCAGTGGGCAGGGAGGGGCAGATGCTCACTGGTGGCCCCGCTGCACATGGAGGAGGGGCTCTGCTGAGCTGCTGTGACACAGAGGGGCTTGCATGTGTTTCTGATGGCAGCAGCTTTACCTATGAGACCAGAGGAAGCAAGAAAGAGAAATCTCTCTGTAGCTGTAGCTCTCCCTCTGTGTGTCTGTATCTATATGTCTGTATCTGTTAAAATCCAGATAGCTAGAAATTGCTGTGATGATAGATATCTACATCCACTGATATCTGCGAAGCTACAGACATCCGTCGTCATTGCCATCCACATCTGTCCACCTAGACAGATTAGACAATTGGGTAGACAGGTGTGCTACTGGGACTAGACTCAAGAAGGGACCCGGCGCTTGCCAGGCACAGTGGCTCACACCTGTAATCCCAGTACTTTTGAGAGGCAGAGCTGGACATGTTGCTTGAGCCCAGGAGTTCAAGACCAGGCTGGGCAACATGGTGAAATCCCATCTCTACTAAACATACAAAAACTAGCTGGGTGTGGTGGTGTAGACCTGTAGTCCTAGCTACTCAGGCAGCTGAGGTAGGAGGATCACCTGAGCCCAGGAGTTCAAGAGCAGGCTGGGCAACATGGTGAAATCCCATCTCTACTAAACATACAAAAACTAGCTGGGTGTGGTGGTGTAGACCTGTAGTCCTAGCTACGCAGGCAGCTGAGGTAGGAGGATCACCTGAGCCCAGGAGGCGGAGGTTGCAGTGAGCTGAGACTGTGCCAGTGCACTCCAGCCTGAGTGACAGAGCAAGACTCTTGTCTCCAAAAAAGGAAAGGACCTGGCACAGTTGTCCTTTCACACAGTGGGCTGCGATTCACAGGGCAATTTGGTCAACAGGCCAGGCCAGCCAGGTGCCCCTCTGCGTGTGCTCCGCTGCCCGGCCCCATGCAGCTATGGCCTGTGGGGCACAGCACCCTTAGGGCCTCATAGGGAGAGCCCTGTCTTCTGCTGTCTCCGAGGTTTATGGAGGCCTTGCAGAGGGTAAGGTGCCTCAGAGCCTGCCCTCCCCCTGCCCTCTCTGATTCCTGTGGGTGTCATCCCAGTGATAAGAGCACACCCCCTGCATTCCAAGGGCCTCTTGCATGTTACATGAAGAGCACGGCCAGAGGCTTACCTGGGAGTCACAGTTCTGCGAGAAGGCTCAGCCTCATTGCTCCACCAGCACGCTTGGCGTGGCAGGGAAAGGGACAGTGAAGACAGCGCTGCCACCACAGGCCCCTTGGAAACGCCCCATCGTCCCCCGACACCTGCGGGCCAGGTGCTTCATCACAGGGCTGTATGCACTTGACATCTGTGTGTACCTTTCATAACAATTTTGAATGTAGTGATCCTGAAGCTGTCCGGTTTTCCTCGTCGCACAGTACTTTGTCATTGTCTTTCAAGTCTGAGATGTTACATTTCTCATCATGGTGAAATTTGTTGTGGTTCCAGTTGCATAGGTTATGTCGTGCTGCAGGGGTCAGAGGGTTGTACAGAGTCAATCAGCTGTGGTTTCTCTCTTATAGCACAGGATATCCGACAAGATTCTGCTCGCCAAATGCCTGACAGTGTTGGGATGTGTTATCTTCATGTTTTTCCTCAATTCGTTTGTCCCTGGCATTCATCTCGATCTTGGTGAGTGTAATTCAGCTTTGTTCATAGGCGTTGTCACGTTCTGGATGGGAAGGTGGCAGAGCCTGTTCCTAGACAGTGACTTTGCCCACGGGCAGCCGGCGGGTGGGAGGCTAGAGAGGGCTGAGACGGAGGGTGGGCAGCCTGCCCTGGGAAGAAGGATGCCCTTTCCTTTTGGTTTCCTGGGCGGGGGGAAGGAAGAGAGAGAGATGCATCTGCAGCCCCTTAGACTCCGTGTCACAGGCCCTCGGCCCCTCCAGGGATGACCATGAAGAGGAATATGGAGTGGGCGCTGTCCTGTGTGTTGTGGTGAATAACCACATCTTCACATGGTTCCCAGGAGAGACAGGGAGCCCTATCAGCAAGGCCAGCGTTGCTCTTCGTCTGAGGGTGTGTCTGTCTGGTGCAGGAAACTGTCAGCCCACCATCCACCGCTGGTTTCTCTTCTCTCACTCTCACCACACCTGTGGCTCTCAGACGTCTCCACTTTCTCTAGCCTGTGTTGTGGCTAGGCCTGTCCCCACCTGAGATGTAGCTCTTTCAGGGGGAGCCTGTGGTACAGAGTTTGTGGACCCCTGCCATCCTCCACCTTCCATAAATGTTCTCCACTCTTCTAGACATTTCTTATCAATTTCACGGTTATCTCCATCGGTATCCTTATTGAAAACAAAACAAAACCCACCGCACATGGAAGTGTAGGCTTATAAGAAGCATACATTTGAGGTGGTGTCACAGTCTTTTCTTTAACCAAAGCTTTCCCATAGTTTTTGTTTAAGAGTCAGCTCTGATAAGATGGTTAAAATATCCAACTTTTATCATAATTTGTGTAAAACCTTGGTTTACTGTGAAATTTGAGGAGTACAGCTGCCGTAGAAAGTGAAGACTCCTAATTTTGTAAGATAGATGGATAATGCCACAAGCTTCAGTGATTCACGCCACACCATTGCTTCCGGGGTTCCTGGAAACCATGAGAAATTTGTAGACTAGAAGTCAGTTTCCCTTTTGTCTTATGTAAAAAAGCCACATTTCTAGATTCGCACACAGCACATGATGTGTGCTGCTGACTGGGGGTCCAGCCTGATGCTGTGTGTTCACAGCCTCTCTATTTCTTTCTCTTGATAATCTCTAATCCAGCTTGCCAGGTGGCCTGGGCTTAGTTCAAGCTGGTAGGTGTTATTTATCCACACCTGAGGGCTGATCCACTCAGAATCCTGATGAGGTAATGATACAGAGCTGGAGAGGTAACAGTGTTGTGATTTTCAGTTGTACTTGGTGGATTAAATCTAGAAATTGCTGCAGTGTAATTATTTTTAATTATACCTCAGGCCTAATGTAATTTTAACATCAGAAACTTTAATAATTACGAGAATGTTAGGTGGTCACCACTGGTAATTAAACAAATTTTAAAATCTGGTGTTTTGTGGATAGAGAGGTTCCATTAGGTGTTCACAGACAATTTTGCTCCTAATTTTATTTGAGAGCCTACTTTAGAAGAGCATAGCAGGCATTTTAAAAACTAAAAAGATATAAGAGCTTGCATTCTGTTTTATTAACATTTGGCAATAGTCTTTGTATTAAAAACAATAGTTTAAAACTTAAAGTCACATTTAACTATATGGACTTAAAAAGTCTTGGTTATAATGAGACTTTTAGCCTGGAAGTCTACATTTTTTACAAAATGTCTCATCTCCGTTGGTGTGGTTGTTACCTCTGTGAATGATGGACATATTTATTTTCTGTTTTTAAATCCTGTTTTCTTTTTATTTGGGGTTTCTGTATAGGTGATTTTATCTGGGGATCCAGATATTTGCATATTCATCAAGATAGGTTGACTAGGAGAAAAGTTTGATTGGGATATATTTTGATGGTATATAGTTTTCTTAGAGTTATAGGAACTTTTCTGACACGAACAGGGGCAAAATGGATACCAGATCATCCCGGACTTCAGCCAGTAGGAATGTGATCATTTATCTTTGGTGAAATTCTGTTTTTTTTAAATGTAACAGTGTATTTTTTAATTTTTTTGAGACAGTCTCACTCTATGCTCAGGCTGGAGTGCAGTGGCGCAGTCTCAGCTCAGTGCAGCCTCTGCCTCCCAGGCTCAAGCAGTTCTCATGCCCCAGCCTCCTGAGTAGCTTGAGGATTGCTTAAGCCTGGGAGGTGGAGGTCACAGTGAGCTGAGATGGCACCACTGCGCTCCAGCCTCGATGACAGAGCCAGACCCTGTTTCAGGGAAAAAGCAAAGCAAAACAAGCAAACAAAAAGCAAACTACTCCAGACACTTCTGAGTACACGGTTTTCTGTGAACTTAGGTTTTATTCTCTGGGTTGATTTCCTTCTCTTGAATAGCGCTGCTGTGTCATACGGTGGATGTAGATTTTGGTTTAAAAGAAACTGCTGCTCTGTTTTCTAGTGAGGCCATCCCCTTTGTGTTTCCACAGCATGCTTGGGGGTTCCAGCTGCCTCACACCCTTGTTGGCACGCGTTACAGGGAGAATTCCCCTGGAGTTCCACAGCACCCTGTACAAACCTTAAATGTATTCTCATGATTTCCTTCCTCCTCTGTCCGCTGACCTCCTGCTTCCTGGGTAGACTCAGTGGCACGGTCCGTGTGTCTGCATTTCCCTCCCCAGTGCCTCGTGCTAATGCCTGGCTCGTTAGTAAAAATAAGGTGTGGGTTTATAGGATGCACAAATAAGCTGCTTGTTGCTGCTCACAGATTCCAACTTAACTACGTGGAGGAAATTAGGTGCGTATTTCCTACGTGGCTGACCCAGCCTGGGTTCTCCAGAGAGCATAGCCTGAGGGAAAGGCTCATATGTGGGTTCTTTCTCCCAGGGACGAGGAGTGAGGGATGGGGGATGGGGGCTGAGCTGTGAGGAGAGCAGCGCAGGCACTGCTGCCCCTGCATGCTCGCCTTGCAGCTGGCCACCGGCACTCCACCCTGAGGGGCTGTCGAGTAGAGGTACTAAATGCACCTCAGGGCTGCCTGTGGGGTTGAGTGGGAGCAAGGAGAAATGTTGGCTGGGTGACGCCCATGCCTGTTGGTCACATCTCCTTCCCATGGGATGCTGGAGTCCGTGTGACCAGCTGCATGTGCCGAGGCCGTGCGGCTGCACCAACAGAGCGGCCCAGGCAGAGAAGGCGTTGGGCATGGGCTCCAGGGCTGACCTTCCGGGTGCATCTGTTTGAGGGTGATCGGGCCACACAGAGCTGGCTATGGTGACAGACAGGAGAGACCTAAGGAACCCAGGGGCGTACAGGAGGTGGCACAATGGCAAAGAAGGGTGAGTGAGGGCCAGGGTCACAGGTCACACCCATCCAGCAGAGAGGTGGCTCCCAATGTACAGGGACCAAGCCCAGCCTGGACGCCGGCTCCGTAGAGGTCCACAGCCCCTGCATGAAGCCCTTCGTGCTACCGATGTTTCGTAGAGGCCAAGGGACCGCTCTCCCCTTGGGCCTCTCGAGTTTCACTGAAAAACCATCTCACACATGGCAGAGTAATAGGAGAAAAGGCATACGCATTTATTTAGCCTGTGTACATGGAGCCTTCAGAATGAAGACCCAAAGATGCAGGAGAAATTGTCCATGTTAATGCTTAGGTTCAACCAAGCGTGGACAGCTGTGCAGAAATGGGACTGGAGAAAAAGTGTGTGACGAGGCACTGATGGACCGAGTGGGAAGCCCAGCAGGGCCTGTCTGTCCAGAGGCTTCCTGGCTCTCTGAGCAGCACTCCTTCCTTCTGGGTGTGGGGCAGACCCCTCTCTGGAGTGGGGGTCGCAGGACTTACCCTCAAACAAGGCAGGTCAGGCAGTTTCTTCATGGCCAGTTTTCACACAGAAAGGCAGAGAGAAAATTAGAATAACACTTTAGGTTTTGTGGCTGGCTTTGGAGAAAGGGGTTCTGGTTTCTATGCTCCTCCTTGGGAAAGAGGGATTCTAGTTTCCTTGCAGCCTCGGAGGAGAATGGGACTGAGAGACCAGAGGGCAGCAGGAGATCAGAGAAAACTTTTACTTCTGACAAAACAAAAACTTCAGCCAAGTTAAATTTAAAGGAATTTAACTAAACAATGAATGATTCGCGAATTGAGCAGCCCCCAGAATCACAGCAGATTCAGAGACTCCAGGGTGACCCATGGTCAGAACAAACTTACAGACAAAAAAGGTAAAGTGACATATGGGAATTGGCAGTGAGGCACAGAAACAGTGAGATCGGTCACAGCTCGGCGTTTGTCTTATTTGAACGCAGTTTGAACATTCAGCAGTCTATGAGTGTCTATAAGTATGGCAGCAGAGATTGGCCAACACTCAGCCATTTTTAGAGGTACACACTATTTTTTTTTTTTTTTTTTGAGATGGAGTCTTGTTCCCATCTCGAAGGCTGGAGTGCAGTGGCACGATCTCCTTTCACTGCAATGCCCACCTCCTGGGTCCAAGCGATTCTCCTTCTTCAGCCTCCAGAGTAGTAGCTGGGATTACAGGTGTGCACCGTCACGCCTGGCTAATTTATGTATTTTTAGTAGAGATGGGGTTTCACCATGTTGGCCAGGCTGGTCTTGAACTCCTGACCTTAGGTGATCCATCCGCCTTGGCCTCCCAAAGTGCTAGGATTACAGGTATGAGCCACTGTGCCCAGCCTAGAGATACATACTATTAAGTTAGGTTTTCAATTTTGACTTTTAAGTAGCTTACAGTTCATTCACAAGGACTCAGATACAGATGCATGGAGTCCTTCTCAGGCCATCTTCAGCTTGCTTCAACACTTCTGAGGCCTTCATTTTGGGGTATTGCTTTCTGAGCCCCAGAAGTTTCAAAATTCAGATTTTTTGTGTGTTTTAGAAAGATAATTCAATGAGCATGCTGAATGAATTTTGGGTATAAAGTCACACACCCGGAGAGGTTCAGGGTTAGCCCCTGTCATCTGAGCGTGACCACCACAGTGAAGTATGAATATTTACATGATGTGGGATAAATAAAGACTGCACATAACCTCATTTCTGTTCAAGTCAGGTTTTGTTGAATTTTTTGACATCAAAATATATAGAAAAAGTTTGCTTTTCTGGAATTAGGGTTTCAGGATTGTGGATAACTGATTACGGAGCTGTAAAAGGAACCAGCGAGGCGGGCTTAAAAATCTTGTCTTTGGTCTTAAAATTTAGAGCCTTGATGAGCGGTTTCCTAGGCCTCCTCCTCTGATAATTAGTTCAGAATCTGCCCCAGATTCTGTCATGATGCGTTTGATTAGATTTTGGTTCTGCAAAATTTCCCGTCATTATTTCCCTGATTATGGTTTTGAAATTGCTGGTCTTCTGCCTGTCCCTTGGCATCCCTCTGGTTGAGCAGTTTTATTGTTGTCTTTGTGAAAGTATTTTTAGCTACAAATAAAGCAATCTATTGGATTTGTCTTAAGCAAAATAGAGGATTGTTAGAATGATAACAGGCTGACAGGCTTCCAGGACAATGGGGCCCCTTGGGGGCAGGCTCAGGAAGGAGGGAAGGTTGGGACAGAGGGGAGAGCGCTCACTGCCTGGGCATCTACGGTGCTTTGCCCTCAGCCCGTCACTTCTCCGTGGCCGGTTAGCACATCTTTTTCTGCTCATGGCATAACAGTGGTTGCCTCATCAATTTTCCAGTTTATGAGACCTCGATTTCAGCCACACACACAGAAAAGGCCATTTTGAATCCCCAGTACCCAGACGAGTCTGCTTGGCCTGGTTGATTTCTTTAGTCTCCTAGCACAGGAAACCCTGAGCAGGCAGGCGGGGACACGTGGTAAAATGGGGCCTGGGATGGTGGGGCATATGTCTTAGAGGAGGGGTCACTATGAGCTGGACATACATTCCCAAGGCTTCCTAATATATTTTCTATGTATATATATTTTCATTGCAGCCAAGCCATTCACATATCCATCCATTTTGTACAGCACATGCAGGCAGGGGTCTAGGGGCTGGGGCTAGTGTGGTGAACATCAAAACCATGTCGCTGCTCTCCTTGGTCGTCTTCTCTAGAAGGGAGGGAGATCTATATTTATTCTGCACAGGGAGTCATGTAACTGCCTAGCGGGTTCCTCCTGCCAGCTGTCCAGATAGACCTGATTTGTGCAGGCAGAGGAATTGCAGTAGAGGAGTTTATACATGCAGAGTCGGCTAAATGGAAGGCTGGAGTGTATTGTTACTGAAATCAGCCTCTGATTCGGAGGCTAGGGTTTTTCAAGGACAGTTTTGGGGAAGAATGGCGGGGGGTGGCTAGGCAATAGGTGCTTGCTGCCGATTGGTTAAGGGTGTAAATCACAGGGGTGTGGGAAATGGCCCTCCTGCACACACAGTCACTTCTGGGTAAGCCACAGGAGCAGTTGCTCCAGGTGGAGCCATCGGTCTCAGACATGCAAAAATCCTGAAAAGATATCTCAAAAGATGAGTCTTAGGCTGTACAGTACTGATGTTATCTGCAGGAGTAACTGGGAAGTTGCATGTCTTGTAACCTTCAGAATCACGGCTGGCAATCTTCTATGTCTACACTTCAGCAGAATTCAGTCTCTCCTCTTCTCCTAGCATGGTGGTCTTCCATTAGTTTTATAAAGGCAGTTGGGTTTTGGGGAAGGGCTGTCATCATTTGAGGTATAAACTAAAAGTCTGCCAAAGTTAGCTTGCCTTAAATTCAAGAGTAATTAAGGGCAGCTTGAAGGCTAAAGGCAAGAGGGGGGTTGGATAGATCAGATCTCCCGCACCATCATAATTTTTCCTCGCTGTTACAATTTTTGCAAAGGTGGTTTCAGTCACATTAGGGGCATCAAGGACTACACAGCTAATTTAGACACCAAGACCTTCAGAGCTCTGATGCAGATACAAGCCAAGGGTATGAGAGATGGTCAAATGGCAAAGCCAAAAATGGTGATTTCCATAGTCAGGGTGTCGATGGAAAGAGTCAAACTCTAAATTATTTGAAGAGATCTATTCTGAGACAAAATGAGTGGCTGTGGCCTGTGACACCGCTCCAGGAGGTCCTGAGAACATGTACCCAAGGTGGTTGAGTTACAGCTTGATTTTGCACATGCTAGGGGGACAGAGTTATGGGAAGACGTTAATCAGCACATGTCAGGTGTGTATTGGTTCAGAAAGGTGCAACAACTCGAAGCAAGTGCAGGGTCAGAGCTTCCAGGTCGTCGGTGAGTTCAGGGACTTTCTGATTGGTTGAAAGAGTTATTATCTAAAGTCCCAGAATCAATAGGAAGAAGAGGCCGGGTTGAAATATGGGGTTGTGGAGACCAAGCCTCCAGGTAGCAGACTTCAGAGCTCTTGTCAGCGCTAAAAAAAATACCAGGTCCTAGGGAAAGGATCTGGAAAGGGAAGGGGATTCTCTACGGAACATAGATCTTCCCCACAAGGACAGCTTTGCAGGGCCATCTCAAATTGTGTCAAAGAAACATATTTTGGGGTAAAATACTTTGATTTCGTTCAGGGCCTGCTGTCTGTCACGTGATGCTGTAGTAGAGTGTGGCTGGAATTTGGGATCTTATTGCTGTATCTATTCTATCATTCTTAAGATCCCAGTTTTAATGTGGATGCTGGTCAGTTGTGCCTAAATTCCAGAGGGAGGAGGGTACAGTGAGGCAAGACTGACCCCGTTTTCTCCCATCCTGTCTTGAGCTAGTTTTTCAGGTTTCTTTGAAATGCCCTGGGCCGAGGGAAGTCCATCAGTTGGTTGAGGGGCTCGAAATTTTGTTTTTAGTTCACAAAGTTACAGATGAGAGGCCGAATGAAACCCACAGAAGAAATGAGGAGCTCTTACTGGAAAGGATGTGACATGTTAGAAAAAAGCCCTGATATACATAAACTGTAGAAGACAGTTAAATTTCTCAGTATGTTTGTCAGGTCACACTGTGGCAAGAGATGTGGGCAAGAGATGTGAAATAGATAAACCAGATTTGCTCGTAATTAGCAAAGGCCTTCCATCAGAAGCCTGAGCACATCAGAGGAACGCAACGTGGCGGCAGGGGAAGAAATTCCAGCAGACTGGGATGGAATCCTGGCTTTACCCCAGCGGGCTGTGCAGCCTGGAGAAAACCACCTAATCTCTGGGAGCCTCAGTTTCCTCCCAGGCTGGGTGCTGAGAGGGACCCAGCGAGTGCCTGTGCTTCGGAGGCCGCTGGGGGGCTGGGGAGAGCCCTTTCCGACTTTCCTTTGAATCGTGTTGCCCAGGGCTGTAAAAATGGGGAAAAGAGGCTCATTGCACTATTTGTTCTGCGTGGAAACTTGACTCTGTTGGAGACACATATGAAAGTACAGAGCCACTTATCTCAGATTTTTGCATTAAGAAATGGCAAAGCCCTTGGTGAGAGATTAATGCCCACTCGAGGAGGGGTTTGATGGAAGCTCCATGGGATAAAGACAGGTCCCATAAATGAGACTTTTTATCTGCATTCATCTCCACTCAAGTGCATTTGTAATTTTTAGAAAAAGAGTCTCAATCGTACATGGTTGGAATTTGTAATAGAATGTGAAGCTGGAAATTGCGATGTTCCCGTCGGCGGCTTTTTCTTCCAGCACGCTGTGGAAGAACCACCGCCTCACCCTTCGTCGCTGTCCCTGAGGAGCTGGTGCTGAGCAGAGCAGCCTGGAGCATTGATCACGGGGACCTGGGCCCCGTTAGAAGACGTGGCCTGGGGCCGGGCGCGGTGGCTCAAGCCTGTAATCCCAGCACTTTGGGAGGCCGAGGCGGGTGGATCACGAGGTCAAGAGATCGAGACCATCCTGGTCAACATGGTGAAACCCCATCTCTACTAAAAAAAACCTACAAAACATTAGCTGGGCATGGTGATGCGTGCCTGTA
>NW_016107707.1:1394166-1463642 GCF_001604975.1 Cebus imitator | reverse complement strand
AAAAGAAGACGTGGCCTGGACTCCTCAGAGCAGGACCGGGCATTACCAAGCAGCCCGATTAGTGCTGCTGGCTCTGCAGACGGTGCAGTTAAAAGTAAGAGGAAAATTGAGGTTTTGCAGGGATAAGCTCTTCATTCAGCTGTCAGCTATTGCAGGGAATTTTTCTGACAAGACAAATCTTGGTTGACTATAGAACCCATTCTAAGTTGGATGGATGCGTGCTATGGCAGGAGTTTTGGCTGCAGGAAAGCTCAGGCCTCCACAATTGATAAAACAGAACTATAAAAAGAGCTCTAAAGGAGCTTCCAGCGTTTTGTCATGACTGAAATTTCTCTCAAAATCACAGAAAAGCACTTGTGTTCTCACTGACAGAGAGTTTCTCATTGCTACATAGCAGAGAAAACAAGGGAGTGCCATTTCTGGGTGTCAAAAGTTTTACCCCAGGGAAGTGAGATTGGAGCAATTATAGAAAAGATATGGTGATCTGTGTTGAGAGGGGTGGTGAAGGAGTCGCCATTATGTGATGGTCAGATAAGCAAGTGTCTGTTCGTCTTCCGTACTGCATGGTAGGTGCCCTGGAGAATTCAGAGAAAAGTAGCATTCTGGTGAGGACACAAAGCTAACAAAAGTGCAGCCTCCTTGCTGAGACATCTCATGTGTGCCTGGCCTTCACATGCTAAAGGACAATGCCCTTCCCAACCCCATCTTCCTTTTTAAAAGTTTTCTGTTGTAGTAAGAAAAATAATATATCATATGGTTAAAAAATGTGTGGTTAAAATGGCAAGGTTTGTGAGAAACCTGTATGTCACACAAAATTGTGTATGTATGTAAAGTATGTGATGTGTATGTAGATATCTACATATCCATATGTGATATGTACACATTTTATAAATATATAAAATACATGTGTGATATGTATATATCACATAAAATTTGCCATTTTAACCGTTTTTAATTGTACAACTCAGTGGCATTAATTACGTCACCATTATCTCCAAAACGTTTCATTAACCCCAAGCGGAAACCCTGTAATCATTAAGCAATAGCTCTTCCTTTCACGCTCCCCTCCCCCACCCCTGGCAGTCTCTTAGTCTGCTTTCTGTCTGTGTGGTGTAATCACATTTGTTTATTTCTGTTTTTGTCACTTTTGCTGTCATATCTTAGAAATCATTGCCAAGTTCAATATACTGAATTGTTTCCTCCATGTTTTCTTTTAGGAGTTCTATAGTTTGAGACTTGGTGTTCAGGTCTCTCATCTACTTTGAATTAATTTTTGTACATGGTGTGAGATAAGGGTCCAACTTTATTCTTTTGCTTGTGGATATCCAGTTCCCTCAACACTTTGTTAAAGAGACTGCAGTTGAGTAGACTTGGCGTTCTCATCAGACATCATTTGACCATATGCATAAGCGTTTATTTCTGGGCTCTATATTCCATTCCATTGGCCTGCTTTTCTCTATGCCTTGCGATGTATTTTTGGTTCAACACTGGACATTTGAATATTATATTGTGGTAAATCTGGAAATCAGTGTCACTCCCTTCCCCAGGGTTATTATTATTAATTTTTACAATTGAAGACTGTAGTAGTCTTGTTTTGTGACTTTTCCAAACTATTTTTGAAAAGACTGTATTCCTTGTCATGTATGGTCACTAGACTCTGTTCCTTGGTGATTGCTTAGTGTGTTCAGTCCGGCTTCTTTCATTCAGCATAATTGTGAGATTCATTCATGTGGTAGCATACATCAGTAATTCATTCCTGCTGTTACTGAGTAGTATTCCATGGTTTGAATATGACACCATTTTTATACATACTTTCACCTGTTGATGGATATTTGAATTGTTTCCAGTTTTTGGCTTTAACAACTAAGACTACAGTAAACGTTGTATTTGAATCTTTGTGTTACCTTATGCTTTAATTTCTCTTGGGTAAATACTTAAAGGTGAGTTCATATGGTACGTGTATGGATTGTGTTTTTAAAAACTGCTAAGGTGTTTTTCAGAATGGTTGAATCAAGTTACACTCCCACCAGCAGTGCTTGAAAGTTCCAGTTCCTTCATCTCCTTGTCAACATTTACATTAGTCAGTGTTTTTGATTTTACACATTCTGAGGTAGGCAGTGAATGTCATTGTGGCTTTACGCCACGTTTCCCTGATGGCTGGTGATATTTGACCATCTTTTCATGTACTCATTTGTCAGTTTTATATCTTCTTTGTGGAAGTGTCTGTTTAAAATATTTCTCATTTTAATTAGGTTGTTTAGTTGCTGAATTTTGAGAATTAAAAATATATATATATTCTAGATATTAGTCTTTTATCAGATAGATGATTTGGAAATATTTTCTCCCAGTTTGTGGCTTTTCTCTACTTTTACTTAACAGGGCCCTTTGAAAAAGAGGAATTCATAATTTTGATAAAATCCAATTAATGTATTTTTTTCTTTTCATACGTTATGTTTGTAATATTATAGCTACTAAAACCTTTAACTCAGGATCACAGAGATTTCTTCCTATATTTTCTTCCAGAAGTTTTATAGTTATGTTTTACATTTAGGACTATAATCCATTTGCATTAAATTTTGTATATGATTAATGAACAGATCAAAATAAAAGTTCTTTTGCATGTGGATCTCCACCTGTTCCAGCACCATATGTGGAAAAGACTTCTCCTTCTGTATTAAATCACCATTGAATCCTTGTAAAAAATCAATTGACCATAAATATATGGGTATATTTTTGAATTCACTATTGATCAATTTATTGTGATGCAGTATCACAGTCTTTATTGCTGTCACTTTATAATAAATACTGAAGTGAGGTAATGTATATTCTCAAACTTTGTTCTTCTTTTGTAAAAGTTGTATTGATTATTCTGGTCCTTTGCATTGTTACATGAATTTTAGAATCAGTTTGTTACTTTCTACACAAAAGATTGCTGGTATTCATACAAAACGTTCTTAGGAAAAATGAAAGAAGATAAGAATAATTGGAGCTATATACTGTGTTTATAGATCAGAAGCACCTATATTGTTAAAATGCTAATCTTTCCCAAATTAATTCATATGTACCTCTCTGCCTCAAAGGGGTCCACCCCCTAGTTCCTGATATTAATGGCTATATATGTTGTGTTATATAGCCAAGGAACTTTACAGGTGGGTTTAGGTTATAAACCTTCATAAAGGGAAATTTTTCTGGATTATCCAGGTAGATTCAATATAACCACAAGGGCCCTTAAAAGTAAAGTGAAAGGTGGAAGAGCCAGTTAGAGAGTTGTGACAGAAGAAGAGGCAGGAGAGATATGAAGTGTGAGAGGGGCCTTGCTGGCTTTGAAGATGGAGTAATTGAGGCACGAACCTGGGAATGTGGATGCCTCTGCAAGCTCAGCACAGCTTTTGGGTGACAGCCAGTAAGGAAACGGGGGCCTCAGTCTTACAGCTGCAGGGAACTGGATTATGTCAACACCTGAATGAATAGAGGAATAGTTCCTCCCCTAGAGTCTCCAGACGGGTAGGCAGCCCTGCCAACACTGTGGCTGCGGCTTCATGAGACTCTAAACAGACATCCTGCTGTGAACCAGCATACTCTGACCTATGAAAACCATGATGTAATAAATAGGTGTTATTTCAAGCTACTATGTTTATGATCATTTGTTATGGCAGCTTTAGAAAACTAGTACACATCTGTAATGTATAGAATCCATAGTTATGCCACTGATCTTATTCTTGATATTGGCAATTTTGTTTTCTCAGTTGTTCTATTCAGGTAAGCTAAGCGTTGACCAGTCTTACTGAGCTTTTGAAAGAATCAGGTTTTGGTATCATTGCTTTTCTCTAACATTTTTCCATTTTCTGTTTCATTGATTTCTGCTCCAGTCTTTATTATTGCTTTTTTTCTACTTATTTTGGGTTTCATTTGCTCTAGCCAGTAAGGAAAAAATAAGCAGATCATTTAAACAAAAACTTTATAAAAGAAGTTATATGGAAGGTACATTGAGAAGTGCCCAATGTTGGCTGGGCATGGTGGCTCATGCCTGTAATTCCAGCACGTTGGGAGGCTGAGCCAGGTGGATCATTTGAGGTCAGGAGTTTGTGACCAGCCTGGCCAACATGGTGCAACTCTGTCTCTACTGAAAATACAAAAATTAGCGGGTGATGGTGATGTGTACCTGTAGTCCCAGCTACTTGGGAGGCTGAGGCAGGAGTATCACTTGAACCTTGAACCCGGGAGACGGAGGTTGCAGTGAGCCGAGATTGCACCACTGCACTCCAGCCTGGGTGACAGAGCGAGACTCCATCTCAAAGAAAAAAAAGATACTCAATGTCATTAGTCATGAGAGAAACGCAATTGGAAACCACAGCAAGATCCCACTACACATCCACTAGAACATCTGAAATCAAAAAGGCTGACCAAGTTTTGGTGAAATGTAGAAAAACTGGAATTCTCATACACTGCTGGTAGGATTGTAAAATAATGAAATCATTTTGGAAAATAGTTTCACAGTTTGCTAAAGCATAAATGTTTCAAATAACATTACATAGTATTAACCTGTCATATATCCAGCCATCTCATTCCTCGATGTTAACCAAGGGAACTGAAAGCATGTGTATATACAGAGACTTGTATATGAATGTTCATAACTTGTTCATTTGAAATTACCAGACACTGGAAACAATCCATGTGTCCATCGATAGGTGAATGGTGTGTACCTTGTAACATACCCACACACTAGCATACTACTACACATGAAAAAAGGATGAACTATTGACTCGTACACCAACATGAAGGTTCTTAACATGATTATGCTGAATATTGACTTTTTGGTCTAGATGATCTGTCTATTGAGAAATAGACGAAAAATACAACCGGCCAGGCATGGTGGTGCATGCCTGTAATCCCATCGCTTTGGGAGGCTGAGGTGGGTGGATCATGTGAGGCCAAGAGTTTGAGACCAGCCTCGTCAATATAGTGAAACCTCGTCTACTAAAAATACAAAACATTAACGGGGTGTTGTGCATGTACCTGTAATCCCAGCTACTTGGGAGGCTGGGTTCCCCAGCTTGAGCCTGGCAGGTGGCGGTTGCAGTGAGCCAAATTGTACCCCAGCCTGGCGACAGAGCAAGACGATGTCTCAAAAACCCCAAAACAACAACAAAAGCAATGGTGTAATTACAGAAAACCTGCATCTATAGTGAAAGAAAAGAGATGAATGGCTACTGGGAGTGTGGGAGCTGACCAGAGGAGCAAGATGAGCTATAGGACGTATAGGAACATGGGCATGAATAAACTTCTAAGGTCAATGGGCATGTTCGTGATCTTGATTACAGTGTTGGTTTCATGAGTATACACTTTACCAGGTGGAAGTTATATGCATTTTAAGTATATGCACTTTGTAGTATGACAATTATCCTTGATAAAGAAAAAAGGCAACCAGACGATAAACAATGAATCGGTGTGTTAACAGTGGAGCTATATCTCTATGTCCATTTACTTATTTTCAGGATGGATTGCTATTCTGGGTGCCATCTGGTTGCTAATTTTAGCTGACATTCATGATTTTGAGATGATTCTACACAGAGTGGAATGGGCAACCCTTCTGTTCTTTGCAGCACTGTTTGTTCTGATGGAGGTAAGATTTTAGAACTTTTGCCATGTGACATCCTGATTTTGTATTTCATATTTTATTTGGCGAATGGAGAAAGTCTATGTCTATAAATCTTTCCTCATATCCTTTGAGTGGAAAACAATGGAGGTTGTAATTGGATTATTTTAAGTTAACCAACTTTACCTTGGCTACTGAGGTATTTCTGATAGTATTCTTTATTTGGTTGCTGTTTTTATTTTCTCGAATTATCTTTGTGGTTTGTAAACTCATTCTAATTTCATTCTCTATAAAATATAATTTATTGTAAGTTTAGTTTGGAGCTAAATTACTTTTAATAGCAAGTTTACAAGGCAGTATAACCTTGATGATCTGTTTCATTTTGGGTAATATTTGAGTAAAATTTCTGTTATCACAGAAAAGACTACATCAGTAATTTGTATTGTTTCAGTTACAATTGTTGTTACAGAATTACTCACAATACTTTTAAATCTTGAGACGTCATTTACAAACTCATGTCCTCCTCAAACAGAGAGGTTCACTAACATAGAAAGATACTATTTCTCAAAGCATTCCCCCAGCACCACTTCTTTGCATTTCTTCAATTTAACATGTAATGTACTTTCATTTTCATTAAGCTAGGAATATTTTCTAATTTTTCATACAATTTCCTTTTTTGACTTATGGATTATTTCAAAGGCTGTTTTGAAGGTCCCAAATATTTGGGGATTTCCCATGTTTCTTGATGTTTTTGATTTTTAATTTAATTCAGTTGTGGCCACAGGACATACATTGTACAATTCAGTCTTTTTCACTTTATTAAGACTTGTTTTTTGGTCTAGCATTTGATCTGTCCTGGAGCATATCCTGCTTGTGATGTGTATTCTGCTGCTGTTTGGTGGGGCATTCTACGAGTATCAGATCTGTCCTGCTTGTCCATAGTTCTGTTTGTCTGTTGCACATTACTAGTGATATTCTGTGAAACCATTTTATCAGTTATTTAGAGTGGAATATTGCAGTCTTCAACTATTATTGTTGGATTGGGTATTTTTCCTAACTTGAGGATTGGTGGTTAAGTGTATATACTTTTATAATTATTACATTATCCAAATGAATTGAACTCTTATCATTTCTAACTGTCTCTTTTTCTCTGGTAATATTTTCATCTTAGGGTCTATTTGCCTGATACTGGTATTGCCACTTCAGCCCAATTTTGTTTACTGTTTGCGTGAGTTATCATTTTAAAAATGATAAAAATTTGATGCTGATAAAATGAGAAAATGATAATGATAAAATGAGAAAATTCAGTCTGACGATTTCTACGCTTTAATTGAAATGTTTAATCCATTCACATTTAATACAATTATTCATATGGTTGGCTTCATGTCTGCTACTTTGCTTTTTACACTGTATCTCATATCTTTTATTCCTCTTTATTTTTTACTGCTTTTTAATTGTGTTAAATTGTATTTTCTTGTATACTATTTTAATTCTCTTCTTTGTTTCTTTTATAAAAACTATGTTTTTGAGTTATTTTATTATTGATTGCTCTAAGGGTTAAACTGTACATCTTAAGTTTAATGCGATCTGTGCTGGATTAATACTAATTTATTTCCTGGAAAATATAGTCATCTTGTTCCAATATAACTCCATTTGTTCTCCCTTGTTTGTGCTTTTACGGTCCCATATGTCATACTTTTATGTTATTTGCCTAACATATATAATAGTCTTATCATTTCAATTATTTTATGCAATGTAATTTATACTAATGAAGAGAAAAAAAGAAAAACAATAAAAAAGACATACCGTTGACCCTTGAACAATGTGGATTTGAATTGCGTGGGACCACTTATATGGATAATTTTTTCAATAAATGTAACGGAAAAATTCTTTGGAGATCTGTGACAGTTTGAAAAAACTCACAGATGAACTGCATAGCTTAGAAATATTGAAAAAAAAAGTAAAAGTTATGTCACATAGACCAGTGAAGCAAAGTAGAGAGCCCAGACATAAGGCCGTACGCCTATGACCATCTGATCTTCGACAAAGCTGACCAAAACAAGCAGTGGGGAAGGCACTCTCTACTCGATAAATGGTGCTGGAAGAACTGGCTACCCACATGCAGAAGGCTGAAATAGGACCCCTTCCTTATACCATATACAAAAATCAACTCAAGGTGGATTAAAGACTTAACTGTAAACCCCAGACTATCAAAACCCCGGGAGACAGCCTAGGCAATACCATTCTGCACATAGGCACAGGCAAAGACTTCATGACAAAGGTGCTAAAAGCAATGGCAACAAAAGCAAAAATTGACAAATGGGATCTATTAAACTTAAGAGCTTCTGCACAGCGAAAAGAACTATCAACAGTAAACAGACAAACTACACAATGGGAAAAAAATTTTGCAAACTTTGCATCTGACAGAGGTCTAATATCCAGCATGAATAAGGAACTTAAACAAATTTACAAGGAAAAAAAAAAAAAACACCAAACAGCTGCATTAAAAAGTGGGCAAAGGACATGAACAGACATTTTTCTTTTTTTCCTTTTTCTTTTTTTATTGTACTTTAGATTCTGGGGTACATGTGCAGCTCATGCAACATTGATCCATAGGATCCTCTGTGCTCCACCTTTTCATCCCCTTTTCCACCCAACCCCTGGAAATCACTGATCTTTTTCCTGTCTCCATAGTTTTGAATTCTCCCGAATGTCCTATATTTGGAATAGTGCAGTATGTGGTCTTTTCACATTGGCCTCTTTCATTTAGTAATATGAATTTAACTTTCTTTCTTGTCTTTTTGTGGCTTGACAGCGCCTTTCTTTTTAGCTCTGAATAACATTCCATTATCTGGATGTACCACACTTTATTTATTCAGCCACCATGATTTAAGGACATCTTGGTTGCTTCCAAGTTTTGGCGATTTTAAATAAAGCTGCTACAAACATCCATGTACAGCTTTTTTGTGTGGACCTCTCTTCAAATCCTCTCAGTAAATATGAAGGAAAATGGTCAGAGTGATAACTGCAGCACCTAGAGCACTCCTGAGTTGCTAATGTTCTCAGCATGTATTCCAGGAGCGTATGGAATCTATCCGGACTCTTCTTGTGTTTCTTTATTACCCAGTACCTAGCACCTCCTCATGTAACTGAAAGTCATGTCAGTAAAGCAACCAAGCAAAGTTGCTGCTTTCTAAGAATTAAAATTCTGAAAAAGATGTTGAGGTGGGCATTAATTGAAAGAGGCAGTTTTGGTACAGAAATCAACAGGAAGGATTTCTGACTACAACTATGGGATGCATTGTTGCCTCAGTTTTCAACCTTCATGTTTTTGTTTGGGTCCTCAGCAGAACATGTTAATCTATCATCATTACTTATATCTTCTTGACACCATAGCATCAGTCTAGAAAATCAAGAGGGGCCAGGCGCTGTGGCTCATGCCTGTAATTCCAGCATGTTCGGAGGTTGAGGCAGGCAGATCACGAAGCCAGGGGTTAGAGGTCAGTCTGGCCAACATGGTGAAACCCCGTCTCTACTAAAAATACAAAATTAGCCAGGCTTGGTGGCTCATGCCTGTAGTCCTGGCTGCTAGGGAGGCTGAGGCAGGAGAATTGCTTGAGCGCAGGAGGCAGAGGTTGCAGTGAGCCAAGATCATGCCACTGTACTCCAGGCTGGGTGACAGAGTGAGGCTCTGTCAAAAAAAAAAAAAAAAATCAAGAGGGAGCTGAGCTTATTATTATTGCATTAACTTTGCTTGTTTTATAACATTGTATGAATTGTGGTTTTCCAAGATGTTCAGTGATTCTTCAAATTGAGTATCTAAAGTGTGGGGAGTTGAACGATGGAGTCTTCATGAGGCGTGCCTTAAGGGAGACAGTTGAGATGCCTTCCTTTCCCAGGCTTCCCTGAGGGGCAGCCTAACGCTGTTCTGAAAAGTGTTAGACTTTTCAACCCAAAGGTACAATCAACTGGGCAAGATGCTCTGACCATCCTTTTGGAAGTAGGAAAATCACTATTAGCAACCATTTTGAGACCTGGATGCTTTCACCTCTGTTATTTTATCCTCAGATGTTCCTGTTCATTTTGCCCCTACTCATCCTTGTGTAACAGGTCCTCACCTTGCCCCTCCTCTCTGTGAGCAGTCTGACCATCATCATCAAGCTTAACCAGACCTCACGGTAGCTGGTTCCAGCCTCCGGCATAATGAGGAGGTGGATGGTTTGGAAGATTTTTTCCGTGCCATGGATTCTCAGGACCATGAGAGCACTCCAGTGGGCACGCTCAGAGGAGATCTGTGCGCCAGTCCCGGGTCCAGGAAGGACTTCCAATCCAGGCAAACAGGTTATAGTTCACATAATGTTTAAGATCACTGACCTTCACATCAGATGGATCCATGTTCAGATCTCAGCTTTGCCACTTCCTAGTTATAAAAGTTTAGACAAATTATTCAATACCTCTGAGCTTCAATTTTCTTATCCTTAGCATAGTCTATTAACATAAATCATGCTGCTTGTGAGAACCAAGATCATATTGAAGTACTGAGCCCCATGTTAATCTCCTAGTTGGCATTCATAAATTGCTGTAGCCCATTATTATTATGGTTTTTTAGTAATAATTTGATTCAAAAGCTTAATTCAACCTTTTGTTTTTTTTTATAAATTTTAAAAATGGCACAAACATTATATAATTTAGAAAAATAGTTTACTCAAAAGATTAACTACCTGACAGATCTCTAAAATGCTTTCTCTCCTTACCTCTTTTAGCTGATTACTCTCTGATTATTTTTTTTATAGGACAATAATGTCGTAACATCCTTGTCTACAGAGAGTATAGAAGGATACTCTATTCTTCTTGCATGCTGATCAAAATTTGTATTATTGTTTTTTTAAATCTTTATTATTAATTCAACCTTTTCATATTCAAACTACTCACTGTTAGCCCAGAAGAGGATAAGGTTTGTATACTGAGGTCCTAGGCAAACTCTCTGAACATCACAAATGTCACACACCCAGCTCCCCTACCCCAAGCAGCTGTTCCCTTAAGAATGGCCTCCTTTGTCTTCATGCCCTGGGCTTTCTTCTCTCATTTTGCACCTGCTATCTGACACCTACCTGTGACTTCTTCCAGATTTTGAGGGCTTCCTGGCCCTTTTCCTGCCATTTTGCACCTGAGTTCTCCAGCGTACATTTTGGATCGGACCCTTTTTCTATCATGTTGCAGTGATTCTGAAACAGGGCCCACTCGAAGCACATACAGTAGGTCAGGAGTATTCTATGTTTTGGAAAACAGTTGTAGACCTTTGGGTCTATTAATCTATGTTGCACTGACTTTTGTTACTGAGTCAGATTGTCTTTTAGAAAATGTGGTCAAATCATAAGAGTAGTTGGTGCAATGAAAACTGTAGACAACCTGTCCCCTGAAATTCAACATCAATTTTGAATATGTCTAAATTTGGATAATGGAACACGTTTCCGTAGATTTAGAAGGGCTTTCAAGTTAGTTAATGAATAACCTTTGTTAAGGAATGTTATTTTACTTATTTTTTTATTTTATAGTGACTTGAAATGTTAAGTGGCCTGTAAATCCATGTTTAAAAATTTCTGGATGATTCTTGGATATAGGGAGTATATAATGTCAATATAAAAATGTTTACCCTTAAAAGAAGAAAAATTAGAATGAAACTGTTAGGCAGGAAATGTCTTTTTTTTCTTTCCAATTTGCATTTTGGGTTCAGGGGTACATGTACAGGTGGTAAATGGCATGTCGTGGGGATTTGGTTTACAGATTATTTCGTCACTCAGGTAATTAGCATAGGACCCGATATGTAGTTTTCTGATTTTCATCCTCAAGTAGACTCTAGTGTCTGTGGTTCCCTTCTTTGTGTCCATGTGTACTCTATGTTTAGCTCCTACTTACAATAATGAAAGCGTGCATTATTTGGTTTTCTGTTCCTGTGTTACTTTGCTAAGGATAATGGCCTCCAGCTGCATCCATGTTGCTACAAAGGACATGGTTTCATTCTTTTTTTGTGGCTGCATAGTATTCCATGATATGTACTACATTTTCTTTATTCAGTCCACTGTGGGTGGGTATTTAGTTTGGTTCCAGGTCTTTACTGTTGTGAATAGTGATATGATGAAAATATGCATGCATGTCTTTGTGGTAGAATGATTTATATTCCTTTGAGTGTATATATGGTAATGAGATTGCTGGATTGAATGGTATTCTTTGAGGAATCTCCAAACTGCTTTCCACATTGGCTGAACTGATTTATACTCCCACCAGCAGTGTAGAAGGGTTCTCTTTTCTCTGCAGCCTCACCAACATCTGTTAGTTTGTCACTTTTTAATAACCATTCTGACTGGTGTGAGATGGTATTTCATACTGGTTTTGATTTGCATTTCTCTAATGATTGGCCATGGTGAGCATTTGTTCATGTGCTTGTTGGCCATGGGTATGTCTTCTTTTGAGAAATGTCTGTTCACGTCCATTGCCCATATCTTAACAGGGTTGTTTGTTTTTTGCTTGTAAATTCGTTTAAGTGTCTTATAGATTCTGTATATTAGGCCTTTGTCAGATACATAGTTTACAAAAATTTTCTCCCATTCCATTGGTTGTCTGTTTACTGTGGTGATAGTTTCTTTCATTATGTAGAAGCTCCTTAGTTTAATGAGACCCTGTTTGTCAACTTTTGTTTTTGTTGTAATTGCTTTCTGGGTTTTTGTCATGAAATCTTTGCCAGGGTCTGTGTCTAAAATGGTACTTCCTAGATTCTCATCTAGGGTTTTTTTTTATAGTTTTAGGTTTTACATTTAAATCTTTAATCCATCTTAAGTTGATTTTTGTATGTAATGGAAGGAAGGGGTCCAGTTTCAATCTTCTGAATATGGCTAGGCAGTTATCCCAGCACCATTTATTGAGTAGGGAGCCCTTTCCCATTGCTTGTTTTTGTTGATTTTGTCAAAGATCCCATAGTTGTAGGTGTGTGGCTTTATTTCTGGGTCCTCTACTCTGTTCCATTGGTTCATGTGTCTGTTTTTGTACCACTACCATGCTGTTTTGGTTACTGTAGTAATGTAGTATAGTTTGAAGCTGGGTAATGTTATGCCTCCAGCTTTGTTCTTTTTGCTTTAAATTTCCTTGGCTATTTGGGATTTTTTTTTTTTTTTTGTTTTATATATATTTTGCAATAGTTTTAAAAAAATTCAGTGATGAATATCATTGGTAGTTTTATATGCATAGCACTGAATCTGTAGATTGCTTTGGGCATTATGGCCGTTTTAACAATATTGATTCTTATCAATGAGCATGGAAAGTTTTTCCACTTGTTTGTGTCATCTCTGATTTCTTTCAATGGTGGTTTGTAGAGCTCTTTCACCTCCCTGGTTGGCTATATTTCTAGGTATTGTATTTTTTCTGTTGCTGTTGTAAATGGGATTGCATTCTTGATTTGGCTTGGATGTTGTTGGCGTTTAGAAATGCTACTGATTTTTGGCCATTGATTTTCTATTCTTAAATTTTGCTGGAGTTGTTTTATCAGCCGAAGTGGCTTTTGGGCCAAGACTATGGGGTTTTCTAGGTATAAAACCACATTGTCTATGAAGACAGATAGTTTGACTTCCTTTCTTCCTATTTTAATGTCTTTTATTTCTTTCTCTTGCCTGATTGCTCTCTCTAGGACTTCTAGTACTATGTTGAATAGAAGTGATGAGAGAGGGCATCCTTGTCTTGTTCCAGTTCTCAAAGGGGATGGTTCCAGCTTTTGCCCATTCAGTATGATGTTGGCTGTGGGTTTATCATAGATGGCTCTTATTATTTTAAGGTATGCTCCCTTGAAGCCTAGGGATGTTGAATTTTATCAAAAGCCTTTTCGGCATCTATGGCACCATCGTGTGGTTTTTGTCTTTAATTCTGTTTATGTGGTGAATCACATTTACTGATTTGCATCTGTTGAACCAAACTTGCATCCAAGAGATAGAGCCTAATCATAGTGGATTAGCTTTTTGATGAGCTGCTGGATTCAGTTTGCTAGTATTTTACTGAGGATTTTTCATCTATGTTCATCAGGGATATTGGCCTGAAATTTTCTCTTTTTTGTTGTGTCTTTGCTAGGTTTGGTATCAGGAGAGGAGGGACTCTTCTCTAACTCATTCTGTGAGGCCATCTCATAGAACAGTACCAGCTCATCTTTAGAAACTGTCTTGATCTTACCTGATGGGCACATTAAGTATAGTATGTGAAGATTTTCATAGCAGTTTTGACCCCACTTTCTTTCAGGTTGTAGCAGTCTCTTCTTGTAACAAGGATTTAGCAGCATAAGGGAAATCTCTATTCAGTATTCCTATAGACAGAATGAATAAATATGAGCTCACAATCTAAAATTGCAAAATGCATGGAGAAATAGTTTATCATGAATGAGAGGAAGCGAGACATTTTCAGATTATAATATTTTGGGAATAATGGATAACATTTTTAACACGATGTATTTAATATATCTATTCTTTCTTTCCCTTGAAATGATTTTTATTAAAAAAAACAAGGAAACGAAGTTTTTTTTTCTTTTGAAATAATTTTAGACTTACAGAAATGTAAAAAAAGTATAGAGGGACCACATTTACCCATAACCCAACTTCCCCTAAAGTTAAAATTTATACAACCATGATAAAATTATCAAAACAAGAAAATTAACATTAGTAGAATATTAGTAAAACAACAAATACCATTCAGTTTCTTGAGTTTTTTCCTAATTACTTTTTTTTCTTTTCAATATTCTCTCCAGAATCCCACATTTCATTTACTTGCTGTATATCTTGAATTTTCTCTAAATTCTTGAGTCTGTCCTCACACATTTGAAAAGTGTTGGTCAGTTACCTTGTAGAGATTTCTCAATTTGGGTTTGTCATGTTCCCTCATGACACTTTTGAGGCTGTTGCAGTGTTGGTGAGATCCCAGAGGTGATGTGCCCTTACCAGTGCATCATATCGGTGTGCAAACATTGGCACGTCCTATTACTGATTTTGTTAACATCCATCATGTGGCTCACATGGTGTCTGCCAACTTTCTCTATTATAAAGTGAAGCCCTGGGAAATACTTTGAGACTATGCTAACATTGTGTTTCTCCTCAAACATTTTCTTACTGATTTTAGCATTTGTCAGTAGCTCTTTGCCTCTGATCATTATGACTGTAGAGTTTGCCTAATGGTGATTTTGTATTGTCCTTATGGCTTCTATTAATACATTTTTTAACTGGAGCTCATCTGCAAGGAAGAGCTATTCTTCTCCTTTATTTATTTATTTATTTATATTTGTAAAAGTTTATTTTATTCTATGTGTTGTAAGCCGGTACTGTTATTTATTTTGTTTGTCAGATTATTCCAATTTTGACCATTGGGAACACCTTCCATGTCCACTTGGCTCCTGTCTTCTTTAAACACATTCTCATCAATTTTCAATCATTTTTTCATTTTCTCACATCACAAAATGTTCTTGAATAAATTTGCATTTTGCCTGCTCTTACCCTGGAATCAGCTGCCTCTCAAAAGATTTCTCATGCCTTGTATTGGGGAATTGTGTTTAGAAATCAGAATCTGGATGCTTGGTGTGCATGTAGCAATTTAGGTGTCATGATTCTAGGCCTCTGCAGTCAGCATAGTTGGGCATATGTGTATGTATACCAACACCCAGACATCCATATCTGTATCTGTATTAATTTATTCATCTATGTGTTTAAAACTTCAGCTCATATTGATTTCTTGAATTCCAATCCAACACCATAAGATTTGCCTCTTGCTCTCATTATCTACAATATATACTCACTTATTTGTTCAATTCCTAGCATACACATAAAGTAGTTACAGAATTGCTAACTCATATCTTTGTGAGAAATAGATTTACTAACTCAACTACAGTATTTGTGTAGACTTGTTTTTGTCTTTAGTCTTACAGTAGACTGTCAAAGTATGGTTTTCTAAAATTCCTTAGATTAGTTCTTTTCATCTCCCTAGCCTTCAGTATGTTTATGTTATTTATTTGTAATGCACTTATTTGGGCTGGCATTGCTATAATTTGGATACTCGTCCCCTCCAAATCTCATGTTGAAATCTGATCTCTAGTATTGAAGGCGAGGCTTCATGGAAGGTGTTTGGGTCATGGGGGTGGATCTTCCGAGAACGGCTTAATGCCATCCTCATGGTAATGAATGAGTTCTTACTCTATTACTTCCCAAGAGACCTGGCTGTCGAAAGAGCCTGGCACCCTTCTCTCTTGTTTTCCTCTCACTTCTGCCCCAGCCATGTAATCTCTGCACACCAGCTTCCCACTATAAGAGGAAGCAGCCAGAGGCCCTCACCACATGCAGATGCTGGTGCCGTGCTTGTTGTACGGCCTGGAGAACTGTGAACGAAATAAACCTCTTTTCTCTTTGAGACAGGGTCTTATTCTGTTGCCCAGGCTAGAGTGCACCATCACTGCAGCCTCAACCTTTCCAGGCTCAAGGAATCCTCCCACCTCTGCCTCCCATGTAGTTGGGACTACAGGCTCATACCACCACACCCGGCTAATTTTTGTAAAGAGAGGATTTTGCCATGTTGCCTGTAGGCTGTTCCTTTCTTTGTAAATTACCATTTCTTTATTTCATCATAAATGGACTAAGATGGGATATTTAAACCAATACCATGGTTCTGAGAATCACAGCTATACAGAAATGTATATGCAGGGAAGTGTCACTCTCTCCTCATGCTTACTATCCTGTTCTTCACTCGTCTTTCTACCTTACCCAGATCCCTCCTCTAAGTAGCTGATGTATCTGCCTTGTATTTCTTTTACATAAATAAGCACATACAGATGTTTATTTTATATCCCCTTCTTCATTACCTGAAGAATAACATAGTGCGGATAATCTTTCACATTTTGCTTTTTATAAACTTAATGGTATGTCTTGGAAATTACTCCTAATCAGTTCACAGAAATCTTCCCCATTTTTTTTGTAACTATATAGTACCTCATTTCGTGACTGTGTCATGGTTTATTCAACCTTCCTTCTACACCGAGGCATTTAGATTGTCTCCAGTCTTTTGTAATTACAAACAACGCTACAGTGAATGCTTTTGTATTGCTGGAGGTGTACTTTCAGGGTGTATTTCTAGAAGTAAGATCGTGGAATCAAAGAAGTGCATGTTTTACTCTTTATTGCCAGGTTTCCCTCTGCAAGAGTCGTGCTGGGTTATCCTCCTGCTGGCATTATGAGAGCATGGTCATTTTTCTAGTCTGCCTGACAGAATGTGATGTTGTAATTTTTCATTTTGTCAGTTTTATGAAAATGGTATCTCAGTGCTCTTTTCATTTGCATTTCCTTAATGATAAGTGAATTTGAGCTTTTTTTGTGTTCGAAGGCCATTTTCAGATTCTTTTTTGTTAATTATGCATTCATGTCAACTTCCTGTTTTTCTACTGAGTCTTTGTTTCACAGTGTTCAAGGGTTCTTCATTTATTAGGGATATTACCTCTTTGTGGTATAGACTGCAATTATTTACTCCTGGTTAGTTGTTTTGTGACTTTTTATAGTGTGTGTGTGTCTGTTTTGGTCATGTAATTTTAAAACACTTTTATGTAGACAAATTTACTAGTTATATATCTGGATTTTCAGTTTTATATAGAAAGGCTAAATAGAAAATCAGCCATTACTTATATGCTGTCTTATTTTACATTTAAATCTCTGACACATTCGGGTTTTTTTCTTGCATATAGTGTGAAATATAGAATCTACTTTTATTTTATTTTTCCAAATGATGACCTGGTTGTCCCAGTACCATTTATTAAACAGGACACTTGTACTCCAGTGACTTGAGGTAGCAGTTTTATCATGTATTAACTTTTTATGTGTCCTTGGTCCTGTTTCTGAATGTCCTATTACATTATATGTCTATTTGTCTATTAATGGACCAGCACCAAATTGTTTGAGGCTTTATAACATGTTTTAGTGTCTGGGAGAGCTAGTTATGTCCGCTTTTTAATTTTTCCTTTTCAGTGTTTTTTGGGATATTCTTGCATATTTCTTGTGAACACTAGTATCAACTTGTCTAACTCATTTATGAAATAGCTTGCTGACATTTTTGATCAAGATTGCATTAAATTCATACATTAACATGGGAACATCTGTCATGTATACATTGTTAATTAATTTAATGTGAGCACAGGATATGTCTTTTTATATGATCAAGTCTACTTCTTTGTCTTTTAGGAATGTTTTAAAATTGTGTTGTATAAATTTTGCACATTTCTTGTGAAATGTATTATAAAATAATCTTTGTTGATATGCATGTGGCTTTCTTTGCAAGTAAGTTCTCTATTGTTTATTTTTTTTGTATACAGAGGCCTTTAGTTTTTGTAAGTTAATATAGCCTTAGTTGATATCCCTGTCAAATGTTAAATAGTAGCAGAAATAAAGAGTAAACACAGCAGGCCTGTAACTGCCATCCTTAGAAAGGTCTACTTGCTAGGTTAGTCGTTGGCTGGCATCTGGGAACTCAAATGTCAGAAGTATCACCAACATTATCTAACTGAGAAGGATAGTTTACTGTGCCTAGACTGTATATGTAAACCATTTGGTTTATGCCAACCTCCTGCATTCTTTCTGGGAGTCTGGAATTTTGGTATACGTTAGACAGAGGGTGTTTATGTGATCAGATCCCAATAAAAACCTGAGTCTCTAATGGTCTTCCCTCGGCAGGAACGTCACACACTTGTTGCCACATTTTCATTGCTGGGGAAAGAGTTTTCACTCGGCGAGCCCCCCACGGGAGGGAGAGTGAGAAGGAAACCTCATACGGATCTGTACTTACGTGGACTCCACCTTCATCTTTTCCCCTTACGATCTGGCTGTATGTCCTTACTTCATTGCTGTGATGAATGATAGTCAGGTGTGCAACTGCATGCTTGCTCACAGACTTCTAGAATATCTCCAAGTGTTGGTGTTGCCTTGGAGACTGACACACTGGTCATAGTGGAAATGCCTTTAGTGTTTCCCTATTAAATATGATACTGGCTTTAGGATTAGGTATATATAATATAAATTTTTTTATCACATTAACAAAGTAACCACTAATTCCTATTCTCTTGAGTGTTTTAAGCATGAATGAGTATTGAAATTTGACAAAGATTTCTCCCTAGTATTTATGGTGATCATCATATTATTTTTCTCTTAGTTCTAGTAATAGAGTGTACAGTACTAATGAATTTCCTAATATTGAACCAACCCTGAATTCTGGAATGAATTAACTGTTTTATGATTTATTATTTTCTTAATGTGGTCTTTTTGCTAATATTTCATTTACAATTTGACATTGATATTCATGAGTAATTAACATTCATGAGTAATCCTTTTCTATAGTACTCTTTTTTTAACGAGTTTTTTCCTGGTTTAGGTATCCGTGTCACACTTGCTTCGTAAGAGAAGTTAGGAAAATCTACCTTCTTTTCCATAATCTGAAATAATTTATAGATCATTGTGACTATCTGGTTTTTGAGGGCTTGGTACAATTACCCTGTGATACCATCTTGGCCTGGTTCTTTTTGGGAGTGGGCTAGTTATTTCTTTAATAACTTTCCATTTCTTTGAAAATAGGTCTGTTTAAGGTTTCTAAATCCGATGGGGTCAGTATTGGCAATCTGTATTTCTCTAGGGAACTATCCATTTCACCTAGGTTTTAAAATTTATTTTCATAGAAGTTTCCAAATTAGTCATTTATAATTTAAATTTTACTTCTGTTTCAATGATTATTTTATTTTTATTATTATTATTATTTTAGTTAAAAAATCAACTTTATTTGCATACAAAAATACTTTTTTTTATTGTACTTTAGGTTCTGGGGAACATGTGCAGATCATACAGGATTGTTGCATAGGTACACACATGGAAATGTGGTTTGCTGCCTCCATTCCCCTGTCACTTACATCTGGCATTTCTCCTCAAGTTATCCCTCCTTGACTTCCCCATCTCCCCACTCTCCCCCCCTTAGCCCCCACCAACAGACCCCAGTATGTGATGCTCCCCTCCCTGTGTCCCTGTGTTCTCATTGTTCAACACCCATCTATGAATGAGAACATGCAGTGATTGATTTTTTGTTATTGTGTCAGTTTGCTAAGAATGATGGTTTCCAGATTCATCTGTGTCCCTACAAAGGACACGAACTCATCATTTTTTATGGCTTCATAGTATTCCATGGTGTATATGTGCCATATTTTCTTTGTCCAATCTGTCATTGATTGGCATTTGGGTTGGTTCCAGGTCTTTAATAGTAAACAGTGCCGCTATGAACATACGTGTACGTGTGTCTTTATAATAGAACGATTTATAATCCTTTGGATACATACCCAGTAATGGAATTGCTGGGTCAAATGGAATTTCTATGTCTAGGTCCTTGAGGAATTGCCACACTCTCTTCCACAATGGTTGAACTAATTTACGTTCCCACCAACAGTGTAAAAGTGCTCCTATTTCTCCACATCCTCTCCAGCATCTGTTGTCTCCAGATTTTTTAATGATCAGCATTCTAACTGGTGTGAGATGGTTTTTCAATGTGGTTTTGGTTTGCATTTTTCTAATAATCAGTGATGATGAGCATTTTTTCATATGTTTGTTGGCCTCATATATGTCTTCTTTTGAAAAGTTTCTGTTCATATCCTTCACCCACTTTTGGATGGGTTTGTTTGTTTTTTTCTTGTAAATCTGTTTTAGTTCTTTGTAGATTCTGGATACTAGCCCTTTGTGAGATGAGTAGATTGCAAAAATTTTTTCCCATTCTGTTGGTTGCCGGTTCACTCTAATGGTTGTTTCTTTTGCTGTACAGAAGCTCTGGAGTTTAATTAGGTCCCATTTGTCTATTTTGGCTTTTGTTGCCAAGGTTTTTGGTGTTTTGGTTATGAAGTCCTTGCCTATGCCTATGTCCTGAATGGTTTTGCCTAGGTTTTCTTCTAGGGTTTTTATGGTGTTATCAATGATTATTTTATTATTGTTCTTTCTTACTTTGAATCTTTGTGCTTTCTCCCCGTTTTCCCCTTAATCAAGTTAGATTGTGGTTTGTACATCTCGTTAATTTTTTTCAAAACAACAACTGGGAGTTGGTTTGTTAATTATTGTACTGCTTTTATATTCTCTTTGTCACTAATTTCTGCTTTAACTTCATTATCTCCCTCCTTTATTTGGTGGGCTTTGTTCTTTTTCTAGTTTTTAGAGTTGGAAATTTAGTATTTTTTTCAGTGTTGTTATTAAATGTGTTTAGTGCAATGATTTCCCTCTGATTACTGCTTTAAATGCATCCCTTATATTTTGATATGTAGTATTTTCATCATTCTTTAAAAATTGTAATTTCTATGTCCCACAAGAATTGTTTTAATAGAACATTTTTAGCTTTCCCCGCAGAAGGACCTTTCTGTTCTTTGTTTTTCTCAGTAATTTTCTAGCTTGATTGCATGGGCAACAAAGAGGTTTTTGTATTTAAAAATATTTCTACTTTACAGAAGTTACTAATCGATATGGTATGGGTATTTGCCCCCTTCAAGTCTTATGTTGAAATTTGAGCCCAGTGTTGGAAGTGGGGCCTGGTGGGAGATGTTTGGATCATGGGGGCAGATCCCTTCTGAATGGCATGGTGCCATCTTTGTGGTAATGGTTTCTCACGTGTTAGTCCCTGCAAGAGCTGTTAAAAGAGCCCGGTGCCTCTGACTCTCTCACTTCTTCTCTTGCCACGTGACCTCAGCATGTCTTGGGTCCCTGTTGCCTTCCCAAACAAGTGGGCGCAGCCTGAGGCCCTCACCGGACACTGAGTGGATGTTGGTGTGTGCCTCCACATGCACAGGCTGCAGAACCATGAGCCAAATCAACTGTTCTTTGTAAACTGGCTGGATTGGAATCCTTGGTTTACACTTTTTTCATTGACTTATTTTTAAAAATGCAGCTCCATTGTCATTTTGTTTATATGTTGATTTTGGAAGACCTGATGTCAGTTTGATTGTTTTGCCAGTGGCTTTGATGATTTTATTTTCTTCCTTGAAATCTTACAGTTTTATTAGAACATATATCAGAGATTTTAGTTTTAAATATTAGCTTCACTCCACTATTCTGCTTTTCTTCCCTAAGGACTCAATAAACAAATACCATTCCTTCATTACCTGTGTTCCATTTCCACTACTGTCTCTGAACTTTTAATTTATTTACTTATTCATTTTTATTCTCTCACTTGCTTGGGTATCTTATTTAGTGACCCCTGTTATATTTTCATTTTTGTCTATTGTGTTTTGGGAATCTTTTAATTTATTTCTCATTTCTTTTGTAAAATGATTTCTCTGAGTACGTAATAGTTGAGTATTTATGGGGACATGTGGTATTTTGATACAATAGTACAATGTGTGATGATGAAATCAGGGCAGTGGGGTATCTATAACCTCACACGTTTATCGTTGTTCGTTTTGGGAACGTTCCAAGTCCTTTCTTCCAGTTATTTTAAGTATACAGTAAGTCATTGTTAATTATAATCGCCTAGAGTGCTATCAAACACTAGAACTTATTACTTCTAACTAACCGTATTCTTTGTACTCACTAAACAACCCCTTATTTCTAAGAAAACTTTGTTACGTCGTCCTTGTGTTCACTCAGCTTTTTATTTCTCCCTGTTATTTGCCTGTTTCTGTTTTTAAATGTCTGCTTTAAGGTGGGTTGTATTTTTAATGCTTGCTTGAGGCTTGAACATGGTGGATTCATTCACTTTTAATGCTTGCCTGGGCGTGGCAAGTGCATGTGAAGTGTGGGCTTGCAGTTTTCTTCTCCATGCTTCACGGTTATTTTCAGCAGGGATTTTCCTCAGCTGATGTGTGTGACATTTCCGCTCCTGATAGTGTTTGTACTGGCCCTGTAGGTGTGACTTCGCTTTCCTCTTGTTCATTTCATGCTGTGGAACTTGCTTGTTTCTCGGGATTCCTGGCACTCTTCTGGGGACAGAGTACAGTGCCTCTGACTCCTGCCCTGCAGAACCCCGCTTTTACTTCCTTTTCTACTTGACCAGGGTTGCCCAAAGGAGCTTCTCTTCCTCTTTGCCTTTTCCTCCCCAAGGCTGCATGCTCCCAGAGGGGGCCTTCTGGTGCTCCTGCCCCTCCCACAGTGCCTCCCAGGGCCCTGTTCCCCCTGGCCCCTCCTGGTGGACCTTCTCATCACCTCAGCACCTGCTCTGTCTTCCCTTGGGGCTTTCTATTTGCGGTAAAGCTTTGTGCCTGGGACAGCAGTGAGAGAGAGAGCAGGCTGGGGATTTGGTGGTATTTCCTCTTTTCAGTTCAGATAGTTTGCATTTTTGGTGTTCTCTACCTTCAGATCATGTGGAAGGCATGGATTTGTGTAGATTTTACTTTTCCTTTCTTGTTTTTTTCTATCTTTTGGGAGGAAATTTTGGGACAGAAGCAGTTATACCAATGCCATTGTCCTCAGCTGTCCATGTTGCCAATTTCTTTTCTTTTCTTTGAGATGTAGTCTTGCTGTCACCTAGGCTAGACTGTATTGGTGCATTCTTAGGTCACTGCAACCTCTGCCTCTCGGGATTCAAGCGACTGTCGTTCTCGTGCCTCAGCCTCCCGAGTAGCTGGGATTACAGGCATGTGCCACCATGCCCATCTAGTTTTTGTATTTTCAGTAGAGACGGGAGTTCTCCATATTGGCCAGGCTGGTCTCAAACTCCTGACCTCAGCTGATCACCCTGCCTTGGCCTCCCAAAGTGCTGGGATTACAGGTGTGAATCACCACACCCAGCCCCATGTTGCCAATTTCTAAAAGAGAACCACTGCATGTCGGTCAACAAAGTGGGCTGTGGTGGCCACAGGCCAGGTCCAGGGAGATTTCGGAGTCTTACCCAGGCAGACTTAAGGAAGTGGGGGGAGCTGGGAAGACGAGTTGTGCCTAGGCTTCCTGGCCTTGTCTTCGTTACTTTGCAACTTGGTGTTCCCTGGTTTGTACTGGAGTATCCCCAGGAGTTGGGGCAGATAGACTGTTGGCAGCAGAAGGGACTTTACACATCTAACCAAACCTGCTGATCAGTGAGGGGCTGAGCCTCACGCTCCCCTCCCTGTGTCAGCCACGCACGAGCCAGCCCAGGTGGGACTGAGCTCCGCCTTCTTCTCTGGAGGCTGCCGTTCTCAGCCACCCTGCACCTCCTTCACAGAGTTCCCTGAAATTGCCCTGCTCCTGGGCCAGGGATGTGCCTCACACTGCACTGTGCAGTGCCCCCATCCTCCAAAGCTCAGCTTGAAGCAGGCGCGGCAGGGAACAAACCTCTCGAACACTGAACTGAGGAAAGAAGTGGCTTTTATTTGGCTGGGAGCTGCAGGGGGGCTGTACAGCCTCATTCACTGAGCTCCTCGAGCTGCAACTTCTCTTACAATGCTAAAGGGGAAACTGAGGCGGAACTGATGCTAAAGGGGAAACTGAGGCGGAACTGTCATTGTCCATTTGCTGGACGTTCGACCTTACAATCTTTTGGCTTCATTGATTTGCTAATTCATACGCAGCATGAACAGGAACCAGCAGGGGAGGAGACTTACAAGACAAGACAAAAGCAATAAGCTGTTTGTTGGCAGAGGTGTTTCCAGGAGGGAGCCTGGTCTGTGGAAATATGGGGGCGTGACCCAGTGCTGGGCTCTAGCCAGCAGGATTAACGTTGATTTCAGGGATGGCAGATAGCAGAGACACTGGGAACTAAAAGGGAGTCATTTTCCCAGCTCTTTGGTAATTTATTTCATTTTTTTTCCCTTCTTCACCCTCCTTCCCATCTGGAAGGTGGGGAGGGAGGAGGTGAAATGAAAGGAGGCGAGGGGGTCTTCCCTCTCAATCTGAGCATCTTTTCTGGTTCCCTTAGGCCCCAGCATGGTAGGGAGGCCCTTCTCTGTCCCCCAGCGCTCCCAGCCAGCAGCGCTGCTCACTTCTGCCCCGTCCACCGGAATCTGCAGCAGTGGCCTTGTGCCGATCATCCTAGGGGCTGGGCCCAGTGGATTCCAGACTGCGTGAGGGAAGCTGAGCAACATGCTTGGTGCTGGGACCTCGTAGGACGGTGTCTCCACAAAGGCTCAGAGGCAAAAGGAAATGAGAACCGGAGCTGTGACTTGGGTTCACTGGGAAGCTGAATAAAGGGAAAGGCGAGAGTTTAAACCTATCTGAAGGCGTCGTGTTAAATGTAATGTTTTCTTGACAAATACCCAGCACACTGCATTGTTTTTAAAAATCCCCTCATTAAAAGTGAAGATCAATTTCTTACATATGGAAGAGTTTCTGTGCTACATGGTATTCTAGTGAGAAAAAAAGAAAAGTGACTTACAGTACTATACAACACTATCACATGAAATATTCATGTAAAAATTCTTTTAGAACAGGAAGACAGATTCTTAAAGGTAAGCAATACTATGCAGATATTAATATTTAATTCCTGAGCATGAGAGAGTGAGCCAGGGCAATGTGAGTGCCATTTGTCCAGAGATGAAAAACCAGGGCCTGGGACTCCCAGGCCTCAGGGCCATCACGGAGGACCTCAGCCTGGCTCTCTACCCCACTAGGCCGCAGGGACTCGCTCCTGGGGGATGGAGGGCGGGATGCCCGGGCAGAGGGGAATTCCAAGCTCCTGGTGGAAGCCGGGACTTTCTAGGGTTCTCTTCACAATAATAGAAAGTGCCTCCTGGGCAACAGAGCAAGACTTTGTGTGGCGGGGTGCAGGGCGGGGTGGGGGGGGGCGGGGAAACTGCCTCCTAGCGAGTGGGTGGGGGTTGGAAGTTACTTCAGTCCTCACTTCCATCTCCAAGGTGACACTTTCTGAGCCAGGCCCCCTACACAGGTGTCCTGGAGCGGGACAGGTGGCTGGCGGTGCCCGGAGAGGAGGGCAGCTGTGGGCCTGGGGAGGCACCTCCGTGCTGGACTCGGGTTTTGGAGCACAAGATAACAGCTGTGTGAGAAACGGGGTGAGGATGGACGGTGTGGCACACATGCCTGCCGTGAGGGTTCCTGGCTCAGGTGACAGAGGGGAGTTACTACAGCCCTGGGGAGATGGGGTGCAGGAGCACCGGGACCCTGCGGCTCTCAGGGGCACTGAGGGCTCTTTTCCTTCCCCTTGGTCTCCTTCCTTTCGGGGTGGCTGCCCCTGGCGGCCTCCCTGACTGGGGTGCCCTGTGGGAGCTCTCAAGGGATCAAGGTCAGGGTGGAGGATGTGAGCTCTGCAGGTCACCCAGCCAGCGCCCACATGCTCTGGTGCCAGCCAGGGACGTGTGTGTGAGTCAGCATGACCCAGAGGAACACACTGTGCCCAGAACACTCTGTCTGTCTGCACCTGCCGCCTCCCCAAAGGCCAGGTCCACTGCACTTCTGGGTATGGTGCATCTCCTTGTGCCGACCCCACCCTGAAGAGTCACTCCCCCAAAGCCTTTCCTAAATCTCCTAAACCCCTCTGTTTCCCTGCTGGCACTTCACACAAGCTGTTTGTGTGAGGGGGACTCGCCAGAGAGGGACAGTCACCACCAGGAGAGGCCCCTGAGTGCCCTGGGAACCTGGGACCCAGTGTGTGCTCGGAAACGTTGGAGGAGTGTGAGATTTACCACAGGCTTGGTGTGATATCTTCTGTTTCTTTTTAAGTTAACCAAAACGACCCAACAACTGGATTTCTTCACATCTACCAACTTATACTTTACTTTGGGAAACAAGAAAGCACTCAGAAATAAATTTAATTAGTCAATCTGTAATTATGGTACAAATAAGTTCCATTTAAATGTAATGTTCCAAGCATGATAATTTGTTGAGTAAATCAAACCATTGATACATCTTAATGTTCCTAAAGTTAGGAACTCATCTAAGCTTCATAAAAAGAGAGCATTTTATGCATTTCAGTTTTCCCCAGAAGTCCCTCTTTGTTAAAAATAGAAAAAAACAGTTTTTCTTTCAAAATTAGCTGATATTCTGTGCCTAGAAGAAATCAGTGGGGTTTCTCAGGCTTTCCGTGAGGCGGTTCATGACTGCATCCTGTCCAGCTGGGAAATTGCCTGATCATGGAATTTCCATCAGAGGGAGCACTAGAGATTATTTAATCAAATCCTTTCTATGAACAAATTTTGGTGGTCAGATGAGTCGAATGGCACCTCCCCTCCCCCTCGCAGAATCCCTCTGGTCACAGTAGCTTTGTTGGCAACCCTGCCCCTCAGAACCCCCGGCTCCTTGGTGGAACACACTGAAGCCGCGTGTCCCCAGCCTCGCCCGGTTGCCCTGGATACTCCAGGTGAGCAGCTGTGACCTGCTGTCCCTCAGGGGCCCACATCTGGAGACTTATGCGTGTATTTCTCTGTCATTTAATAATCGGTGCAGCGTTACACTGTATGTGGGTAGGCTATCATCAGCTTTCTCCTTCGGTTGATATTGAGGTTATACTATGTTTTTTCCTCCTGAAATGGCCGTGTGAGAAACATCTTTGAGCATTGGGTGATGACTATTTTCCGTCTTTCTTGTGAGGCATGGTCTTTCTCAAGAAAGAAAGAGATTGTGTGCTCAGAGGTCAGGTTTGCGGAAAGAGCAGGGTATGCTGGACTCCTGAAGAAGAGGCCGTGACCTCGTGGCCTGAGGGGAAAGGGGGGTGCCGCTCCCACCAGGGCTGTCCAGCCGGGGGTGGAAGGAGGGGCTGCCCTCATCCCCTGTGGCCAGGCCAGAGGAGCCAGGAGACTAAGTCGCCTTGTTCCTTCCACCCGTCAAGTCCTGCCAGTGTCTCCCACTGGGCAGACTCACCTGGATTCCAGAAGATGAGTGAGCTGCCAGCAGCAGGGCTGGGGAGAAGGCAGGGGAGAGGCCAGGGCAGGACTAAAGGGCAATGAGGACACGTGTGTCTGTTAGGATTTTTAAAACATCTTTTGTCCAGTCCACGAGAAAGTCACTTGTCCCCAAAACAAGAGCTCCACAATATCCCATCACCTACTGTGTGATACGGGATGGTGTTGGTTCGGTAACACCTGAAACTTAAAATGTTAGCTACCCCAGTGATCTTCATCTATGGAGAATAAGTGGGAGAAGAGAAGCAACAAAATACCGTAAAACATAACTGCTGTAGCCCCAGCTTCCAGAGCTGATTCTGAAGTCTGAATTGTTAGTTAACTTACTGCTGTAATGCCATGTTCCCCTGGCCTCTGCCACCACTGCAGATACATGGTTTGTATCCACTGTTGAGGTGACCTGAGCCGTCATTCTCATAGGACCTGAGACCTTGGTATTGCGTCTGTGCTGGAGTGCCAAGGTGTGGGTGAACTGGGACTGCCCAGCGCCCAGATAGTTCTCTTTGCCTGTGTGAGGAAGCAGCAACCCACTTCCGACCGAGAATTCATATCAGCCATCTCAATTCATCAAAAAAGAGTAGAGGGATTCTTGTTTTCTGCTTGATGGTCACAAGGTGTGGGGAGCTACCCATGGCCAGGGAGTATCTCAGCTTCCAACAAAATGCTGACGCCTGATGTGATACCTTGGTCCTTGTCCTCTTGGTTTAAGAGAATTTAAACAAAAGACACAGCAAAAGAACTGCAGCACAGAGTATTGCAAGAGAAAAAGAATACTTTGAAAGTTAAGTGCAGAATAGACAGTACACCCTGAGAGAGAGAGAGAATTCAGGATGGGCTGCTCATAAGGATGAGACAGCAAAGACCAGCACCACAGAGGTTCCCTTTGTGGGAGTCTTACATGATTGTTCATAAGGAGGTGAAGTGTTGTTAGTGAGGTTGTTCTGAGTGGTCCTCTGGGTGCACGTGTGTAGTAGCTGTACATGCTTATTCATATATTGCATGTCTCATTAGTATCTTAAATCTCCACCCAGGGGTATGTTTTTTGCTATTAAAATGAGCAAAGGGTCAGTCTGAGGAAGGTACAGTCAAGGTGCACAGTCCCTCTAGAGGGGAAAGCCCCTGCTGAAGGTAGCTTTGCTGGAATGAGCTATCACGATGCAAATGCTGAGGCTTACTGTGTCAACTGCATGGCCGCCGTGGTTGCCACATCCTGAGGACATGGTCACTGCCTTGACTGTCTAGCCTGCCTCAGGTAATAACGGTAATGGTACCTTTATGAGTTGCGTTTCCTTGGATATTAGGACCTGCAAATCCACTGAGCTCAAGATTATTAAGATGAGACAAAACATTCCTGAGTGTAGTAATAAGGGAGGTCACTGGGTGTGGTCCTGAGGGAGGGGGTGCTATCTTTTGTTTCCCACACCGACACTTCCCAGTGAGCTGTGATGGAGATAGTAACAGTTATTAGCCATTTGTTTAAGAATATACTTCGTGCTGTAGGGTGGCACCCCAACTTTGCGGACTTTTGGATTGCAGCAAATAGTACCTCTGAAGCCTCAGCTTCAGAAGTCAGCTGCTGCTGGGTGATGGAGCACGTGGTACAGCCAGTGAGTTCTGGTGTGACACACTGCCTTCACCAGGAACGAGCTCCTTGTGACAGGAATGGAGTGAGAAGCCAAGGACTGGAAAAGGAATTTGTATGTCAGTGAATGTTGGGGCTGCGTGAAACTGTGAGAAAGAAAAGGGAATCCTTATCTGTAAAATGTATTTATTTCCAACCTAATCATGAGAGCCCTTATGTGGGGCTCTTAGTGACTAGATTTCGCCTTCCTGTAATTTCCTCTTCTTCAGGTCCTCAACTTAATCACATCAGCAAAGTCCCTGTTGTCTTGTGCATTTAGCTCCTATTTCTGCACAAATTAACACAAATTTAGTGGCTTAACCCAAATTTATTCTCTTACAGGTTTGGAGGTCAGAAATCTAAATTCAGTCTATTAGAGAGGGCTGTGTTAATTCTGGAGGCTTCAGATGAAAACAATATGATTTTTCTTCTTTAGCCTTTTGATATGGTAGACTACACTGAGTAATTTTCAAGTATTGAGCCAACCATGCGTACCTGAAATAAATCCACTTGGTCATGGTGTATAATTATTTTCACAGATTCATGGATTCAGTTTGCAACATTTTGTTGGGGATTTTTTGTCTTAAGTTCATGGATATATTGATCTAAAGCTTTCTTTCTTTATACTAGCTATGTCTGATTTTGGTTTCATAAAATGAGTTGGAAAGTGTTCCTTCCTGTTTTATTTTCTGGAAAAGTTTATATAGAATTGATGCTAGTTGTTTACAAGTTCAGTAGAAACTTTTTGTTGTTTAAAGTTTTCCAGGATAATTTTGCTAAGATATTAATGTGTATTTTTAGCAAGGCAAAAAATGCAAATAATAACAACCCTTCTGTTCATAAATATCCCTTCAGGTGAAAACATTGGAAATCACAATAATATAAATGTGACCCAAATAAAGCCCAAGTATTTTTGAACTCATTTATTAATTTTACTTACCATATGATGCATAATTCAATGTTTAGTTCAGTTGCTAAATTAAATTATTCATTATTAGTGAAACTATTCAGAATAAATTATTAGTCTGTTCTCATGCTATTGATAAAGATATACCCAAGACAGGAAAGAAAAAGAGATTTAATGGATTTACAGTTCCATGCGGCTGGGGAGGCCTCACAATCATGGCAAAAGACAAAGAGAAGCAAGTCATATTTTACATGGATAGTGGCAGGCAAAGAGAGAGCTTGTGAAGGAAGACTGTTTTTACAACCATCGGATATTCTGAAATTCATTCACAATCACAAGAACACTGCAGGAAACGCCACCCCATAATTTAATCACCTCCCACCATGTTCCTCCCATCTCTTGTGGGAATTGTTGGAGTTGCAATTCAGATGAGATTTGGGTGGAGACATAGCCAAACCATATCATCCCACCCTTGGCCCCCCATAAATCTAATGCCTTTGCATTTCAAAACCAATCATGCCTTCCCAACAGTCCCCCAGTCTTAACTCATTTCAGCACCCAGAAGAACATAGTCCAATGTCTCACTGAGACAAGTCCCTTCCACCTGTGAGCCTGTAAAATAAAAAAAACAAGTTAGTTACTTCCTCGATACGATGGGCGTACAAGCATTAGGTAAATACAGGCATTCCAAATGGGAGAAATTGCCCATGCAAGTCCTAAATCCAGGGGGCAGTCAAATCTTAAAGCTCCAAAATGATGTCCTTTGACTCCATGCCCGACATCCGGGTCATGCTGATAAAGAGGTGGCTTCCCCTGGCCTTGGGCAGCTCCGCCCTGTGACTCTGCAGGGCACAGCCTCCCTCCTGGCTGTCTCCGTGGGCTGGTTGAGTGTGGAGTGTCTGCGGCTTTTCCAGGTGTGCAGTGCAAGCTGTTGGTGGATCTACCATTCTGGGGTCTGGAGGACGATGGCCCTCTTCTCACGGCTCCACTAGGCGGTGCGCAGTAGGGACTCTGGGTGGGAGCTCTGACCCCACATTTTTCTTCTGTACTGCCCTAGCAGAGGTTCTTCATGAGGGCCCTGCCCCTGCAGCAAACTTCTCCTGGACATCCAGGTGTTTCCATACATTATCTGAAATCTAGGTGGAGAGTTCCAAACCTCACTTCTTGACTTTTGTGCACCCGCAGGCTCAACAGCATGTGGAAGCTGCCAAGACTTGGGGCCTCCACCCTCTGAAGCCATAGCTCGAGCCCTACTTTGCCTCCTTTTAGCCATGACTGGAGTGGCTGGATGTAGGGCACCAAGTCCTTAGGCTGCAGAGAGCAGGGGGGCCCTGGGCCTGACCCAGGAAACTATCTTTTTCTTTCTTTCTTTTTTTTTTTTGAGACAGAGTTTCACTCTTGCTGCCCAGGCTGGAGTGAAATGGCATGATCTCTGCTCACCACCACCTCTGCCTCTGAGGTTCCAGTGATTCTCCTGCCCCGGCCTCCTGAGTAGCTGGAATTACAGGCATGGGCCACCACACCCGGATAATTTTGTGTTTTTAGTAGAGATGGGTTTATCCTTGTTGGTTAGGCCGATCTCCACCTCCCGACCTCAGGTGATCCCCTACCTCTGCCTCCCAAAGTGCTGGGATTACCGGCGTTAACCACTGCACCTGGTGCAAACCATCTTTTTCTTTTAGGCCTCTGGGCCTGGGATGGAAGAGGCTGCCAAGAAGACCTCTGACATGTTCTGGAGACATCTTTCCCATTGTCCTGGGAATTAACATTCGGCTGCTCATTACTTATGCAAATTTCTGCAGCTGGCTTAAATTTTTCCTCAAAAAATGAGATTTTTTATTCTATTACATTGTCAGGCTGCAAATTTTCTGAACTTTTATGCCCTGTTTTCTTTTTAAAACTGGATACCTTTAACAGAACCCAAGTCACATCTTGAATGCTTTGCTGCTTATATATTTCTTTCTTTCTTTCTTTTTGTGAGGATTCTTCATCTGAAAAACCATCATGGAAAATTGTTTGGTTTAGCTCTCAGAAGCTCACCCCTGAGCTCCAAGGAAGCTTGCATTATTTTGAGCCACTCAATTTTTCTTTTGAGCAAGCAACATTTTGGGACGGTTCCATTTCTTCTTTTTTCTTGGGCTTCTTTTCTTAGACTGGATTCTCTTGTATAGCAGCATGAGCTTTCTTATACATCTCCTCCATCATGCCTGGAGTTACACTGCTCTTCATGTATTGAAAGCACTGTTTCTTAGAAGCATCTTCATCTTCCTCCATTAAGCAGCACATCTAGTCTGCAACATTCTGGTCCATGATGTGCTTCTGGTGTACTTCTGCATTAAATTCGTTGCTTTCAGAATCTTAACCAGGGAATCGTTTGCTACGGTGAGGGATAGACAAGCCTGTATCCACAGCTGTCTTTAGGGCACCAAAACTTTATTGACACTGGCAGTTGTGGCAAGGCCTGCATCCATATAGCAGGTAAAGGCACCCGGCTGACCATCAGTGGTTTGACATTGTATTCATCCCCAGTCTCCACTTGTAGATCTTTTCCATGCCAGACCTGTTGAGAAGCCTGTAGGCCAGCAGCAGGCCAGCACAATACACTGCAGCATCCTTGGTCAGGCCAACCTTCACACCGTATTTTGGCAGTTCACGTGCATATGCTGTGCATACCGTCACATTCCCTTCCGTACGGGCATAAGCAACATGACAAATAATATCTCTGTGTTACACAACCTATCATCCTGTATTTGGGTATGCTGTGTTTATTTTTATCCTGTATCACCAAGCACGGTACTCAATTTACCTTCTGGTCATTTTCTAAAATTTCACTTGTTATCTCTTAAAGTAGACTTTGTTTTTAACAACTTTAACAAACTTCATGCTGCAGAACAGAGACCCTCATCCATGGCTCAACAGTGACCTGCCATGCTTAGAAGTTTCTTCCTCCAGATACCCTAAATCATCTCTTTCAAGTTCAAAGTTCCACAAATCTCCAGGGAAGGGGCAAAATGCCACCAGTCTCTTTGCTAAAGCATAAGAAGAGTCACCTTTGCTCTCAACAAGTTCCTCATGTCCATCTGAGACCATCTCAGCCTGGACTTTATTGCCCATATCACTATCAGCATTTTGGCCAAAGCCATTCAACAAGCCTCTAAGAAGTCCCACACTTTCCCACATTTTCCTGTCTTCTTCTGAGTCCTCCAAACTGTTCCAGCCTCTGCCTGTTACTCAGTTCCAGAGTTGCTTCCACATTTTCGGCTATCTCTTCAGCAATGCCCCACTCTGCCGGTACCAATTTACTGTATTAGTCTGTTCACACACTGGTAATAAAGACCCGTCAGAGACTAGGTTCTGGGTCCAGTGACATGTCACAAGCAGCCTTTGTGGCAGGTTTCAGTCAAAAAAGGAGAGTCACAACACCTGGGTGATATGTACACAGATAGGTCCTATTGTTTCCTATAGGCAAGACCCAGCAAGGCAAATTACATCACCTACAGAAGACCCAGAAGTTTATTCATTTCTCTAAGTCTAACTACAAGTGCCAGCATCTCTCCTGTTGGCTGGTTTGTGGTATGAGCATCATCATCACAACTCTGAGATGTGCTAAAGTTTGTGTCACAATCCAACCTTAAATATGCAAGGTCCGGGCAAAAGGTATGCTGTGTGCATACCTTCTAGGTGCTGGGTGCACAATCCTTTTGTGGCAGGGTGCAGGCTGAAGACGAGTCACATGACCTTTGGGCTGGGACCAGGTGCAAATGTCAAGTCACTCAGGTTCTGGACAGAGGTGTATGTCACAGTCACACATCACTTGGGTGAAAGGCCCAGCCATATGTCACAGTGCCACCTGTGGGCAGCACCAAGGCTGGATAAGAGTCACATTTTCAAGGTGTAGAGTCAAGCAATACATCACAATCTCATCTCTGGGCTGGGCCAAGGCAGAAGAGTCGAATCACTAAGGTGTGATCGTATGGTGACTGTCTCCTCCCTCCACATTTCAGGGCTCTGTTCTTTCCTTCAAAAAGGTCACCAGGTCTAGCTTACAGACATCAAGACCCAGAGATCGAGTTTCTGTCCTCTGAAATCACATCTCCATACAAATTCTGCTAAGCAGGATTCCAGTATTTCCACTCCTCCAGAGAGAATTCTCTGGCCACATTCCTGAATGTAAATGGTTTCATTTCCCAGCTTTCAGGATGTCCTGGCATCTTAGCTATGTGTCTCCCAGTACCTGCAGATCACAGGGCAACAGAGGCTGTGACAGAGTCACTGGGGGCCCCGGAGGTGGTGAACATGTTACAGCGAGGATGAGTCCCAAGCTCTGGTGGGAGCAGGAGGCAAAGGCCCAGTAGAATTTTCTAGTGAAACCATGAACCTGGAAACTTTTTTAAAAAGAAACTTTCAAATTAAGAAATCGAATTCTTTAATGGCTAAAGGGCTTTTCAGATTATCTGTTTTATGTGTGTTTTGATATTTTGTGATTTTTGAGGAATTGGTTTATTTCTTTTTAGTTGCCAAATTTTTGATTGTAAAATTGTTGATAATATTCCTTTATTATCATTTTAATGTCTAAAATATATGTAGTAACATTTTTTTTTCATTCCTGATATTGGTGATTGTGTCTCTCTCCTTTTATTTTTCATCAGTCTTGTTAGAAGTTTGTGAATTTTACTGATTTTACCCAAAGAAACAGCTTTTTTCTCCTTTGATTTTCATTAGTATTGTCCTATATTAACTCTATAGATTTCTTCTATGATCTTTATTTTTTCCTTGAGCTTTCTTTTGATGCATTTTACTCTTTCTTGGCTAGTGTTTTTGAGGTAGGAATTTAGATTACTGATTTGAGATTTCCTTGCTTTTCCAGTGTTAACATTTAGTGTTAAACAGTTTTATTGCACTTCTATTTCAGTTGCATCCTATATGTTTTTATGTGTTGTATTTTCATTAAAATTCAGTTCTATATATTTTGAAATTTACTTGGAGACCTCACAAACTATTGACTGTTTAGACTATTTAGAAGTATGTTGGTTAATTTCCATGCATTTGGAGATTTTACTACTGTCTTTCTGTTAGTTTCTAACTTTATTCCATTATAGTTGAAGAACATACTCTGTATGACTTTATTTTTTTACGTTTGTGGGATTTTTGTTTTATGACTCGGAATATGATAGATCTTGGTAAATCTTTCGTGGGAACTTGGAAAGAACTGTATTCTCCTGTTTTGGGGTGGAGTGTTTTATATATGTGAATTAAATCCCTTTGGTTCAGTGCTATTCAGTTCTTCCATATTTTAAATTATTTTCTATTTAACATTTCTGTTAGTTTCTGAGAGTGACTTATTTCTGTTCGCAGTGATAAACATGATTTTGTTTTTTCTTTCAGCTTTAGCAGTATTTTGCTTCATATATTTTGCTGCTCTGTTGTTTGGTGTGTAGATATTTAGGATTGTTACATCTTCCTGGTGGATTGACTATTTATCATTATTTAATAATTTTCTTTCCCTCTAGTAATTTTCTTTACTTTGAAGTCTACTTAGCTCATATTAATATACTCAATTACTGCACAATTTACAGAAGAAAGAAGTTTAACAGACTTAAAGTTCAACATGGCTGGTGAGGCCTCACAATCATGGCAGAAGGCAAGGAGGAGCAAGTCACATCTTACATGGATGGCAGCAGACAGAGAGAGAGAGAGAGAGAGAGAGAGAGAGAGAGGGCTTGTGGAGGGAAACTCTCATTTTTAAAACTATCAGATCTCGTGAGACTTGTTCACTATCACAAGAACAGCTGGGAAAAACAAGCCCCATGATTCAGTTATCTCCCATAACATGTGGGAATTATGGGAGCTACCAGATGAGATTTGGGTGGGGACACAGAACCAGACCGTCTCAGGCTCCAAACCATTTTCCTCTCCTCTTCCCACCTTTCAGGATTCTCCTTTAGTTGCCTCTCTGCTTTATTCCCTGGGGTTATAGTTGTGCTTGGCAGGAGTAAGCAGAGAGTTCGGGGCCTATATCATTTTGTCTGGACTGAAAGTTCCCTGGAATTGCCCATTTGTTTATTTTTAATCTCTGTCATTTTGTTTTTAGTTTGTTTCTGGTAGAGAGTATATAACTGGACCTAATTTTAAAATATTCACTGTTGTGCCTTATATTCGATATATTGCATTTCCTTGATACTTCCTCTTCCCATGTGCTGATGTTGTATAAATTGTTAAAGTTTTTTTGTGTCTAGTTTTTCAGTGTTTTGAAGTTACAAATAATAGCTACATTCTCTTGTTAGCTTAAAAATTTACAAAATCACATTTAAGCCTGTCTTTATAAACACTAGGAATGAAACAAGAATTTCCATGTGTTTTAGGGTTCTTCTAGAGATTAAGGAGCTTTATTGGCTTCTCAGTAGGCTTTTGCTTTGAGAATCTTGAATGAGACACTGCTTCCTCTTTTTCCTTGTGATGCTGAAAAGTTAGACCTAAAGGGCAGCTTGGATTATTTGGTGTTTTTGATAGTGGCGTGTTGTCCTTGTTTCACTTGGAATAAAATCCAGAGCCTCAACCATGCCTTATAAAGCCACTAATGACCTGGCTGCAGCTACCACTTACACATGATTTCCTGCCACAGGGGGGCTGGACCCCAGACACAGAGGCCTTCTTGCTGGGTGAATGTGCATCTGTACCTGTTGCCTCTACTGGGGAGGCTCTTCCCGAGCATGCTGGCAGCTGGTTCACCTCTCTAGTAGACACTAAGACTCAATATCCATCCTCAGGGTGGCCTTTCCTGGCCCTGCAGAAGGAGTTCTTCCATCATTGCTGGCTCCTTTCCTGTGTTCCTTTTCTTCCAACAGATTATCATCTATGATACATTGAAATAATGCTCTAATATATATGTGTGGCAAATATATGACTATATCAAGTTTTTCTCTGTCTCTTTATAAGCAGCAGACTCTTAAGTTCCAGAGATCAGCAAATGTGTGTCTGTCTTGGTCATTGTGGAATCCTCAGTGTTCCTGACAGTGCTGCCACATAGTAAGCACTCAATACTTGTCAAACAAATAAAGAAGTGAGTGGAGACTGAGCAGTGTGGGATGTTGGCTCATGAGAACTGCACGTTTGTGAAACGCATGTACTTATGTTTAGAAGTCAAACCGTGTATCAAGAGGTGTGACAGTCATTCATCATAATTTTCACAGGTTCTGTGTGGAGTGATTCTCAGATGGATTCATCTAAGAAGGCTTCTTGTGAGGATATTTTATCAGAATCTTAAGCTGAAAAAAAGAGAAAAAGATAACTGTGTTATTTCTCAGTGGTGTTAGGAAGCTTTGGGGATTTCTTGGTTCCTAAGCGATGAATTCTCCATACAGGCCTGCTCATGTGTTGTGTTCATTCCCTCCTTTGGGTGTGAAGGGGTTTTGGAAAGCCTTCCCATGGGTCTGGATTCATTTGTGTCTCTTCCAATTGGACATCTTTAGCCATGCCAAGACACTGTCATTGAAAGTAAGAATAGTGCTAATGATAGGCAGGATAAAAGCTCTAATGTATAGGTTGCATATAATAATTTTGTGTACATAGTTGAGAATTTGCCAAGTTCTAAATCAGCCTTCCCTTCTGCCTTCCTAGTCCTCCTTGGCTATCCATCATCCTCTGGTGTGTGTTATTTTTCAATATTAGTTACTTTTACTCATAAACTATAGGGCTTATAACGTAAAAGTCATGTAGCTTTTATATTCTCCACTGTCTTGAGAAATGTTAAGATGTGAGAAATGACAGAATGTAAGAGAGTGAAAGAAAGTTCATTCACTGCAAAAGTTAATCACAGGAATGCTGGCGAAGGTCACTATTGCCCTCATGTGCTCTGCCCCACAGAGGCAGAGTGCCCACCAATTTGTGCAGTCTCCAAGCTCACGGACACCAATGACTAATTCTTCTTGCTTTTGGAGAAATAAACAACAAGAAGGGAAAGCCCTCTCTTAGCAGTAAAACTAAACAAATGAGAACACGAAAACAAAACTAAACAACAACAACAAAAAACATATCACGACCAAAATCCCCCCAAAATAAAATTTTATTTTATTCTTTTTATTTAGTGCTTTTCTATAATGATTCAAGTCACTTCTAATGTCTCTTTTTCATGGAGTATAAAAATAGGATTAGTTTTTAAATTAAAGGTGATTCTAAAAGGGTCTCTGATTCCAATGTGCATGAGCTTTAAGTTAAAAAAAAAATCCAGAAGATTAAAACCAAATCCAGAGTTTACATATGTTAACATTGACAGTATTTAGGAAAGAGTACCAAAGGACTCTGCACAAAGAATAAGAAAAAATGCAATAAATTCCCAAGGGAAAAAGACAATCAACAGATACCAAACCTGAAAGGACCCAGATATTGAAACGACTGAACAATTTAAAGCATCTTTTATAACTACAATCAATAAGGTAAAGAAAATGCACTTGGAATGAATGGAAAGATGGGAATTCTCAGGGGGGAATAGAAATTATATCAGAAAATCTAATACGAAGGTTAGAAATTAAAACTATAACACCTTATTTTAAAAAAGCTGATTGTTGGGTTTAGTAGTGGAATGACTATGACAGAGAAAAGAGTCAGTTAACTGACATAGATCCGTGTAAATCATGCAATCTGAAGAACTTAGAGAAATTTTTCTTTTACATTTCCAGAGCTTATAAAGCTGTGGAATAAGAGCAAAAATTGGAGTTTCACTCAAGAATAAGAACCTTGCTCAAAACCACACAACTACATGGAAATTGAACAACCTTCTCCTGAATGACTCCTGGGTAAATAATGAAATCAAGGCAGAAGTCAAGAAGTTCTTTGAAACCAAAGAGAACAAAGAGAATCTCTGGGATGCAGCTAAAGCAGGGTTAAAAGGGAAACTTGCAGTACTAAATGCCCACATCAGAAAGCTAGGAAGATGTCAAATGGACACACTAAGCTCACAACTAAAAGAACTAGAGAACCAAGAGCAAACAAACCCCCAAATTAGCAGAAGACAGTAAGTAACCAAGATCACAGTGAAGCTGAAGGAACTAGAGAGAGAAAAAAAAACCCTTCTAATAATCAGTGAATCCAGGAGTTGGTTTTTGAAAAAAATAAAAAAAAAATAGACTGCTAGCTAGACTAGTAAAGAAGAAAAGAGAAAAGAATCAAATAGGCACAATAGAAAATGATAAAGGGGATATCACCACTGACCACAAGGAAATACAACCATCAGAGAATACTGTAAACATCTGTATGTGAATAAGCTAGAAAATCTAGAAGAAATAGATAAATTCCTGGACACATACACCCTCCCAGGACTGGAACATAGAAGAAGTTGAATCCCTGAATAGACCAATAACAAGTTCTGAAATTAAGGCAGTAATGAGTATTTAACAGTCTACCAATAATAAAAAGCCCAGGATCAGAGGATTTACAGCTGTATTCTACCAGAGGTACGAAAAGGAGATGCTACCATTTTTTTCTGAAACAATTCCAAACAATTAAAAGGAGAGACTTCTCCCAAACTCATTTTATGAGGCCATCATCATCCTGATACTAAAACCTGGCAGAGATGCAACAAAAAAGAGAAAACTTCAGGCCAATATCCCTGATGAACATTGATGCAAAAATCCTCAATAAAACACTGGCAAACTGAATCCAGCAGCACATCAAAAAGCTTATCCATCACAATCAAGTCAGCCTCATCCTCAGGGCGAAAGGCTGGTTCAACGTCTACAAATCAATAAATGTAATCCATCACATAAACAGAACTAAAGACAAAAAAACCACATGATTATCTCAATAGACACAAAAAAGGCCTTTGATAAAATTCAACATCCTTTCATGTCCAAAACTCTCAATAAACTAGGTATTGATGGAACATATCTCAAAATAATAAGAGCCATTTATGAAAAACCACAGTGAATATCATACTGAATGGGCAAAAGCTGGAAGCATTCCCATTGAAAACTGACATAAGACAAACATGCGCTCTCTCACCACTCCTATTCAACATAGTATTGGAAGTTCTGGCCAGGGCAGTCAGGCAAGTTATTTCAATAGGAAGAGAAGAAGTCAAACTGTCTCTGTTTGCAGATGACATAATCCTATATCTAGAAAACCCCATCCTTTCAGTCCCAAAGCTTTTTAAGCTGATAAACAACATCAGCAAAGTCTCAGGATACAAAAACAATGTGCAAAAATCACAAGCATTCCCACACCAACAATACACAGGCAGAGAGTGAAATCATGAATGAACTTCCATTCACAATTGCTGCAAAAGAGAATAAAATACCTAGGAATACAGCTAACAAGGGAAGTGAAGGACTTCTTTAAGGAGAACTACAAATCACTGCTCAAGGAAAACAGGGAAGGCACAGAGGAATGGGAAAACATTCCAGGCTCATGGATAGGAGGAAGAATCAATCTTGTGAAAATGGCCATATTGTCCAAAGAAATTTATAGATTCAATGCTATTCCCATTAAACTACCACTGACATTCTTCACAGAAAATACTTTAAAATTAATACGGAACCAAAAATGAAGATGTATAGCCAAGATAATCCTAAACAAAAAGAACAAAGCTGGAGGCATCATGCTGCCCAGTTTCAAACTATACTACCAGGCTACAGTAACCAAAACAGCAATGTACTAGCACAAAAACAGGCATATAGACCAATGGAACAGAATAGAGATCTCAGAAGTCAGACTGAACATCTACAACCACCTGATATTCAGCAGACCTGACAAAAGCAAACAATAGGGAAAGGAGTCCCTATTTAATAAATGGTGCTCGGAAAACTGGCTAGCCATATGCAGAAGATTGAAACTGAACCCCTTCCTTACACCTTATACAAAAATTGACTCAATGTGGATTAAAGACTTAAATATAAACCCCCAAATTACAAAAACCATAGAAGAAAATCTAGGCAATACCACTCATAATATAGGCACAAACAAAGATTTCATGACAAAAATATCAAAAGCAATTGCAACAAAAGCAAAAACTGACAAATTGGATCTAATTAAACTCCAGAGCTTCTGCACAGCAAAAGAAACTGTCATCAGAATGAACAGACAACCTACAGAATGGGAGAAAATTTTTGCACTCTATCCATCTGACAAAGGTCTAATATCCAGAATCTACAAGGAACTTAAATTTGCAAGAAAAAACCAACAACCACATTAAGAAGCAGGCAAAGGACATGTACAGACACTTCTCAAAAGAAGACATTTATGCAGCCAACAAACTTTAGAAAAAAGCTCAACATCACTAATCATTAGTAAAATGCAAGGCAAAACCACAATGAGATCTCAAATCAGTCAGGATGGCAATTATTAAAAAGTCAAAAAACAAACATGCTGGTGAGGCTCTGGAGAAAATAGGAACGCTTTTACACTGTTGGTGTGAATGTAAATTAGTTCAATGATTGTTGAAGACAGTGTGGCGATTCCTCAGAGACCTAGAATCCAAAATACCATTTGAGCCAGCAATCCCATTGCTGGGTGTATACCCAAAGGAATACAGGTTATTCTGTTATAAAGATACATGCACACATATGTTCATTGCAGCACTATTCACAATAGCAAAGACATGAAATCAACCCAAATACCCAACAGTGGTAGACTGGATAAAGAAAATGTGGTACAGATACACCATGGAATACTCTGCAGCCATAAAAAAGAACAAGATCATGTCCTTTTCAGGGACATGGCTGGAGCTGGAAGCCATTAGCCTCAGCAAATTAGCACAGGAACAGAAAACCAAGCTCTGCGTGTTTTCATTTATAAGTGGGAGCTGAACAATGAGAACAATGGACAAAGGGAGGAGAACAACCCACACTGCGTCCTGTCAGGGGATAGAGGGAGAGGGAGAACATCAGAATAAAAAGCTAATGCATATGGGGGTTAATACTTAGGTGATGGGTTGATAGGTGCAGAAAACTACCATGGCACACGTTCACCTGTGTAATAAACCTGTACTTCCTGTATATGTGTCCTGAAACTTTAAAAAAGAATAAATATATTGAAATATTAAAAACAATTGGAGTTTCAGAGAAGAGGAGCAAGAGATAAAGAGAAAAAGATATTTTAAGATGTAATGACAGAGAATTATCAATCTTGCAAAGATAAGTTTACAATTTCATGAAATTCAGTGAAAACACGGGATGAAATAAAGGAAACTCTGCCTAGACACACCATAATCATATTGCTAAAAACTAAATATGAGAGTAAATTCTTGAAAACAGTGAGAGAAGAGTGATACATGACATACAATGGATTGTGATTTGAATGACTGTAAATTTCTCATCAGAAATCCTGGAGGCAAGTAAATAGTGGAGCACCTTCTTTCAGCGCTAAAAAAAAATCTTTCAATCCAGAATTCTCTATCAGCAAAATAATCCTTCAGGAATAAAGGCAAAAAAGAGAGAGATTCTCAGATGAAGGAAATGACTAGAATTCATTTCCAACAGATTTGTTCTATTAGATGTGTTAATGGAATTTCTCCAGGGAAGAAAAATGATGCTACAAAGAAATTACATCTTTAGGGATGAAGAAAAACAGAACTGGTAAATAGTAGGTAAGTGTAAAAGTTAACTTTTTTCCCTCTTAAGTTCTTCAAAATGTGTTTGATGGTTGAAAGTATAAATTATAATATTGTCTGGTGGGAGTTTTAATGTGTATAGATATAATTTGATACCTATACCATAGTGGGAAATGGGAGAGGTAAAGTGATCTATATCATTTCAAGGCTTTAAATAGACTGTAGAGAAGTTACGTATGTATATTTTTAATCCATGGAGTAAGTACTAAAAATATAAAATATCATTAATTAAAATATAAATAACATTTAAGATTTAATAATAAATATTGTTATTATTAAAATCCAACTGATGAAAATAAAATAATATTCAAGTAATCCAAAAGAAAGCAAGAAAATCAGCACAGAAATGAATTTAAAAAATGAGACAAACAAAATAAATGATAATTTTCTTGACCTGAATGCAACTATATTAATAATTATGTTAACTGCAACCATTCCCATTAAGAGGAAAATATTGAGAAAGCAGATAAGAGAGTAAGGCTCTGATGTATGCTGCTCATAAGAGACATAGTGTAACCCTTGATCTTAACTGAAAGGCTGAGCAGTGATACGAGACACGCTTTTAAATTAAGCATAGAGATATGTTCAAAGTAAATGAATGGAAAAATACATAGAATGCAAACAATAAGCATAAAAGGCCAAAGTGGCATGGAATAAACTTCAGCACACATAATATAATTGGAGATAATGCAGGACATTTAATAATAAATGGGACAGATTATAAGGAAGACATAACAATCATATCTTGGTAATATACCTTGGTAATTTGGTAAATACTGAAGATGTAATTGATTCACTAAAATAAAATAAAATAAAATAGATAATTCCACAATCATAGAAGTAGATTTTGTCACTCTTTAGAAATTGATAGAACACCTAGACTGAAAAAAAAAACATCGGGAAAGCCATAGAATCCTTGAATAACATTATCAATCACCTTGATTGAATGGGCATTTGTAGAGCACTGTATCCAACAGCCACAGAATTCAGTCTTCTCGTGTGTGCATGGTCAGTTCACCAGCTTTGTAATATTACATCATAAGGATTACATACTCTGACCACAACAAATTTAAGTTAGAAATCAGTAGCAGTCTGGGAAAACCTCAATGTCTGGAAAGTCAGTAACATACTTCTAGTTAAATCATGAGTCAAAGATGAAATCACAAGGGAATAAGATAATATTACGAAGTAAAATGTTAATGAAAATATATCAAAAATTTTGAGTACAGCTGAAGTTAGCTTAGGGGAAACTTGTAGATGAAATACAACAGAAAATAAGAAATGTCTAAAATCAGCTATCACATGTTCTATTTTAGGAAGCTGGAATGGAAAGTAAAACTAAAATACATAGGAAGAAGAAACTAATAACAATAAGATCAGAATCAACAAAGTAGGAAACAGACAACACAGAAAAAACCCACTAAGCCCAAAAGCTGGTTCTTTGAAAAGAAACAGTTGAACGCATCACCAATATCATCAAGAAAAGAGAGGTGATCAACACAAACCCTACAGTAATTAAAAAAACAATGAGAATCTATTAAATTTATACTAACAAATTCAATGCCCTACATGAAATGCAATAGTTCCTTAAAAAATATAACTTACCAAACTGGACTCAAGTTTTAGTAGAAAACCTGAGTAGAATTATATCTGTATAGCAGCTGAATTAGTAATTAAAATTATTTATATAATGAAAAGTCCCAACACAAATGGCTTCTCTGTTTAATTTTCTTAAACATTGAGTAACAAATACTATGAATCCTATAAAACTCTTTCAGAAAATAATGGAGGTGGGGGATAGTTCTCCACTTATTTTGCAGGTCTAGTATTACCCTGATATTAAGACAAGGGTATTATGTGAAAATAAAATTACAGATCAACACCTCCCACTCACATAGATCCAAGTATGATATCAAATCAAATGCTACAGTACGTAAAATAGTACAGTGTAACCAAGAAAAGTTTATTCTGGAAATCCAAGGTTGATTTAACATTCAAAAATTAGTATACTTTTCCAAATTAGCTGAATGCAGGAGAAAAACCATATGATCATTTCAATAGATGCAGCAAAAGCATTTGAGAGAGAGCTGTGAATTCTCAAACTGATGAAAGGCATTTTTGAAAACCCTAGAGCCAACCTTATACTTTATGGTAAAAAACCTAATTGTTTTTCCGTGAGACTGGCAGCAAGGCAGTTACCTTTTCCATTCAACAGTCAATGTACTCAAGGACCTAGTTCTTGTAATAAAACCATATAAAGAAAGAAAGGGCAGAACAATGAAAATGAGAGAAGTAAAACTGTTCTTGTTTGCAGGCTATACGATTGTTGATGTGGAAAATCTGAGGTAGTCTACACAAAATCCGCTACTACCAGAACTAATGTATAAATTTAGCAAGGTTAGAAGATGCAAGATCAGTATCCAAAAAAATCAATATATTATCACATGCTAACAGCACATAATTGGAAAATATTTAAGGGACAATTGCATTTACAGTGGAACCCCAAACCCTAAAAAACCTAGGCATAAATCTTAAAAAGTATACTCAAGGTTCCTATACCAAAAAATTACTGAGATATTTTGAAATTTTTGTAAAAGATCTAAAGATCTAGTGAAGAGATATCGTCTGTCCATACATAGATCAGAAGACTCATTATTGTTTAGTGTGCAGCTCTTCTCATATTGACTTACAGATTTAAGTGCAATTCTAATAAAAATTGACCTAGGTTTTTCTGCAGAGAATGACAAGCTAATTATACAATTTATATATATCTTCAGATGACTAAATTCAAATAACTAAAGCGTTTATTTTTAAAAAGGGACGACTTTTGGAGCACTTACCTGATTTCATGACTTGATGATAAAGCTATGGAGTCAAGACTGTGCTAATGGCAAAAGATAGACATAGATGAGTGGAACAGAAGAGAGTCCAGAAATAGACTCTGTATATGTGTTATATTTAAATAGACAACTGATTTTAAACCATAGTGGCAAAGCAATTAATTTAGGGAAGAAAACATTTTTTCAGCAAATGGTGCCAATCAACGGGTTCCTGTATAAAAGCAGAAAGAATGCTAGAGTTGATTTGTATTTTTACCCCATTATCTGTTTAGTGTAGCATCTTTATAGTGATGATCCCTTTCTTATTGTTGTTTTTGATGACTCTCTCTCTTTCCCCTTTTCCACTTAACAATTATCATTTTCTCTTCACTTCTTTGGGTTCAGTTAGTTGTTATTTTCTGAACTTACAAAGATGGATGCTTAGCTTTTGATTTTCATGCTTCATGTTTCCCACGGTGTACATTTAAGACGACAGATTTCCCTTTAGCTGCTTCCCTCAAGTTTTCATGTGCATTTTGATTGTATTTACATTTTTATTCATTCAAAATTAAATTTCCATTACTTTAAAAAAAATTTAAAAATTTCTTTATTTTTCTTGATTAGCCAATTTCTATTTGATTGAATTGAGAGTTATTTAAAATTCTGTTTCCCCTTTCCTGGCAGCTGTCTACTCATTCTTTTAGTGTTTTTAGTAGTTTAATGTCATCTAGAGATGATGGCCTTCATTCTTAATTCATCTCGGGTCAATGTTAATTGTGTACTCTTACACTTTTCAACCCCCGATTTCTTTAAGCAAAATTCCTCTTCTGTATTCAGTATCTATGAATTCTCATCTGTGTGGCTTTGGGATCTGGCTAAGTCTGTTTTGGTTGTTTCTGCTTTCATTCATGCTGCTTGTCATCTTGAGCCCTGGAGATCAACACTATAATCTCATCACTTCATCTTATTCTGCGGGATTCCTGAGGGCCTGCAGGCGGGATGCGTTCTTCCAGAAACTGCTGTGTCTGCTTCTGCTGGATGCCAGGCAATAATTTTAGTGCATTTCCAGGATCTTAGCTCAATGTGAGAAATCTTGGTGGAGCCTCCCGACTCACAGGTGTTCATACCTCCTCTGACTCCAGTGCTTGCTCAGCCTGGAGCTTCAAGGCACTTCCATCCTGTGCCATGCAAGTTCTGAAGCGCCTGCACAGCTGTAGGAGACATTTTCATGGGGAGACATTCCTTGGAAAGCCGTACCTTGTCGTGCTGATTTAGAATGTGCTAAAAAGTATGTCTTATCTAGGGTCCGTTTGTTTGGCTGAAGAAGGGACGCTTAGACATAGTTTATCATTTTGAAAGAAGTGGTAGCAATGATTCATTGTATTGGCTTATTTCAGTGGGACAAGGATTTCAGGTCAGTGTGGAATCAGCATTTCTGTGACAGGGACTAATGATGTTGCATATCCTGATTGACACCACGCAGTCATCTCACTGTATAAACTGATGGAGGAGACAAGTAATGTGTGTAGTCTTCAACTGCACGTCAACTTTGCATACTGTCAAATACACACGGTCTACAGTGATAGACTGTAGGTATATCTAACCTACACTGATAGATAGCTAGATAATTACTACTTTTGCCATTTTGTAAAAGAGTATATTTGTTTTTTCTTCATATTTTGACTTTTTAAAAAATTAGTTATTTTGAGCTGAGTTATTAGGTGCAATATTAAAGTGTTTTAAATATTTTACCTCATTTTGTCTTCTTACACTGCATATCTCAGACCATGATGTTTAGGATAATTATATGATAGTAAATATGTAAATATAATTATCTATAGGTACACATCAAGATGTGCATACCATACTCTGTGTGTGTGTGTCTGTGTGTGTGTGTGTGTCTGTGTCATATACACAGAGAGCCATCTCTATGTGGTATTTGGCAGAACAGTTTAATTTGGCTTAGACCTCTGATTTTTCTTTCAACTGATGATATCAAGCAAAATAAAAGGTATAGCTACATTCAATATTTTTTCAGTTTTAAAGTTCATTTAATAAAATTTGGATTATGATAAATTATTCTTTAACAGTGGGTGATTTTACCCCCCAGGGAACACTTGTTCTTAATGGGGTGTGATTTTACCCCCCAGGGAACATTGGTTCTTAACGGGGTGGTTTTACCCCCACCCAGAGGACAGTGGCTGTGCATCTGGAGACACTTTTGACTGTCTGCCACGTGGGTGGTGGTGAGGTGCCGCTGGCATCTGGTGGGGCCAGCCCAGGGGTGTTGCTCAGCATTGTAGAATGCACAGGCCAGCCTCACAGCAAAGAATGACCTGGCTCTAAGTTACCAGAGCGAGGGCAAGAAACCCTCCTCTAAAGATATTCTTCTTATGACTTAGTTGAAATAAAAGCAAACTTGGTGGAGAAATGTGACTGAAGACCCAACATTTAGGCTCCATAGCTTTTAAATGAAGGTCAGCTAACAACTGTATATGTAGATTGAGGTTCTTAATTTAAACATGGACAAGCTGGCTGGGCATAGTGGCTCACACCTGTAATCCGAGCACTTTGGGAGGCTGAAGTAGGTGGATCACCTGAGGTCAGGAGTTCGAGACCAGCCTGGCCAACATGGGAAAACCCTGTTTCTACTAAAAATACAAAAATTAGCAGGCATGGTGGCGCACGCCTATAGTCCCAGCTACTCAGGAGGCAAGACAATCAGTTGAACCCAGGAGGTGGAGGTTGTGGTGAGCCGAGATCACACCACTGTATTCCAGCTTAAGCAACAGAGCAAGACTGTCTCTAAATAAATAACTAAATAAATAAAATAAACACGGACAAGCTGATGTTTTCAATATTTGCAGTCTTTCAGCGTGGTCGAATCACAGTGAAAAGGCCACAGCTGGAGAGGCGCTGGGTGCCTGAGCAGCCGTGTGTCTTGCCTTCCGGTGACCTCCCGTGATGGTCTGTCTCGGGCCTCTGGGCATCCCTGTGAGGGACGCTGGCAGCCTGGGAGGGAGGCCCCTGCACCTCATCTTCTCTTTCCTACTCTTTCTTGCCTTTCCCTGGGTACAGTTTCCTGAATCTACCTAGTATTGTCAAAATAGTTACATGCATCAGTTAAAGAGACTTTTCCTTCCATTCTTTGAAGATTATAAAAGCTACATTGAAAGCTTCTTTTAAAACTCTGTGATGTTTAACTTTAAAAAGAAGTTGGAAATGTGCCTGACTTGAAAGACCTGTATGGAGTAGTATATCTGATTAAACAGTATCCCATACACAGGTCTCAAAGAGAGCCTTCCGTTCAGATTTAAATGTAACACGGACATTCGTGCTAATCAGTGAGGGATTTCTGCCACTGCTGGTGGACTTTTTCTCCACAAATCTTCACTGTGCATGTATGATAGTAAATTACTTATAGACTGTGTATTTGACTCTGATCTTTTATAAGAAGTAGGAGTCTGGGTTGACCTTACGTTCACGTCTTTTCGTTTTTGAGACGTTGTTTTTTTAAGTCTTACATGTATTTTCGGTTTTATGCTGATTCTCACCGCACGTCCTCTCTTCCAGGCGTTGGCACATCTCCACTTAATAGAATACGTTGGAGAACAAACTGCCTTGCTAATAAAGGTAAAATAAATGCTCTAATGGAACGTACTCCAGCCGTTGTTCTTTGATTTTGTGAAAAAACAGTTCTGGTAAGAACAGGTCACATTAATTATGTAAAAAGGCACAGCAGGGAACCTGTTTTATCCTGTGCAGCCCACAGATGAAGGGAGGCTTTTCCCAAAGAATATATAATTACAGATTCCTGCAATTGTAGCCTTTAGTTAAAGCCTGTCTGAGAAGAAGCGTGGTGGACTCCGGCATCAGTTGATGAGTGCTGCAGGCATCCCAACCCCAGGGGTCTGCGGGGCCATCAGCTCAATGTGACCAGTGTGCGCAGCCACCAGACATGGATGAGGGGTGGGGTCACTCTGCCTTTTCACCTGGGGGCTGGCAGGGCTGGGCACAGCTGGGCGTTGCCGGTAGAAACCCAGCGGAGTCTCCTTGTGTGGGTGTGGCCCTGGCTTGCACTCCTGTGTCTGCCTTGGTCTCGGGATGTTAGGTAAGAGGAAGGACTAACACCCTCAGCCCCTCTGCGTCTCATGGCTGGTGGGATCTGACCCTGAGTGCATGTGATGGAACACAGGGTCAGCTGCTATTGTCCTCCTTCCAGATGGTCCCGGAGGAGCAGCGCCTCACAGCCGCCATCGTCCTGGTGGTGTGGGTCTCAGCCCTGGCGTCGTCCCTCATTGACAACATCCCCTTCACCGCTACCATGGTGAGTCACATGCCTCCCTGCTGAGGGCTCAACTTCAGCCTGGACATAGCCTGGGCTCAGCCTTCCTTCCTATGGCAGCAGAGGATGAAGCCTGCCTCTTTGCTGCACTCACAGGTGTAGAGGGAAAAATGTGAGCAGAGCCCAAGGCAGCTGGGCAGGGAGCACCGAGAGCCCAGATTGCAGGCTGAGAGCTAAGGCTTTGCAGCTGCTGTGGACAGCACGTCCCGTGGTGACTGGTGGTCTCAGGATCAGCTCCACTGAGAGCTGCCACCCCTCCCAGAAAAGGCTGTTCTTTCTCCCTCCCCTCCCCTTCCTCCCTTTCCCTTCCCTTCGAAAATTGTGACACATCAAAACACAGAGACTTCCATCTTTATTCCCTGCAGTGTGGAAGCTATTCTAATCAGCCTGTGTGGCTCCTCGTGCTTGGTCTGGGCAGGGCCTTTCATTCTCTGTGTGGCCTTGAGCCCAGCTAGGCCTGGAAGTGCACATCGTAGACCTTTCGTTGGGCAGATGAGCCTGTTCTTGGTGTGGCTTCTGCCATCATCGATTGCTGGCTCAGGGCAGGAACTGAGAACCCTGGTGTGGCAAAGTAAGAGTAGGCCCAGGGGCTTGCACAAAAGCCGCCAGGGTCCTGCCACAAACATGTGAAGTCCCCAGTGTGCAGGGGATGGGCTTGCCACATGCCTCAGAGTCGCAGACCCCACCTGTTAGCCCTTCCTGCTGGACCGCCTGCCATTTGAGACGCACCCTCATCTTCAGTGATGTGGTGCCACCTCCCGCATGGTGCTGGGCCCGTGTGCCTTTGCCAGTGCTTTTCTTTGCCACTGGTAGCAGCAGTGTCTCTCAATTCCCTCCTTCCCTGTGCTGGGAGCCAACCTCACCAACCCACAGCCCTCTACGTTCCCTGGGTGGAAGCTGGTCCTTTCTCTGGATCTGCCTTCCCTGTGGCAGCCTCTAGGTACGGTGGGCTGCCCTCTGGGTGGATGTAGGGTTCAGGCCCCCGATCGTTTGAGGCAGCCCATTCATAGCAAAACCTCATGTGTACAGTTTCCTCTCCCTGGCTTGGTCTCTGACAGATGCAGTGATAGAAATGACTCTTTGGGAGGTGATCTGGGTTTCCTGCCTACAGAGGGGCTCCTTCACTGGGAGGACCTTTACAATGCACAGCTGTGGAGCCCTCTGAACCCAGGGTATGACTGGAAGAGCATGTGTGCGGCCGCGGGTCTCATTTCAGGCCCGAGATCTTTGCAGTCATGCGTCCCTCTGCAGAGAGAAGGCAGTACCAGCTCCTCGCCTTCCTGAAAGCTTTGTGGCCTGGCCTGGCTCACATAGACCAACAAAGTTCAGGCGTCTGAGCTTCTTCTATACGAGGTCAGGCTTCTTGGACCACCCTAAGGGTCGGCTCTAACCAAACCCTTCGAGTATCTGGTCCTCTCTGCACCCACTTGGGAGCCCACTCAGTGTTCAGCTGGGGAACGGACAAGGAGACCAAAGAACATTCGTGGGAATGCATCAGGAGAGACAGGTGTGCCTGCCCGAGGCCACAGGTGCAGCGTGAACTCAGGGCGCCTTGCCAGGGCTCCTGCCACCCGGCCAGCAGAGCTCCCGCCTTCCCTGCATCCTCGCCAGCCTCCGTCAGATGTGAAAACATCCTGTTGGCTACGTCCACAGGACACTCTTCCCACACTGCAGGGGATTTTAACATGAGTAGAACCTTAACAAGGGTCAGAGAGGGGGCAGGTGCACTTGCCTCCTCCAGTGACTGAATGCAGGCTACCACGTAGGTGGGGAGAGCTGTGGGCGCCTGGGCCATGCAGGGCATTCAGCAGCCTCCGGCCGGTGTTCCAGGGAAGCGAGTCTCGAGACAAAACAGAACCTCCCTTTCTCTGCTGGTGCTGTCTCTCCAAGCGTGTCTTCAGCTTGGGGTTGTTTCTGCTGCATTTGTGTTGTTAGCCGTGTGCTGAGAGCAGCAGGTGAACTCTGCTCACGTTTGTTCAGAATATTTCTCTTCCTATTTCTTCTCTTGGCGTGGAGATGTTTAAGCAGCATTTCCATACAGGAAAGTCCCTTTCACACCCACCGCCTCTCCATCCTTCCTCTTGCCCTCCACTAGGCCGGCGGCCTCTGCGGGTGGCGTTCCTAGGACTCTGTTGCAGGGCCCTGAAGACCGTGTTGGAACCACTGAGAAACAGCGTAATGACTGAGGATTCCCTAGCAGTCTTTCTCCACTTAAACCTTCACTTTCCAACCTCATCTGCTTGAACAGGAAGAATTCTCAGGCAGCTTTCAAGTTAAAAGGTTATTACCCTTGTCCTGAATGTTTAATTCAAAGACTGGTAACTTATGCAGGCAAATCTGTGGGTTTCCTTTACCTGACTTGTTGGCACTCATCATTACCTGTGCTGGCACTCGGCCTCTGTGTGGAAGGCAGGTTCTCAGGCACCTCCTTTCCCAGCTTTCTCTGCAGCCTCACCCCATCCCATAGCCCTGCGGGAGGTATCAGGGCAGACATCCTGGCTGTGACACCCGGCACAGGAGAGCACTCTCTCAGAGGGGATGAAAGTCAAAGCATTTCACTTGCGCTTTAGCTTTAAACATTTTTAAAACTTGATCTCATTTTTGTTTTAACTTCTCCTATCCTGAAACATCCAGGAATGGAATTATGTGGAGGATTGAACCCAGCCCGGCAGACTGCAATTAGGTTTCATAACATGAGCTGTTGGCACGATGAGCAGCTCAGGTTCTGCAGGAGGTGGGTGTGGGCTTGAGTCCCAACTCTGCCATCGTGTGAGCTCAGGAAGCGCTGGAGTTAAAGAAACAGAAATGGGAGGAGCAAAGCTGCCACTTTCCCCCATGTGCTGGGTGCTGAGCCTGGGACTGGCGGGCTGTGTGGGTGCACAACAGGTGCCCTCTGGGTGGTGTGAGCAGCCTCAGAGGGACACTGCTGGGTCCAGAAGTCAGGGTCTTCCACCTGCCGTGGCCCACAGTCCGGCCGCTACACCCCACAAAATCCAGCTGGCACATTTAGGGGACCAGTAGTGTGAGAGAAGATTATTTGCCGTGTCCCACAGACACAATACGACAAATGATAAATTATGAGAACATTCAGAGATTTAAGCACAGCACAAAATATAGTTTCTGGAACTAATACCTGTAGTGTGTTCAACAAAAAATATTGAATAATGAATTGAAGAAGAGCGAAGTGTCAGGCCTGAGTTGCTGTGCTCACAGCCAAGTGAGAACGTAACGTGCAGGTACAGAACAAAAGCACAGAGAGGCGGAGGCGTGAAAAATGATGAGGGGTTTGGAGGCGTGGCTCCAGGGACACGGCGTGGCCACGACAGCAGTTCCAGAATGGGGAGAAGGGTTGCATTGCATCGAAAGCACAGCCCTTTGCCCTGAAATGAGGCTTGGGCACCGGGAGCTTCAAACGGGGCAGGGTCTCTGATGCTCAGACCCCTGAGTCAGAGCCTGCATTGGGACAGGGTGCCGGGTGACCCACTCCACACACTGGCATTGGAGATCTAGGCCAGGCCTGTCGGCTGGGCTTGTGCCTACCAGCTATAAGTAGCTCTTGGCTGCTTCACTGCCATCCATCTCAGATCTGACTCCTGGTGAGGGTGCAGGCTTCCCCACGCTTACCTGAGGCACTTGTACGCCCTGCCCCGGGCATCCACCAAGAACTGCTGCGGGATGGCTGCTGTGTCCCACACAGCCAGAAGCTGACCGCAGCAGCCCTCACCCATGCCCCAGGGCTCTGCCCTCCTCCAGCGCTGCTGCGTGCGTGCCACATGCCTGGGCCACCTCTGCCGCTGCCCAGGTAGTGGCAGCCTCAGGGGCCTCTCCTTCCTGACCTGTCAGGTTGGCCCTGCCAGCCTCCCGCTGATGGTTAGTGCCTCCTGGGCCAGAGGTCAGGCAGCAAGGACCATGTGCCCTCCGGCGGTCACACAGCGATAAAGGAGCTTCAGGTGTATTTCTAGATGAATTATGATATGCTGGTATCTGAATTTAAGTATGCATTTAAAAGAATGTTGGGATGCCTTTGTTTAAGGAATGTCGATATAGGCTACATCCTTGGGAACTATTCTAAACTGGAATTGCAGATTTGACATATGAACTTAAAATGTCTGAGGAGGCTGGGCGAGGTGGCTCACACCTGTAATCCTAGCACTCTGGGAGGCCAAGGCGGGTGGATCACCTGTGGTCAGGAGTTCAAAACCAGCCTGGCCAACATGGTGAAACCCCATCTCTACTAAAATACACACAATAAATTAGCAGAGGTTGCAATGAGCCAAGATTGCGCCACCTCACTCCAGCCTGGGCAAAAGAGTGAAACTCCATCTCAAAAAAAAAAAAAATGTCTGAGGAGGTCTACATTATGTTTTCAAAGTTCTTTGGCACTAGGTGGGCAGTGCATCCCCCATTCAGGCGCCGTGTGCTGTGCCTGCCTCTTGTGAACCGTCAGGCCTCCGGCGCTGCCCTCCTTCAGGGCTGATGACCTTGCTTCATGTCTGCGAGGACATAGAGCAACCTCGTGGGCACTTCCCCAGCAGTGACACTGTGGCCACCCAGTGCCTCCTGCCTGCCTTCCGGGTATGTGTGGGGGGATGTCTGGCTCCCAGTGAAGGCCGGTCCCTTCGCCCGGGACCAGATGCCACTGTCCCCCCTTCATCATGTATTCTTCACTCTCTGCTGATCATTCGTGGGAGGATCCGCATCTGCTGCCACATCTCCAGGCCTTCCTGCTGCCCCCCTACTTCCTCTGTTTCCCATAACCAGACGCTTTGAAAGGGAGCCTGTCTTCCACCCTCTACTCATTGTAACCTTCTTCTCTTTTTCTTGGCTTTACTGCAGTTGAGCTTTTCTTCCATAATCCATGGAAATAGTTCTCTGGAAGGTCACTAAGGACCAGTACCTGTCCTCGAGACAGATTCCTTTGGAACCTGGCCGGTCAGTGACATGACATGGAGGCCACCCCTCAGAACTTTCCCCACTTGGCCCCCGGTACTCCTCCTCCCCATGCAGGGCCCTCCTCCTCGCCTCCTCCCATGACCCTCTCCATCTTCCAGGCCCTGAACCCTGCACTCAGTTCCCACCTTCCCTTTCCAGGCTCACGGCTGCAGGGGTCTCGTCTGAGCATGTACTCCAAGTGCCATCCACAGAGACCTCTCCTGGGCTGCTCCCCAGAGCCGAGCTTTGGGTGTCTGGCTGCCTCTCCGCCTGTCTCCTGGGGCATCGCAGGTGTCACAGACTTACCGTGTCCCAAGCTGAAACCCTGATCCCACCCTTCCCCACTCTTCCTCACCGTTGTAAATCACGACTCCATTCTCTCAGTTGCTCAAGCCCCCGAGGCTGAGAGCCAGCTGACCCCTCGCTTTCTTGGACACCCCATGGTCAGCTTCCCCACAAAGATTTTGAATCTGATCCATTCTTGGCATCTACACCTCTTCCCCTGAAGCCCCAGCAAGGACCGCGTCCCCTCCTGGTGTCACACAGTGGAAGAGGAGCTTCAGATGCACTGTTCCCAGAGTGTTCCAAGTTGTTCCTTTTGTTTCCACTCTTGCCTGCCCCGGGAGCCTGTGCTCCACGGAGGCTTCCTGCCACAGCCCAAAGTCTTGGCAGTGGCCTGCACATCTCACAGGCCTGGCTGCTGCTTCCTTCCTGAGCTCACTTCTCATGGCTCTTCTCTTAGCTGACTTCGCTGCAGCCATAGTGGCCTACTTGGATTTCAACCTAGCAAGCCTGCTACTGAGTATATACCCAAAGGAGATGGAATCATTCTACCAAAAAGACACGTGCATTTGCATGCCCTTCACTGTGCTGTTCACAGTAGCAAAGACATGGAATCAGCCTAGATGCCCATCAATACTGGATTGAGTAAAACAAACGTGGTACATAAACACCATGGAATACCACACAGCCATAAAAACAATGAGGTTGTGTTCCTTGCAGCAACATGGACGGACCTGGTGGTCATAGTCCTAAGCGAATTAATGTGGAAACAGAAAACCAAATACTGCATGGTCTCACTTGTAAGTGGGAGCTAAATATTGGGTACATATGGACACAAAGAAGGGAATAATAAACGATGGAGTTTTCTTTTTTCTTTTCTTTTTTTTTTTTTGAGACGGAGTTTCGCTCTTGTTACCCAGGCTGGAGTGCAATGGCGCGATCTCGGCTCACTGCAACCTCCGCCTAATGATGGAGTTTTCAAAAGGGAGGAGACAGGGATGGGGGACAAGGATTGGAAAACTACCGAGCACGTACTATGTTCACTGCATGGGTGACAGGAACATTTGAAGTCCAAATCCCAGCATCACACGATATACCCATGTAACTAACCTGCACTTGTGCCCCCGACTCTAAAATAAATACATAATAAAGACTTTTGCAGTTTCTGTACTTTCTGTCTGAGATTCTTTTTACACAGGTCATTAGAGCTTGGTCTTGCTCCTTCATCTTTTATTGAGTTTTGCAGAATTGCCCCCTCCCAGTGCTAAATCGACAAGCTCACCCTCCTTGTCTCCCTTTTTGCCTTATTTTTCCCGATAACACTTAATACCACCAAGCATATTGTGCATTTTACTTATTCATAATTCTTTTGAGCTGCTCAGTTGTTCAATGTTTGCTTTGAAATCAAATTATACATTCATACAATTTAAAGTGCTAAATCAGCCTGGGATTCTTGTTTAAAAAATAGCACCTTTCTAACTTTCATCACATTTCTTTAACTCACAGAAAACCTTTTTTATCCTTTGCCAATTATTTTATTTTTGTTTCCTGAGTGCTGCTCCCTGCGCTGCAAGTGGTCTTGCCTTCTTTTTCTCAAGCCCTGGGGACTTTCTGTCGGTCTCATATTTGTAAAGGCAATGGCTCCCTTCAGTTTCTTTCTTCCTGTGAGAATGTTGGTATAGACTACATCCAAATTTCAGCAGGAGCACTGACCTGCAGCTTTCTTTTCTTGTAGTGGGTTTGCCTGACTTAGTATCAGGGTCATGATGGCCTCATGGAATGAGTTAGGGAGTGTTCCCTCTTCTTCATTTTTTGGAACAGTTTTTGAAATATTGGTATCGATTTTTCTTTAACTATTTGGTAGAATTCACCAGTCAAGCTATCTGGTCCTAGAATTTTCTTTGTTGGGAATTTTTTGGTTACTGATTCAATGTCCTTACTAGTTACGGATCTAACTAAATATTCAATTTTTTCATGAGTCGATTTTGGTAGTTTGTGTATTTCTAGAAATTTATTTCCTTTAGCTTACACAATTTGTTGGTGCGTAATTGTTTATAGTATTCTCTTATAATGCTTTTAATTTTTGTAAAATTGCTGATAATATTTCCACTTTAATTTTTTATTTTAGTCATTTGTATCTTATCTCTTTTTCTTAGTTAATCTAGATAAAAATTTGACAGTTTTGTTGAAACTTTTAAGGAATCAACTTTTGGTTTTATTGACTTTCTCTGTTTTTTCTACTCTTTGTCTTATTCATCTCTCCTCTAATCTGTCTTACTTCCCTCCTTCTGCTAGCTTTATGTGTAGTTTGCTTGCCTTTTTATAGTTTCTTAAGGTGTGAAGTTAGGTTATTTATTTGAGATATTCCTTCTTTTATATGGATTTATAGTTATAAATTTTCCTATTAGCACTGCTTTCATTGAATCTCACGAGTTTTAGTGTGTTGTGCTTTCATTTCTCTTAGTCTTAGGTGTTTTCTAATTTTCCTTGTAGTTTCTTCTTTGACTCATTGGTTGTTTAATATTAGTTTACATTTTCTCTTTTTCCTTCTGTTACTGATTTCTAGTTTCATTCTATTGTAATTAGAAAAGATACTTGTATTATTTTAATCTTTTAAAAAATTTATTGAGAATTGTTTTGTGCTCTACATATGGTCTATCTCGGGGAATATTTTATGTCTCCAATCTTTATAGCAGAAATGTCTGTTTCTCCTTCAGCCATGCCAAATTTTGTTTCCTATATTTTGAGGTTCTATTTTTAGGTGTGTAAATGTTTATAACTTATATCTTATGTATTGAATCATTTATAAATATATAATGTTATTCTTTGTCTTTTGTAACCGTTTTTATTTAAATTTTATTTTGTCTGATAATAATGTACCCACCTCAGTTCTATTTTGGTTACTGTTTACATGTAAGATATTTTTTTCTTGCTTTTAACTTGTTTGTATCCTTGTATCTAAAGAGAGTCACTTGTTAACAAAACGTATATAGATGTATCCTGTTTCTTATCCAATCTGCCAGTCTCTGATTTTTAACAGGAGAGTTTAATCCATTTACAATTAATGTAATTTCTGATAAGGGAGGAATTACTCTGCCATTTATTTCTTTTTTGCATATCTTAGACTTTTTTTTTTTTACCCAGGAAATTTTATTTTTATTTTTAAAAGGTATGCATTTTATTGTATTTTAGGTTTTGGGGTACATGTGAAGAACATGCAAGATTGTTGCATAGGTACACACATGGCACTGTGGTTTGCTGCCTTTCTCCCCATCACCTGTAACTGGCATTTCTCCCCATGCCATCCCTCCCCAATTCCCCACCCCTCACTGTCCCTCCCCTAGGTCCCCCCACACAAACCCCAGTGTGTGATGCTCCCCTCCCTGTGTCCATGTGTTCTCATTGTTCAACACCAGCCTATGAGTGAGAACATGTAGTGTTTGGTTTTCTGCTCTTGTGTCAGCTTGCTGAGAATGATGGTTTCCAGGTTCATCCATGTCCCTATAAAGGACACGAACTCATCTTTTTTTATGGCTGCATAGTATTACATGGTATATATGTGCCACATTTTCCCTGTCCAGTCTGTTGTCGATGGGCATTTGAGTTGGTTCCAGGTCTTTGCTATTGTAAACAGTGCTGCAATGAACATTTATGTGCACGTGTCCTTATAGTTATTCTTTAGTTATTGAACCTCTTTAAGACAGCTGAATTAGCATCTTTGACTAATAATTCAAATGCCTAGGCCTCTTCAGAGATGATTTCTGTTACTTTTTTTCACCTGTGAATGGGCCACACTTTCCCATTTGTTTGTATGACGTGTAATCTTCTTTGTTGAGAGCTGGACATTTTGCGTATTATGTTGTGGTAATGCTAGAGATCTAATTCTCCTATTCCTCAGATACTGCTGAGTCTTGCTTGTTGAGTGCCGGAGCCATTCATTTGTGACTTTTCCAAACTTTTTTTGAAAAGCGTGTGGTCATTGAAGTTTTTCTTCTGTTATCTCTACAGTCAACTAGTAGACTGACAACATTTCCTTAAATTTCTGGTCTCCAAAAGATGTGTGTGTGTGTGTGTGTGTGTGTGTGTGTTAGGGGTGTGTGTGTGTGTGTGTGTGTGTGCATAGAAATAATTACTGCCACTTTAAGTTCCCTGGAAGCTGCTTCATCACTTGGAGTTGAAACAGTGGCCAGCCTCTGTGCCAGCCCCTCAGTGACCAAAACAGTGGCTGGGCATCAACATACACAACCTGGGTTTTTGGAAGACAAGGCTGTCACTGCCTGCTCTGATATCAGCAAGTCACATCATAAACATGAGTTGCCATCCCCACAGCTTCCCGTCACAGGGAGAGAGGTGGAGAATGACAGCCACTATAAAAAAACGCCAAAAAATCACCAAAACCCTCCTTATCACTTTTCCCTAGTTGCTGAAAGCGTTTGAGTAGACGCCAGACTTCCAACATAGCTACTGTTCTGAATTGAATTGTCTCCCCAAAAGATATACTGAGGTCCTAACCCCGGGTATTGAGATGTAACCTTATATGAAAATAGGGCTTTTACAGAGATAATCAAGTTTAAATCAGGTCACTAGGCCCTCATCCAATATGACCAATGTTTTTACGAAATGGGGAAATTTTGGCACAGACTCAGGCAGGGCGAAGGCTCCAGTGTGGCTGGGGTGATGCACCCACAAGCCAAGGATACCCAGGACTGCCACAGACACCAGAGGGGCAAGGAGGGACCCTCCCCTAGAGCTGTCAGCGAGCACACCCAGGCCAGCACCTGCTCAGACGCCTCGCCTTCAGAGCCGTGCGGCAATAACGTCTAGTTGTTTCAGTACCCCGCTCATGGTGCTTCGTGAAAGCAGCGGCAGGGAGCTCATGCAGTAGCTTCAGACAGGTCCTGCCAGTTCAGTCATCCTACAGGCAGAGGTGGATTCCTGGAGCTTCCTGCTGTGCCATCATTTGCTAGTTTTAAAATTTTCTCTCTGCCACTGTAATGCAAGCTCTGTGAGGGCAGGGGTTTTCGTGTCTTCTTTTCTGTCCCTTGTATCTGGAGCAGAACCAGACACAAAGTAGAATATTCATGAATAATTATTGACGGAATTAAGAATAAATGAGCACAGACAAGACAACACGGTCCCATCCAGTGGAGGAGGGAGAAGTGAGTTAAATGTAATCATGGAAGTAACCTCTGGGCATAGCGTGTTATAATATGGCAGCCACATTGGGGAGCTCAGGGAGACTCTCAGAGGAGAGATGCCCAAGGCTCCTACGGGCTGAGCAGGAGGCTGCATGAGGGCAACAGTGACCATGTGCCTACTGGAGACGTGGGCATGGGCAACTGCAGAGAAGCGGCAGGCAGTGGGTGCTCAGGTCAGTATCAAGTATGAGGCAGAGGAGACCCTGGCGAGAGAGCCTCAGATCGAAGGGTGTAGAGTCAGGCCAGTTGCACGGGCAGACTTCGAAGACAGAAAGGTCATGGCTGGTGGCATGGAGGACAGAATTAAAGGGGCAGATGGTGAATGTGAGGCCAGCAAGCCGTCACTGCATGTATGTTGTGGGAAGGAGAGTTCACGCAAGGCAGGGCCTGGAGGACAGGCCACAGAACTGTGAGGAGATGCTTGGACTCTGGAATATAGGGAGCTGGTTCTCATCTGAATTGCAAACCCCAGAGAGGGCTTGCTTTGAAAGCAATGTTGTACACTTTTTGCAGCAAGCAGCCTGTAACAGGACCTAGCACTTGTGAGTATGCAGTCTGGAACCCGAGGCAGGGTTTCTCTTGCCTTGGGCGATGGGCCTCATTGCACAGGAGCACATGCTGGAATTTTCAGGTACCTGAGCTTGGAGACGCCGCCTCCTCCCTTGATACCTCCTGTGCTGAGTTGTTCCGACTCTGTCTCCTTGTTCCGGGTGGCGTGTGCAGTCCCACAGGGTGGAGGCTGGCTTTGCACCGACAGCATGGTGCTCAGCGCCCAGGGGACCACGGCCTCACAGTCACGTGTGTGTGTTAGCTCTGCTCTTGGATGACTGGAGTTTGTGGGAAGTTGCACGCCGCTCACTCCCACAAAGAATGAACCATAAGTCTGAAGGTGCCTCTGTGATGATCGGGTTTATCATCAGACAAAGCTGAGCTTGGAAAGTGCCTCAGGGACTGCATGGGAGCACCCCACTGCCAGGAGTTTCTGATTCTGCGTGAGATTGACAGATGCAGAATCGGATGCTTTTCCTAGCATGGTACTTACTCTCTTCCAGCGTATATTTGATACTACTGACAATGAAAAATTGAGCTTTTCAACATGCCCCTGTGACCCAGCAAATATGAAGGGCTCCTTCTCAGACCCTACAAGGCAACTCTGTGGAGTTGTGTACAGTGGAGGCACGTGGGTCCGCGGCTGGGCTGCAGCTTCCCAGTGTGGACTCCGTGGGGGCTGGGGAGACACTGCTCCACGTATCCTCCCAGTGGAGACTCCCCAGGGCAGCAGCAGCACCTCGGCTCTGTGTTCCATTGTGGCCAAGAGGCTGATACTCCACAGGGGCATGCAGAAACACAGGATGTGTCCAGCCCACCTACCTTCCATTGGTCAAAGGAAGCGACTGGCCAAGCCCAGAATCGGGGGGAGAGGAGGCTCCACCTGCCCCGTCCGGATGCTGCCGATGGCACACACACAAAAGCCTGCTGCAGTGACTAGGAGCTCAGAGTGGACGAGTCTTCCCAAGTGAGCCCTGAGGCATCTTCTTCGCGACTTCAGGGGACGAAGCACGCACCTTCTTGCCCCCTAATTCTCAGGGTCGAGTAATATTGCCATCGCTCACATCTCTGCACTGGGGCTGCTTTCTGTTTGTGTTTTTCTTGTGTCATGTTTTCCAGGTCAGCCACCCTTGGAGCTCGTCTCCTTTAGAGAGGCTGACACAGGTAACCGTCCGAGGCGGCGGGTCCAGGGGTCTGTCCTTCACACGCCGTGGGCTCCCTGAGGTGTCTGCGGGGACCACATAGCCCTCCATTCTCTGCAGCCTCCCGGAGGCAGGCTTCATGGCTCTGTCCTTCCCTGCTCCTTTGAACACAAAGTTCTTCCAGAAATTTCCCAGCCACTGTGTTTCATTGATTACAATAATGCAGAATGTATCAACGTCAGAAAGGTGCACCAGAGGCTGGCATGGCTGGCTAGAGAATGGTGCTTCCTGGCTGTAGAATCTGATCCATTTTATCATGCTGTGAATGTCAGCTGGCTCAGGGTGCCTGGCAGGGAGCAGCCGTGAGAAGTAGCTTAGCACAGGGCACCCAGCGTGCAGTTGGGGGTCAGAGACCTGTGTGTGAGTTCTGTCTGGGCTGCGTCCAGGGTCTGTGCTCCCATGCCTCTCTGCATCATGGTCTCGTCATCTGTCAACTGAAGGAGTAACAGCACACTTGAGGGATGTTTGATGATTCAGGAAGATGACGTGCGTGTAGTTAGCATGGCCCCTGCAGAAATCTGTGAGCTCTGCTTTGATGGCCGTGTTCTCAGGCCCTGTGTTAGACTCTCTGCGCCTTTACCCGGTTTAAGAGCCGCAACAGCTGGTGAGGCTCAGGACCAGGAGGACCAGTTGGTGGCAGCTGGCATCAGTGGCATACAGATGAGTTCAAACTCAAGTTTCCCTGGATTCCAAAGTTTGCTTTGGTCTGTCCACAAATCCTATGCTCCTTAGAGTTTGAATGCTCAGAAAGCGTTTGGATCTTCTAAAGTAGTCACAGGGTGGTGGCTACTCTGAGCTTCCATGGGATGTGACATCAGTGTCCTTTTCCTCCACAGATTCCCGTGCTCCTGAACCTGAGCCACGACCCTGAGGTCGGCCTGCCCGCATCGCCGCTCATGTATGCCCTGGCCTTTGGCGCCTGCCTGGGAGGTAAGGGGCTGCTGACCTCGTGCATGTCCACACTGTCGTCCAGCCCAAAGCAACTGTTAGGGCCTATCAAATCACAAGCAGATGAAGGAGAGTCCGGGTGATTTCCCCAGTGGACACACGTCTTCGGCTGTGACGGAGCAACTCCAGAGTGACTCCGTTCCTTGCCATTCTCTGCAGAACTGCCTCCAACTTCCCAGGCCTGTGGCTGGAGGATGCCTGGTTCTGATGCCTCACAGCTGATGTGCTCCCATCCTGCGCCGTGTGGGCCGTGCTTGGGATTAGAAACAGATTTTGAATCAGAAGCCACTCTCAGTTGCTGTTCTCTGTCTCTCTCCGTAAGCAGTGGAGGGACAAGTGGGTCAGCTAGAAGCGGAGACTCTAACCTAAGAGTGGGAGGAAAGATTAAAGGGTTTTTCTGGGCGGGGGGTGGGCATTGGACTTTGGAGACAGTGAAAAGTGGGTCAGAGAGCGCGCTGGGAGAGACTGGTGACCAGACTGCGGGTTGTGGATGCAGTCGCCTTGCAGAGAACTGTGGGGCCTGCAGGGAGCGGGTGGGGGGTGGGGTGGGGTCCTTCTCACATCTCAGAGCCTGATCACCTTTGGGAATGCAGGGAGATTGTGAAGAATCTTAGCTCAACACATCAGACACATTTTAAGTTTTTATTCTTATATCCAGGCATGCTTAGATAATTTAGCTTTCTTTGTTCTCTGATTGATTTCTGACTACTAAATCAATAACTCTCTGGTTAGTTTATCTCCTTGGCTGAAAAGGGGGATTAATGTCATAGTGAAGTTTCTGTAATGCAGCAGACAGATAACTCATCTGCCTCAGTGACTCAAGTTCTTCCAAGAGTGTAGAACTGTTAAAATCACCCGTCTAAGAACAGGTCCCAGGGAAGCAATGCAGAGCTACATTTAACACCAACAATAAGAAATGGGATCCGAGGATACCTGGAAATGCATCCCCTGTGAGGATTTTGCCCATTTGAACTTGCTGGGCATCTGCCATCACCTGACATTGTACCGGACAGTGAATTCACCTCCCTGCTGTCGAGTGGGGAAGACGGTCACCTCAGCTAAGGTTACGGCATAGAGAGACACATCCTGTAATGATGGAGTGCCCTGAGTGGAGACCTGAGACGTCCGAGGAGGTTCTGCAGAAAGGGAAGTTTGAAGCCAGGTCGTACAGAGTGAGAGGCATCTTGAGCTACTTTGGATTTCCCCAGAACATGTAGGATGAATATGGAGGAGCTTTCTCTAGGAGAGATGTTAATGTGTACCATTTATAGGTTAATTCCTAAAATAGGATTAGATACTTAGTAACTGAGCAGATTTTAGAAGCAGAAATGCAACGCATAATGAATGTTTTAATTATGTGTTGGGATCGTTTTAATCTCTTAGCTCTGGTGATTGAAAGGCACGGCAGCTTACTCCCTCAGGGACCTTTCTCATTGACTCAAGGTTTGGGATTTTACAGAAATTATGGTAAAATATATGTAAATAAAACTTACCGTCTTAACTGTGTGTAAGTGCACAGCTCAGTGGCATTAGGGACACTCACAGCCGATGGACGGGTATGCAGGCGTCACCGCCGTGCACCTGCAGAGCGCTGTTCACCATCCCAGCCTGAAGCTCTGTCCGCATGAGGCAAACACCAGCCTCCCACTCTTCCAGGGCGGCGTTCTGAAGAACACTTTAAATAGAGGGTTTCATCTGGTTTTAGAAATGTCATTTGCTCTATGAATTGGACGCGATTCACTGGATACTTTGAAACAATTGTTTTTTAACTGGTCTGACCCAGTACTTTTTGGTTGCTCTTTTCACGAAGAGCTAAGAACAGTTTAAACAAGTCTTCAGAACAACCTGGCTTCGCCTGAGTTCCCTGGAAAGCAGAGGTGGTGGCAAGTGCACGAGCCAAGGCACTCCTGGCAGGTGCAACGCCAGGGCCGAAAACCTGCGAGGAGGAAGTAAAGAGTGCGGAGGGCGAAGAAGGCTACCCTGCTGCAGCGGCCTAGGGGCTGAGGGCAGCCCAGGCGGCACGCGGCTGCGTCCGCACCGACCCAGGCGGCACGTGCACCCTAAGGCTGCTGGTTTCCTTAGGTTATATCCAGGTCTTGAAGGACTGGTGGCTCTTCAACTCGCCAAAAGGAATGCCCATGCATAGAGTTAATTTACATGTGTTCTGACAAGTGGGAACTCTCACAGCTCTGAGAGTGTGGACTGTTTAGTGGAATGTACACTGCAGGCACAGGGAGTTACCCTGGAGATTTGATTCTTTGTGTGCAACGTTCATCAAAAACAGAGCTGGGCATGGTTTTGAAAACTGCCCTTGTTCTGCCTCTGGGTCCATGCGCCGTCCTCCCATGCCGCATGGCCCGAGTGTGCCAGGACAGGCAGAGCTGTTCGTGTGCTTCTCTGTCACTAGGAACTGGGAGGGAGGCTTGAGCTGGGGAAGTGACACCTGGGGCCTTGTCCTCCCCACCATGTGGAGCCCATGCCACGTGGAATACCCAGAAAACCCTGCTAGCCTCTTAATAAGTGACTGCAGTATCACTGGCATCTGAATAGTAGGCTTACATTCTTACTCTTGTGCAAACCCCACAACCAACCCGGGAGAAGCTGGAGAAGGTGGCGACGGTCCTCATAAACAGAGGAAGCAGACTCCCTGCATCTCTGCCCCAGCCATGACAGGCAGGGATGGGCAGCTGGGTTTCTGGTCCCAGCTCATAGGGATGGGCAGACCAAAGCCATGTGGAGTCCAGGTGATGTGAGGGGAGGGAGGAGCTCCTGATCATGGTTTCCCTGGCCCTGAGACCAAACTCAGTATTCATGGGGATCGCACTCCCTCCTGCCATGGCCATGCCTGGATGCATGGTGAGGAGATGCCTGCAGCATCTGCCGCCCGAGTGTGGGCTGGCCCTGTGTGTTGTTGGCGGATGGCAGAGCACACGGGTGCAGGCAGCAGGTCCTGATGGTGCCACAGAGCCCTGCAGGCGGATCACGAGGTCAGGAGTTCAAGACCAGCCTGACCAAAATGTTGAAACCCCGACTCTATGAAAATACGAAAATTAGCTGGGCAAGGTGGCGTGTGCCTGCAGTCTCAGCTACTTGGGAGGCTGAGGCAGGAGAATGGCTTGAACCCGGGAGGTGGAGTTTGCTCCACATGGGACTGCCTGTCACCAGGAGGCAAATGCACCCTACGGCTGACACCATCTGGTTTGGCATCTTCCTTTCCCGACTATCACAAACACCTCAGTTAATATAACAGAAACGGTCAGTGATTCGCTCAGCTGACAGAGCTTAGAAGGCTTGAGACTTCAACTGAGGTCTTCCGAATTTAGATCTAGCATTTTGTCTGTCACACTGGCTGACATACTCTATTTCCAGTACATCTGTGTAGGACCTGCCAGGGCTGACCCGTAACCTCCTGGCCTCTCTCTGTGGCTTCCTCTCTGTGGCCTCCTCTCTGTGGCCTCCTCCCTGTGGCCCCCTCTCTGTGGTCTTCTCTCTGTGATCTCCTCTCTGTGGCCCCCTCTCTGTGGCCCCATCTTCAGGGCCACCTCTCTGTGGCCCCCTCTCTGTGGCCCGCTCTCTGTGGTCTCCTTTCTGTGGCCCCCTCTCTGTGACTTCCTCTCCATGGCCCCCTCTCCGTGGCCTCCTCTCTGTGGTCTCCTCTCCAGGGCCTCCTCTCTGTGGCCTCCTCTCTGCTTTGGTACCAGCCTTGCTTGTCTCATTTTGCTGACCAATAAGACAGGAGGGGCCTGTGTGGGAGCTTTGCCATAGCCTTTGCCTTTGTCATCAAAACATATTGGTGCCAGTTCTCCTCCCTGCCCTCCTGCCTTAGGTGTGGCTGGGAAGCCATCCTGTGAGGGGAGGGTGAGGCCGGGAACAGTGGAGACCTGCCTGACTACAGTCCAGCTAGGACCAGCTTCCCGCCCTCTGCCTCCAGGATTCTCTTTACCAGGGAGTGGTTGCCCTGTGTGTCTAAGTGCTGTTCATCAGGTTTCTGTTGCCCATAAAGCATCCTTTAAAGAAACAGGGCTCCGTGCGACTTAATGAGTGGATGTCCTGCCTGCCAGGCAGTGAGTCTGTGAGCAGGCCAAAGGACTTCTGCAAGGGGGTGGCCGAGAAGGAGGGCCCTCAGGGAGGGAGGCAGGCGCTTCAGAAACATCCAGGTACAGGAGGGCCTCTGGGGGAGAGCAGCCCCCGTGGTGCCACCCACGGACACTCCTGAGAAGGCGGGTGCATGTCTGATGTCTAAAGGCTGAGCAGTCGCCCCCAGGACAGAAGCCAGCCCTGCCTTCGTGTGACCCCAGCCGCATCTCCTCTTCCAAGGAAAGGGCTCCCCACATGCCCCTCATCCTTGCCTGACCTTCCTCAGGCAGTCCCCAGGTGGCACGCAGCCCCTCCGGCAGATTCTTCAGCATCCTTTCCTCCTCCCCATTCCTTTCCCTGCGTCCAGAAGCACTCAGGACCAAAACAGCTCACCTTGGCAACCTGCAGAAGGACACGGAAAGCTCCTTGTTTCCTGGGAAGTGGCCCCTCGCACGTCAGGAATCCACGCCCACGGCAGGCAGGATGAGATGCTCTCCACCTGGGCAGTACCCAGCTGCACAACTGTCATTCTGATTGGAAAGCGGGCATTTTCCAATCACAAATCCTTAACAGGAGAGAACATCAGTGCAGGCTTTTACTTTTAGCACTCACGCAAGTTGTGGAATGTGAACTTGGACCGTGGGTTGGGCCCTGCTCGTGGCGTCCTGGAGTGGTCAGTGTTTAGGGTGCAGGCTGATGCTGTCCAGGCACCCAGGTGCCTTCATGGGGGCCGAGCAGGCCAGGCCTGCTAAGGACCCTGGGCTTCTCTGTGGGAAGAGACTTGTCAGACAGTGAGAAATGATGGCCATGCATGATGGCTTGGCAAGGGGGTGGAGTCTCATTGGGCAGGTCTCCTGGCCGGGGAAGGAGCAGGTTTGGCAGGCAGGATGGCGGGATGGACGCTTTGGTGCAGCAGCGCCCAGAGGGGGCTGGCTGGGCCAGCTCTGCCCCAAAGAACCTCACCGCTGTGCTGGGCTCTTCAGACACTCTGCATGGCTGTCTACGGAAAGGCTTGGGGCAGCCTGAGCCCTACCCCTCGCTGATCTTCCTCTGGAGCCAGGATGGTTCGCGGTTGGGACACACCACTTCCCGGCTCACTGCCTGGCACACCTCTCACTGTGTCTGTGCTGTTTCTTCGTGGGGATGTGGGGCCTCCACCTGCTCTGTTATTCATGTTGTCCAGTCTCGGAAAGGTCGCTCCCCCTCACTGACATGCTGTCGGCAGCTCCAGGGCAGGGTCTCACTGTTCACCAATCCTCCATAGAAGGAGAGAGAGATGGAGACACAGGCAACTCTTCCTCAGCGTATGTGCAGACACGTCAGGGCTCAGCTGAACTGGCTGAGCGTGAGTCTTGCGCCTGTCCGTGAACACTGTGAGGGATGGAGGAGGCTCCTGGGCCCTCCCTGGGTGTGGGTGTGAGTGTGTGTGGGGTGGATCTGATGACCCGAGTGACTTCCTTGGCCCTATTCCTCACCAGCTGTGAGGATGGCACACAGGCGTGAAAGCGTGCATGTCCCTGTCACGGGCACCGTCGTAACAGCTTACCCAGAGAGCCATTTCATGTCAAGGAGATGCCACTGGCGAAGACGTCAAGGGAAGGGGTTTCACCTGGCTGTTTTTTTCTATCCATTTATCCACTGAAAGGGTTTCCTAGTGTCTGGGCCCAGGGTCCAGAGGAAGGTGGTTCCTGTCTGAGATTGCATTCCCGAGGGACACAGGTTCCCGCTTGGGTTGCTGGCCCTGCTTGCATCCTCCTCCGAAAGGCACGGTCCCACAGTGACTTTCCTGTTCTCCTTAGCGCTCCTCCTCTCTGTTACGTACGACAGCCATGGTTTCATCCAGAAGTGAATCGTGGTATTTGCAAACAGCTTATTTTCTGTGTATGTGTGTGTGTTTTCAGATATTTATAGAGCAGTCACTTTGACTGTAATCATCAAATCAAAGCCTGTGAGATGATATAAATTTTACAAACCAAAGAGAACGGAAGCTTACCAGCAATATCAACTGGGGTTTTGTTTTTAAATTTCGACTTTAGGTAACGGGACACTGATTGGCGCGTCGGCAAACGTCGTGTGCGCAGGCATTGCAGAGCAGCATGGATACGGGTTCTCCTTCATGGAATTTTTCAGGTACTTTTAAACTCACTTTACATTTCTGTTAAACTATCTAGTTCCTAAGCTCACTTAATAAATAGCGCATTAAACACTAAGATAAGCATATTTTTAGTAATTAGAGAGACTGGTGTAGTTGTGATTAGCTCAGAAAAAAACACATTAAAAATTTATTGCTAGTGGTTCACGCCATAATGCTAGCACATTGGGAGGCCAAGGTGGGTGCATTGAGTTCCGGAGTTCAAGACCAGCCTGAGTAACATGGTGAAACCCTGTCTCTACTAAAATACACACAAAATATTAGCTGGGCATGGTGGCATGTGCCTGTAGTCCCAGCTACTTGGGAGGCTGAGGCAGGAGAATTGTTTGAACCTGGGAGGCGGAAGTTGCAGTGAGCTGAGATCACACTGATGCACTCTAGCCTTGGTGAGAGAGTGAGACTCTGTCTCAAAAAAAAA
>NW_016107707.1:1387267-1394156 GCF_001604975.1 Cebus imitator | reverse complement strand
AAAAAAAAAAAAAAAAAAAAAAAAAGAGAAAAAAGGGAAAAGAAAAAGAAGAAAAAAAAGGCCCAGCTTAGTGGCTCATGCTTGTAATCCCAGAACTTTGAGAGGCTGAGGTGGGTGGTCAGGAGTTCAAGACCAGCCTGACCAATATGGTGAAACCCCATCTGTACTAAACTACAAAAATTAGCCAGGCATGGCGGCACACACTTGTAGTCCCAGCTACTCAGGAAACTGAGGCAGGAGAATCACTTGAACCCAGGAGGTGGAGGTTGCAGTGAGCTGAGATGATCACGCCACTGCACTCCAGCCTGAGCAACAGAGTGAGACTCCGTCTCAAAGAAAAAAAAGAAAAAAGTGTATTGCTGCAATTAGCTCCATAATACAGAGGATGGTTCACACATTCTGAGTGACTCGGGTTGAGGCAGGGGGTCGGGAAGTGACTGTGGGCCTGCCAGGCATCCCATGTGGCCGTCCTCTGTCCCCTTGTGCCCTGCCTGTCTACGAGGACGGCACATACCAGGTCTGACCTTCTCCTGCCGGACTGCAGAGTCCCTGCTAGCAAAGGCCTCTTGACGCTGCAGACTGAAGCCAGGTGGTCGGCTGGGGGAGGCCTGGCAGCAGCGTCCCTCTCTTGTGTGGGCACCTCTAAAGAGGACTGCGCAGAGACGAGGCCCTCGGTGGGGGAGCGCAGTCAGTGCCTATGGACGAGAGCCTGCTCTAGGAGGAGCTGAGGCCACACCGGGGCCCTGACTGCCGGCATGCCTGTGTGTGAGGGGCACACTGCACATTGCAAACAGGCGAGTGGGCAGAACAGAAGCCGGAAGCCCATGTCACATGGCGCTGTTAAACTGAACTTCTTTCATTTGGTGTTGAGCAAGGTTTCTGTGGAGTTCTTGGTACACTCGTACTGGGTGTATGGGTGATGATGGTTCTCAGAACCAGCCTCGGGTAAAGATTTGGGGCCCCAGCTTTGGCTGAGTGGCGGAGAACCCTGTAACCAGTGGAGGCAGCAATCTCTGTGCTAGGTATTGCTGCCTGGGGCTGGCTTGGGAACAGAGCCCTGGCCGTCATGCCCAGGTGAGGACACACAGCATACTCTCTCAACACTAGCACGCTGGCTTTTGCAAGACTTTTTATATTGGCCATTTCTATAGTTTGTAAGAACCTAGTCTTACTTGGTAATGTTGCTGAGGCATACATTTGAGTGACACTCCTGGGTGATGTAGGTGTGAGCCGCAGGGGACACTGAACGTGCGTCCCCCGGTGGGACCCTGGGCACATTGCTGACCCCGCCGCTAAGGGACAGGGTTCAGAACTTAATGCCTGACCAACTTCTTTCTGTTTGGACTCTTGTCTGCCTCTGCTGAGCTTAAAAGGAATCCTCCTGTCAGCTAAACAAGAGTTATCTTAACAAGAACAACATTTATTACAGCAAATACAGCAGTGGCCTTTGCAGGGTGGCCTGCCACACACTGACATCTTGTCATCTTTGCCCCACGGTTGATGAGGGTCAGACCCAGAGCATAGCCGAGAGAGGGGGTCAGAGACAAGCGTGCTGAGTGGCTGGCAGCAGGAGACTCAGTTCCCCCTCTGTGCCAGCCCTGCCTCCTCCTTCAAGCTGGGCTCCAACTTCCGCAAGGCAGGAAGGCCGTCATTCTCATGTCCTCCATCCCTTCTTCGGTTGGCCAAGCGTACCATACTGGCCCGTCGACGACCTGACAACCCCTAGGCTGGCTTTCAGGAGCAGGAAAACCTCATGGCCTTTTGCAACACCAGTTGGTCTCACTGGTAGGCATGGGAAGCCTGGTGTTAGTATTGTTTTAAAAATAAGGTTTTTAGGGCAACCCCAGTCTGATCTTTCCCGAGCATCACTTCAGAATATAACCACGGCGTCTGCCTGACTGTCCGCTCCACCTGGGACACGTAAAGTGCCTGAGGCGCAGCACCGGTGGGTGAAGCATGTGTGCACTGAACTTTTCACGTAGGTCTTGCATTTGGTGTGCAGTGTGTGAAACACGCATGCGTGTGCGTGCAGTTACTTGGTGAGCAGCTAGCATGGCCGTCAGGAACTCAGTGGCCTCAGAAAGCTTGGGCAAGACTGCCGGCAGTCTCCCCGAGAGCTGAGCAGCCCCAGCCTTGTGAATCCCATGCATCTGCTTGGAGGAAGCATGTGTCAGGGGGTGAGTGGTCAGAGAGTCCTTTCCTTGCTTTTGCCTGGATCCAGTTCTTCCAGCTCTGACCATTCTTCTTGCCAGGTCCTTACTGTGCAGAAATCAGAGCAGTTTTTTTCCCAGGAAATGGTTAACTGATTGTGGTAAGGCCTTTATTTGCATGAATTGCCTAATTTGCAATTGCAAATGTACTAATTTGATTTATCTAACTCAAAGATTTCCTTTCATAAAAGGTGGCTTCCTGTGATATACACTGCAGAATATTTTAAAAAATTACTGTTTCTCTCATGATGTAGGTAAGTATTTAATGGAAAATATGTAAAAGAATAAAATATAAAAGCAGCCTATAATTTTGCTACCTAGAAATAGCCACTGATGGTAATGTGGTGTGTTTTCTTACATTTCTCCTGCCTACCATAGATTACATATTTCTTTTTTGCAAAGCTTTTAAATCACACTGTGTCCTACCTGTTATTCTTTACACTCTATTGTGAGCATCTTAGCAGGACACTAATTGTCCTTCCAAAATAGAATAGCCGTGCCTACAACAAGCAGATGTATCCCGGTTTATTTTATGCTGAGGCATTCAGGTTCCTTGCTATTTCTTGTTATGGTGTGATAAATATCTTTACAGATAAAACTTTGTTTCATTTCTGATAATTGAAGGTAAATTTTTTGACATAGAACAACTGGCTAAATGAATGATGTTTTAAGAATCCAGATAAATATTCACAAGCTGGCGTCCAGAAATGTTGCTTTCCATGCATTTTATTGAATTTTTCTGCTGAAACTCATCACTGCCATTTGAACACTCAAGGTTCATCTGGCTGGCTAACAATAGACTCATGTTTTGTTTTAATTAATTCTACTGAGATGATGATAATTTTTTTGTATAAGCAATGAATATTTGCATTTGTTTTGTAAACTTTCCATTCATATCCTTTGCCTCTGTCTTTCTCTTGAGAGATGAATTTTCCTATTTTTCAGAAGCTCTCTTGCATCTACAGAAATCAGTTCTGATGTATATGTTGTGACTATGTTTTAGCTTATTTTTGTATTTAATTTTTGAAAGGGCATTTTAGATATTCTATAGTTGAAACAGATAAACTTTAGCTCCATTTTATCTATACTTTTTGCTTTCATTAATTTTTTAAACCTTTATCTTTCAAGATAATTATAGATTCATGTGTAGTTGTAAGAAATAATTCAGAGACATTCTGTGAGCCTTTCGTGCAGAAACCCTCCTTGTTGGTAAAATCTTGACAAACTACAGTGAAAGATCACAGCCAGGATGATGCCACTGATTGAGTCCAAGCACAGAAGAGCTCCACTCCCATGAGGTGCCCGGGGGCTGGCCCTTCCCAGCCAGCTCTGCCTCCTACCACCTCTACCCCTTCCCCAATCTGTTCTCCATCGCTAACACTTTATCATGACAAGAATGTCACATAAATGGAATTGTACGTGTGACCTTTTTGTGTGGGCTGTTTTCAGTCAGCATCACCGCCTGGCAATTCATCCAAGTTATTTCTCAGGCCCGTATTTTATTCCTTTTCATTGCATTCCGTGGTACAGGTGGCCACAGTTCATTTAGTCATCTACCCGTCGAAGAGCACCTGCTTGTTTGTAGCCTGGGACTCTTATGAATAGAGCAGGACACTTTCTCCCACTCTGCAGCTTGTCTGTTCATCCACTTAACAGGTTCTTTTACAAAGCAAAAGTTTTGAATCTTAATGAGGGCCAATGTGTCATTTTTTAAAAAATGTGTTGTGTTTTTGGTGTCTTTGCCTAGCCCTAGATATTTTTCAAAGATTATCTCCTGTGCTCTTCCCTCCCCCAAATTTTATTGATTTACATGTTATATTTGAGTTCATGTTGCATTTTAAGTTTCATATAAGGTGTGAGGTTTAGATCAAGGTTCTCTCTCTCTCTCTCTCTGTCTCTCTCTCTCTCTCACTCTCGCGCGCACGCGCCTGTGAATACCATGGGACTCTGGCAGCATTTGGTGCCAAGGCTGTGCTTCCTCCACTGAGTTACTTTTGTAATTGCCACTCATCAGCTGTGTGTACCTTCTGGGTCTGTTCCTGGGTTCTCTGTTCTGGCATATTGATCTGGATGGCTGTTCCTCACCAGTACCGTACTTGTCTTGATTACTGGAGCTATGAGAGACAATATACTGGATTACACTTTTAGTAGGATCAGAAGTTGGAATAGACACATAATTTACAATTACCCTAAGATGCTGGTATCGAGAGGTCTGCAAATATTTTCTTGTAATTATTTTTAAATTTTGTGTGTTTTGGTGGTTATTTCCCACTTGTCATTTCTTATCTGTGGATTTATTTTTGATTAGTGGCTTGTGATCCATCTAGTTCTATTTTATTTTTCAAAAAATAAGACTGTTGTATTTCTTAGGTCTAGTTTTCTATTTTCTGCCTTGTTAGTTGCTGTATTTGTGTTTATCATTCCTTTCCTAGTGCTTTCTCTTGGCTTACTTTGCCTTCTTTCTTTTTTCAAATTTCAAATTTATTTCATTTACTTTTATGTGTCTGTTTTATTTGTCATAAGTGTTTAGGGCGATGCTTTTTCCTCTGAACACTGCTTCCACTACCGTTACTTCTAGGGTTTCTGTATTTTCAGTGTGGCTTGCCTTTCATCTGAGTTGGATGTTTAACAACAGTTTTTTTCAATTTCCAGGTTGAAGAATCTTTTTATTTATTAATTTTCATTTTGATGGAACTTACTTCTGGTTTCTTTGTGACCAAATTTGACCATATTTTATGTGTGCATTCTCTATTGTTACTGTAGAAACATATTTCTAAAATCTACCCTGTATGATACTAGGTCATTTATATCTTTACTTAGTTTTTGTCCACTAAATCTGGTGTGTATTTAAAGTGGCATGTTAAGTATTTCCTGTTACAAGTACGTCTCTTTACTTGTCCTTGAATCTCTTACTGTTGATCTTTGAAAGATGGTTACTGTGTTATTTGGTGGATACATGTTTACTACTGTTCCGTCTCCACTGTGAGTTGAAGCTTTTAGCACAATTAAACGTCCCCTCTGTCATGCATAATGCTCTGTGGCTTGATTGTGCTTTATCCAGCATTGAAATCACAAATCATTTGCTTAGCTTTTAGTCTTTCTAAATCACTTTGTTTTAGGAGTGTCTCACATGGACTGTATATTGTTGGAATTTGCTTTGTGAACCAAAATAAAAGTATTGTTTTCTTTGAATAAATGAGTTTAGCCCACTCACATTTATTGATATGATTCACACATTTTCCATATTATAGGTTTTATGTATATTTTAGTTGCGCTGTTTCTCTCTATGTATATATGTTTTGCTCTTTTATTTTCTAAAATTTCTCCTTGCAGTTTGAAAGGTTTTTATTGTTCTAGCGATTACCTTTGTTCTTAGGCTTTTTCCTGTGCCTTTAGTCTTCTGTTTTCTTACGTGGTCTTTTATACCTAGTTTGTGTATCTTTGATGATATCCTTTGACTTCTGCCTCTTGCCTAGATGACCACTGATAAGTTTATTCTACAGTACTTTTCTCCTCCCTTCTTTCTCTGCCCACTTACTAATTGAAGTAGTTCTACTTTCAAAACGTATAGCCTCATTCATTTTTCTTCCACCATTGTTCTGTGCTCATTTCTCTCAGATCCCCGATGAAGTCTGTTAGATGCTCACCATTGGCCCTTTTGCTGAAGTGATCCTGCCTTTTGACAGGTGAAGTTAATCTTTAAGAGCCCAAGAACAGCTTCTGAGTACAGCACCCCTGAGTTTTTGTAGGTTTAAGGCTGCCTTCGAAATCCTTCACATTGGACAAGATACTCTGCTTCCTGACTAGCACGCCCTTGGCTCACACATACCTTCTTTGGGTTTCATGAAGGTGTTACTCCATGGAGGCCTCAGCTGTATGGGTGTGGGGCGTCTGATGGCAGCCCAGTTCTCTTACTTTTGAAGTTACTTGATTTTGCTACAGGTTTGGAGGATTTTACTAATTCATCTTCAGTCTAATAGTTTTCCTAAGATATTCCCAGGTATCCCATGGTGTCCCCTGGGCCTATTTAACATGTAGCGTGATGTCTTCCTCTGAGTCCTGAAAGAGTTCCTGGACCATTTGTTATATTTCGTTGTTTCATGGATCTCTTCATGGTGGGTCCCATTGGCCTCCCTCCATTTCAGGCACTTTCTTTCTGGCTCGTTTTATTACTCAGTTTGTTTTTGGTCTCTTGTTTGCTTTTTTTCTTTAATGCCTCTTACTATGTTTCCATTTGATTACGGTCTTCCTTGAACACCTTATAATTTGATCTTCATTTCTGACAGGATTTGTTTTTTTCTTTGACTTCTTGTTTTATTTCTTCATGTTTCTGTCTCTTTCTGCTCTTAGCGTTTGGGTTTCAGATTCAGCTTGGTTTTGCACACCCCCAGTGCCTATCCGAGGGTGTGGAATTCAGTACCGAGTGTTGTATGCAGTTGTGTATTTCCTAGTTTACAGGTGGCTTTTTGGGGAACGCTTTACTGGCTTCAGTATTTAGATTCTCATGCTCTGTTTTATTACTAGGAAAGCCTGGTGCGGGGGCAGTCTGCTTTCGTCCACGTACTTTCTGGACAGGGCTGCCAGCCAGAGTCAGTTCCAGGGTTCCTAGTTTGAGAAGATTTCTAGTCTTTGGTCAGTGCTGTGGGGAGCAGTCTCTGTAATAGCTTTTTTTTTTTTTT
>NW_016107707.1:1291930-1387187 GCF_001604975.1 Cebus imitator | reverse complement strand
AGCTGGGATTACAGGCACACACCACCATGCCCAGCTTATTTTTTTGTATTTTTAGTAGAGACGGGGTTTCACCATGTTGACCAGGATGGTCTCGATCTCTTGACCTCGTGATCTACCCGCCTTGGCCTCCCAAAGTGCTGGGATTACAGGCTTGAGCCACCGCGCCCGGCCCTGTAATAGCTTTTTTTTAAGTAGTGGGGGATGTCCATCCATTTTTGGTTTCTTTTGCTTACAGGATTCTGCATTTCCCCCTTGGTGCTTTTCCCCTTCCCCTGCCAGGCTCCGATGGGCAAGCCTGCCTGTTTGCTGCCTTCTCTTGCCAATGATGGTGCCTGCCTGTCACTGGGGCTCAGTGGACGTCAGTGTCTTTCCTCTGCAGTCTCTACGCAAGTCCACCAGGGTCGTTTTCTAGTGGTTTTATGCTTAGGTTCGGCTTCCTACTTCTGGCTGTTATTTTCCTCAATTTTAGGATTTTTATTTCTTTCTTCTCTTTCTCAAGAAAAATTTCTGGATTTCTCTGGCTCCCTGCAAGGGTGTGGGGCTGGGGCCTGAGAGACAGCTTGGCTGGGAGTTGGTGTTTTCTCCTTTACTGCCAAGTAATGTGGAGTCTCTAGTGCTCTCCATCTTCTAGTTATGTTGAAAAGCAGGCTATCCTTGTGGCTGAATCTGCATTTCTTGTTGACCTGTGGAGTTTACTGTGCGTAGAAGTGACATGGAATTGTGTGGTTGTCATTACCCTGCCCACCACAAGCAAGACGGTGGCATTGCTGATCCACAGCCCACAACTTGTTCTTTCTGCCATGTCTGAGGAGTATTTTTTACTGCACTTCCTGAGGATGATTTTGTTTTGCTCCTTAGAGAAAATGATTTTCTGACTAGAGATTATGCTAATGCTGATTCCCTCACTGGGCAGAAACACGGTCTCCAGGACATTCCCCCGTGGGGACCAGGCCGTACCATTTCAGTGCCACCCACATAAGGTACACCAGCCAATTAAAGAGTGTTTCATTAATTGATAAGGTAGATTGTTACCATTTCTTTAAACATAGAGTCACATTAAGTTGAACTTGGTTGTGGAATTTAGCTTCCAGGAAGGCTTTTGTCACCTCATTTTGTTTTCTTTTGTGGTTTCTTAGAACATAGCTAGTTATTATGAGGCTTTGAAAACACTGAGTTTATAAATTAAATGAAAGAGTGAAAAAATATCTAGAGAATAAACCATCTAGAAAACACTATATTAGAAGCAATATTTGAAAATGACCTGGCTTTGTTCAGTGTGGTTCAGAGGGATCATTACCATTGACTAGCAGTAAACATAATGACATTCTTTGTAGATTTATGAAGCCCTCATTCTGTCTCCTGCTTCAAGGGTAGCCAGGCAGACATTCATATTTTCTCAAAGGTCAAAACAGTTGCTAATGTAATGTTGGGTGCCTTTTCAAAGGTTAATCTCTGTATTGATCACAGTGCTGTAAACTCGCTGAACCAGAGTCAAATACTTTTTTTCCCCCTGAGGGTTAAAATCATGAGTGTGAGATCAATATTTCTAAATGTAAATTTCAAAGTTAGTCTCATCCACATGTTACATTTGTTAAAGAAGGAAGGGAGGAAGGAAGGAAAGAAAAGACAAGAAAAGAAAGAGCCAGTGAGGCTGCTTTTCTTGCAGCTCTCATTTGGTTAGAGCAGAAGCAAGCCTTAGACTTCCCAAAGCAGCTGGACGCTCTATGTCTAAAGGAAAACTTAAAGCCACTCACTCACCCCTTCCCCTTTCCTTCCCTTAATGCAAACTCAAAGAACCCCTCCTGTTGGTTTGCACCTCGAAGTAACATCTTCAACCTTAGGATAATGCCATGAGGGTAGATTCATATATTGGACGCTCCTAATCAACGACCCTGAGAATGTTACAATGATTGTGGCAGGAGCTGAGAGCCAGGAGCTGCGGCTCCTGAAGGCCAGAGAGTCCGGGACATTCTGAGAAAGCCAGGAGAGCCGTAAATACTTGTGAGGAGGGTGCCGGGAGAGCTGGTGCAGAAGAGGTTCTAGTAACCATGCAGCGACTGACCTTGCTACTGGTGTTGATGGAAACAACGGCTCCTCTTTGATTCGGGGTCACCACCCCACCTCCACTGTGTACTTTTCAGGAAGCAGTGCCCTAAGACCTCAGTACTGGGAGAGGCACATAGACCACGAGGGGAGAATGGGAGGAAGACCCGGAGCCCAAGAGCACACTGTGGTTGAGGTGCTGGAGAACGGGGCGATGATGAGAGGCCAGTGCCCTTGCGTGCCATGGCTGGGAGCCTGAGACAGGACCTGCGCCTGAGGCCAAGGGGAGGGCCCTGGTAACGTCATCCTTCCCACTCACTGTGGCTGCCTGACAAGTCATCCCAAAATGCAGGGCTTAAAGCAGCAGCAACGGTTTCACTCCTAACTCTGCTGTCTCTGTGGAATTTGAAAGGGCAGCTGGCCCTGCTCCACTGGGAATCAGCAGAGCTGGCAGAGGCTGAGGCCAGAATCATCCAGAGGCCGTTCACTTGTGTCTCCTGCCTAGGCTGCTGGGATGGCGGCAGGGGGCTCAGACATCTCTCTGTCTCGCAGGCCCCAGATGCAGGGGCAGGTGCTTCTTGACGGGGAAGTGTCACTGTCAGGGCTGAAGGATGAGCATTGGGATGGCACGTATTAGGGCTGGCAAACGTGGGAAATGCAGCCTGCCACATCGTTTTACTGCCTGGGACTTGGAGCTCATCTGCTCTCACAACGTTGTTTCGCTTTAGCCGTTCTGGGTCGGGTTTTCTGCCACTCGTGACTGCAGGAGCCCTCAGTGGTAAAAAGGCTCAAAGAAACGTGTCTCCATTTTGATATTTCTCGAGGACTCACACTAGCTGCAGTTGCTTCAGCAGCAAGTGTGGGATCACAGATCGAGCTTTGTCTTCTGTGTCCGTCCTGCGGAGGCTGGATCAAGAGCCAGGCCTCCTTGCTTCTGAACGTCCTGGGTCTGAGATGTGGGCGCTGCATTGCCCTGTGGGCTCAGCGTGTGGCTCACTCACCAGGCAGGTGGGACCATGTGCCTGTGCGGCGCCTCGTCTTTTTTCACTGCGGGTGCACCCCGGCTTCAACGGGAGCCCCTGGTTACTATGGAAGGTGGGTGCAAGTGGCTGACCTAGCAACATTCCGCCAGCACTAGCAAGTAGCTTTCTTCTCCTTACAACAACCAATCCCTCGATTCTCCACCGCCAAGTAGGGATCCCACAATTCAGTTCAGTTCTAATGCCAATTAGCTGGAGCTACTGTCGGACCACAGGCTACGGACTCTGTCCCTCATCGCTGCCCCCACTTCAGACACAGGAATCAGGCACTCACACTTCTATGCAACTTGGCTGCAAGTCAGAGTTCCTGCAACCCCTCACCTCGGGTTCAGTAATTCGCTGGAATGACCCAGAGAACTGAGGAAAGCACGTTATCTACCCTTACTATTTATTTTAAAGGCAATTGTAAGGGGTACAAATGAACAGCCAGATGAGGAAGTGCACATGTGAGGTCTCTGGCAGGGTCCCATGTGCTGGAACTTCTGTCCCCATGGACTGGGGAAGCACCAGCCTCCTGACACGTGGATTTGCTCACCAACCTGAAGGGCCCCAGAATGACACTGTTTAGGGGGTTTGAGGTTTCATTGCATTGGCAAGACCAATTAAATCATTGGCCACTTGTAGCTGGCTTGACCTCCAGCCCAGGTTCTCTCCCTGAGGATTGCTGTGAGGATGGATGATGGAGCTGTAAGCTTTAACTTTCTAATCATGCCTTGATCTTTCTGGCAACCAGTCCCCTCCTGGAGCCATCTGGGGCCCCCAAGAGCTGCCTCATTAGAACAAAAGGAATTCCTGTCACTCTCATGACTCAGGAAATGCCAAAGGTTTGAGGAGCTCTGTGCTAGGACTGGGGACAAAGACCAAATATTTTTCTTCTTCTACCATCACTCGTAAAGGGCCTCAAGGTGCCTGCGTTGCTTGATGGTGGGTCAGTGGGGCGTCATGGGGGGTGGCACAGTTGCGTGCAGAGACCTCCATGGATGCTGGGGCGAGAGCCACAGAGAAGCCATTTGCTGTCAGTATTTCTTCATACTCTAGACTATAAAGTTTAAAAATGATGCTGTAGAGTTGTCTAAATGGAAATTTTTCTCTGTCCTTTCATGGATCAAATTTCCTGCAACTGGAAAGAAATCCATTGGGACCCCTTGTGGCCTAAATGATTGTTTTTATGTAACTTGTTTTTGGTATATTATTAATTTAATGGCAGAGAGTTCTTAATTTCAACTGTTAGGGAACCCAGAAAAAAATGAGTACATTAAAATAATGTAAAACGACTTAAAAAGCCTTAAAGTGACTTCAAAGACTTGAAATGACTAAACGGGAAATGCCCTGGAAAAGTGGAGTGAGCAGCCGTGGGGTCAGGAGCGTCCTGAGACATCCTTCGTCTTCTGAAGCCATCTCAGCAAGTGGGGTGCGTATCATAACCTGCGGACGCAGAGACCTTGAGTGTGGCTGGGCACTTAACGGACGGCTCAGGTGCGGTCAGCCCCACCGGTGCACCAGCATGATACTGTATTCATTGGTTAAATTTCTGGAGGAAAGGAAGCTTGGCCTAAAATTCCTCTGTAGAATGTGCCATTTTGAAAAACAATGAGATGAAACCTTTTTATAATGCATTTAAATGAGCTGACACAGATGGACATTCTTTTCAAGGTTTCGTATTTAGGGGTAACTAAAGAATTTATCAGGCTAGTCATATGACTCACACCTGTAATCCCAGCACTTTGGGAGGCCGAGGCAGGTGGATCCTTTGAGGTCAGGAGTTCAAGACCAGCCTGGACAACATGGTGAAATCCCGTCTCTATTAAAAATACAAAAAAATTAGCTGGGCATGTTGGCGCATGTCTGTAATCTCAGCTACTGGGGGAGGCTGAGGCAGGAGCATCGTTTGAACCTGGGAAACGGAGGTTGCAGTGACCTGAGATCGTGCCACTGCCCTGCAGCCTAGGTGTCAAAATGAGACTCTGCCTAAAAAAAAAAAAAAAAAAAGAATTTATTTGATATTTAATCAGACCATATTTCATGAATATTCATTGTATTAAAATGTTTGTTCTTTTATGGTCATCTGTGAAGTCAACACGGCTTTGTGACCAGCAAGAACTAGGCCTCAGAGGCGCAGTGGTGAAGCTGGCAGACATTGCGTGCTGAACTTGGAGACTCACCAGGGGAGGAGCAGCAAACACAGCTAAACATAGACTCCGCAGCCATCCCCAGTGTGGGCCAGCGCTACCGTGCTAAGGGCACTAAGGCTCCCAGACAGCAAAGAGCCCCGAGCAGGCGAGCTGTGCGTCTCCTCCAGGGAGAAGAAGCAGCCAGCATCCCTGATGGCGGGGGGAGAGGACAGCACGGAAGTCAGTGGAAGGCGCCCAGCACAGGGAGATCGCAGATGGGAAAGAGGCTGGATTTCACTCCAGGTGGTGGGAGCGCAGGGAAGGCTTTAAGCGGGAAAGCCTGCACTGAGATTTTTATTTTACAAAGACTGTTCTTCCCCGCAGGGGAGTGGATGGGTTGGAGGAGGCCGGAGTGGCCCCAGGAAGGCCAGGTTAGAGGCTGGGGCTTGGGGGCAGTGTGTGCAGGGCAGGTGGGGAGGGCGGCTGGTGGGCTAGGGTTTGGAGGTGGACAGTGGGGATGTGAGCCATGAGGGGATGAAAACTCAAAGGCACATCAGGCGCAGGAGCAGTTTAGAGGAGAAAACCAGAGTTTGGGCTTGAGTATGTTCCAGTTCATGTTAGTGAGGCTGCATGAGGAGTGTTGGATTGGCAGGTGAGTATGTGAGCATGGACGCCTGGCAGGAGGCTCTGGGCATGTTAGCATCATGGAGGCCTGGCAGGAGGCTCTGAGCGTGCGAGCATCATGGCGGCCTGGCGGGAGGCTCTGGGCATGTTAGCATCATGGAGGCCTGGCAGGAGGCTCTGGGTGTGTTAGCATCATGCAGGCCTGGCGGGAGGCTCTGAGCGTGTTAGCATCATGGAGGCCTGGCGGGAGGCTCTGGGCGTGTTAGCATCATGGAGGCCTGGCGGGAGGCTCTGAGCTTGTGAGCATCATGGAGGCCTGGTGGGAGGCTCTGGGCGTGTTAGCATCATGGAGGCCTGGTGGGAGGCTCTGGGCGTAGTTAGCCTCATGGAGGCCTGGTGGGAGGCTCTGGGCATGTTAGCATCATGGAGGCCTGGTGGGAGGCTCTGAGTGTGCGAGCATCATAGAGGCCTGGTGGGAGGCAGTGGGTGTGCGAGCTTCATGGAGGCCTGGCGGGAGGCTCTGGGCGTGTTAGCATCATGGAGGCCTGGAGGGAGGCTCTGGGCATGTTAGCATCATGGAGGCCTGGCGGGAGGCTCTGAGTGTGCGAGCATCATAGAGGCCTGGTGGGAGGCAGTGGGTGTGCGAGCTTCATGGAGGCCTGGCGGGAGGCTCTGGGCGTAGTTACCATCATGGAGGCCTGGCGGGAGGCTCTGGGCGTAGTTACCATCATGGAGGCCTGGCGGGAGGCTCTGAGTGTGCGAGCATCATAGAGGCCTGGTGGGAGGCTCTGGGCGTGTTAGCATCATGGAGGCCTGGCGGGAGGCTCTGGGTGTAGTTACCATCATGGAGGCCTGGCGGGAGGCTCTGAGTGTGTGAGCATCATAGAGGCCTGGTGGGAGGCAGTGGGTGTGCGAGCTTCATGGAGGCCTGGCGGGAGGCTCTGATGGAGGGGGGCGTGGCAATTGCCCAGGGAGAGAAGTCGGATTGGCAGGCGGGTGAGATTGGCAGACGGGCGTGCGAGCCTCATGGAGGCCTGGAGGGAGGCTCTGATGGAGGGGGTGAAGCAAATGCCCAGGGAGAGAAGGCGCCCAAGCAGGGGGGACTGGAGACGGCCTCTGGAGTGGGCAGTGGATGGCAGCCTGGGTGCTCTGTGGAGAAACAGGAGGGTACAGACACGCTGTTGGGGCTCTTGGCTGCAGGTGACAGACCCCTTAATCAGATTCGCGTGGGCAGAAAGGGACAGGGACCAGAGAGTGCCACAGCCTGATGGGCAGTGTTCAGCTGGGCGGCGGAGGCAGCAACTGGGCAGCCAGGCCGGGGTCTCCCCGTCTCTCATCTCTGCCTCGCCCCGCCTGGGATTTCCTTCCTGTGATAGGGAACCGCCGTGGGCAGCTCTGGAGACAGACCCAGACGGGCTCCCTGGGGAAGGGCTCTGTCTGTTCCGAGCTGGGTGCTCACTCTTGGCTGGCAGAGCCGGCCCTGTCGGTCCCAGTGTGAATCTAGCTCAGCTCATAGGCCAGTCACCATGGCAACATGCCCAGTGTGTGGCACAGGGATGCCTTCCGGGAGGAAACAGCTGAAAACAGTCCAGCCACGTGTGCGGCAGGTCTGTGGCGGGTGGAAGGCTGTGTCTGTCCAGGGCTGTGGCCGTCAGGCCTTTGGAAATTTCAGAAATGCAGCTGCTTTGCTGGAGCTCCGTTACTGAGCTTTATTCGGGGGCCAGCCTGGCCTCAGACCCATCTTACCGCATTTTTTTATCTGTACTTATGAGTAAAACTGGCTGCAGTTTTTATTTTTGTATTATATTTGAGTCTGAAGGTTGTGTAGCCCCATCAAATGAATCGGGGAACTTTATGTGTGTAACTTGGAATGTTGAAATTATAGACCCATTTGAATCTGACATCTTCTTAACTTGTAGATTGTTAACTAGTCTTCAGTCTCCTCACTGGCTATTGAAATCTTCAGGTTTCCTGTTTTCTGCATGGATCAATTTTAGTAATTTATATTTTGCTATGAAATAGCTTGAAGCATCTTACTTGTCCTTGTATCTGTGATGAAATCTCACCTCTCAGTTGATATACACACAGTTGCACACACATTTTTTTCCCCATAGTGAAAGCTCTCAGAAGTTGATATTTGTATTAGAGATTTCAGAAAAGACTTTTGGCCTTTTACTCTAAATTGTTATTGACTTTTTACTGTATCGCTTTCAGTTTTTTATTCTAATTCATCCTTCTTTAAATAATATTTGTGCTCTTTTTCTATTGGTTATTTTAAATATTTACTTATTTTTAGCTTTTGAAAGGTGAACATTTAGAATTTCATCCTTTTTGATTTGGAATGAGACATGGATGCAGCTCACCTGTAAAGACGGGTCCCCAGTTCTTCCAAAGCTCTTCATTACTCCGTTTGACTTCACCTCACTGACTTCATAAACCACGTTTATGACGAAAAAGTCCTTGTGGGGTTTTGAGTATGTTGGTGGGCCTTCTGTTGTGTTTTATGAATCAGTGACATACCGTGACGTTTAAATTATTTGGAATTTATAAGGTTACTCTGTGGTAGGACAAGTATCTCTTCTTACTTTGCCTTATCAGTATTTTCCTGACTATTCTTATTTATTTTTTATATGAAATTACAGAATCATATCATTTGAATTAATTAAAAACTGAATTGTTCTTTTGATTAGAATTGTAATACGCCTTAAAATAACCGTAAGAGAATTAACATCTTTATAATAGCTTTGCTTTGTAGTATTCTTTGCCTAGGAGAGAAAAATGCGTTTGCCAGCAGTACTGTGTGATGGCCCCAGAGGGCATCGACTGTTTTCAGTAAGACAGTCTTATATATTAAAATAGCTGCCGTTGGATTCCAGAACCCGCTCTTCCTGAGCAGTATCTATCTTCCACACCAGCCAAAATGTAGAGTTAGGTGAGGATGGTACAGGAAAGCCTTTGGGTGCCTCCTCTCTGTAGATGGGGGATGCTGATGGAAGATGCTAATTGAGGGTAGGGAAGCTAGGGGTCTCAGTGCAGGCACAAGGCCACGCTGGCCACAGCCACAGCTCACACCTCCCACCTGCTCCTGGAAACCCATGTTGCTGTTGTGGATAGTGAAGCCAGCCCCCTTGATAGAGTCCGTGCATATCTAGTGCTACAAGTTCTAGGCAGGCGAAAAGTTGAATGGACAAAGCCTAGACTGTGTGTTCTGCTTTAGGTGCGAAGGGAGCCTGGAAAGTCAGTGTCTTGTGCTTCCAATTCTAGGTGAGGTGTGGCTGACTCTCGCCAGGTCCTTAGGTGTATGCTCTGCATCCTTGCATTTCAAAAAGTATCTTTCATTTGTTCTGGTCACTCTATCAATCAATCAATCAATCAATCAATCATCGAGCTGTCACCTAGCTATATCTGCTCATTAGCATCTGTCCGTCAGCTGTCCTCTGTCTGTCATCTACTGTGAAGCCACCGCTGCCCTTGTTGTAGGCCTGTTTTATCCTTTCTTCCCTTCAAGTCAGCGGAAGCTGCCTGTTCACATCCGAATCTTGGTTTTTCCTTGGCTTCTGCCTCCCCAAGTGTGGGCTGCTCCCAGCTCCGTGTCCTGTTGGAAGTCACATCAGGAAGATGTCTTCAGGACAGTGCTCAGCGAGCAGCCAGCACGGCACTTCTCTGACTTCTCTGTCTCCGTGGCTCTTCTAGCACCCTTGGGAGGGCGGGCGAGCCCCAGCATTTGGCCTTTGCTCTGACGTCATGCCGCAGAGCCAGGTCTTCTTCCTGAAGTGTGCAGCCCCAGTCTGACCCTCTAGGAGCTCTCAGCCTCTACCACTTGCCACCAGTTTACTCCGAGACACATCTTCCCATACCTGGAATAGGACTTTGTCCCAGATAAGTAATCACCTTCTTTTCTACAATCATAGTTGGTGGATATTTCTCATAACATGGATTTTGGGAGGCTGTGTCAGCTTGAAAGTGCGGAGATTTTTATTGCATTTGTCTCGGCCATGGGAGCCCCTAGCTACACTCAGCAGCACCTCAAGAACTTACAAAGAACAGCTGAGAGTTTGGGGCAAAAATTGAATTTCTCTGTAAATTTTCCTCTGCCTTTTTCCAAAATGCTCTGTAAAACTCCAGGCATAAAAGTGAGGAGTGCACAGGTATGCACGCCTGTTCCCAGGGCAGTCTGCTTTTGGGGTGGGGACCAGTGAGGAGCCCCCGCCCTCAGATGGGAGCCCCCGAATAGCTCTGGACACCAGCACTGAGCCCCGAGCCCACGTCCTCTGGAGAGTTTGGATAGCATTGGAAATCCCCCTGGGAACACTGGCACTGAAAGTCCGCAGCAGGGACAGCTGGCCAAGAGCGAGCCCTTCCAAAGAGAGAGAGCGACTTCAGCGCTGGAGGAAGGCAGGGATGGAGTGGGAGCTGGCGGGGGGCTGGGAAGAAACCAGGGCAGACGCGCCCTGGCACCAGGCAGGGTTGGAAAGTATGTGCCCGGCCTCACGGTACCTGTACTCAGGGCATTTTCTACCCCACCACTCACAAGGGCAAGATGAAATGCCTCAGAAAAAATCAGGTCACAAGATGGGGCCAGAAAAATCTATTTATAGTTCTGGAATTTACCACAAAAGTGGTGCCTTATGCTATAGATCATCTTACCCAGTCACCTTATTACAAGTGTGTTTCTATATATAAAGAGATTATGAAAAACCTGTCAGTTTGTAAAAAGCAAAAACATGGATGGCAAATAATTTTCAGAAATTTGAATTTACATTTTTAAAGATAATTTACTTTCTTCCTGATTAAAACAACAACAGTGTGATTATGCTTATTTTAAATATGTCTATATTCAGCTCTCACGATCTTTCAGTATTGCATGAGTTTTCCACTAAGTTTAAAGTAAAATATCCCCCCTTTCCAGAATTTAAATTGTTTTGTTTCTGCCTTGTAGTAAGCTGGACATTCGAAGCAAACTCACAGCATCTTAATGGTTTCTTTTATATTTTTCTCAACCTAATGTGTTTATTTCCTAAAAAACTCCTGAGAATTACAAGGAATAAATGAAATGCCCAATAGTATGATGATTGCACGTTGGATTTGGCTGGGCTGTGAATTGCACTCCCCAGCTCTGTCAGCACTTTGGGGAAGGCAGTGTCATCCTGAATTTGCTTTTCCCATGTTGAACCCAGAATTACCTGAGCACCAGGCTCTTCCTTCCAGAGCCCAGCTTCATCCTAAGCCTTGAGAGTTCATTTCACAGTGCTTGCCATTTGGCTTGTGTCTCCCTCATTAAATCAGACGTTGATTTCCCGGCCCAGGCTTTCAGGCCCTCTCGTGTTGCGTGACTCAAAGCTTTCCACTTTTTGGTTTGTATAATTGTCAGGTGTCCCGTCTTCCTGTCTCATCGTGTGTTTCATAGCCGTGGAGAATGAAGCTGAGTTTAATAGAACAATAAAAACATCATGAGATCTCACCGTAAAGCGAACGTTTGCAAGAGGCTCTGTACTGTCTCATGTTATCTATGGCTCTGTATGGATTGCTGAGCCACGCCGGGCAGGCTGCTCTGCTCAAGGGAGACTACACGGAGGGCAGGAAGCTTCCCAGTGAGGAGGGTGCTGAGTTCTGTAAGGTGTTAAGGGAAGAATCACAAAATGAGTGCTTTGTGCTTTCAAATAACTTAGGGATGTATTTATGACACAAGGCTACACACCTTCTTGGTGTAAAGCAGCCAGCCCCACACCTGGATGTTTGTTTGTTTATTTATTTATTTATTATACTTTAAGTTTTGGGGTACGTGTGCAGATCATGCAGGATCGTTACAGAGGTATACACTTGCCATGGTGGTTTGCTGCATCCATCCCCCGTCATCTACATCAATGATTGACTGGATAAAGAAAATGTGGCGCATATGCACATGGAATACTACACAGCCATAAAAAAGGATGCGTTTATGTCCTTTGCAGGAATGTGGATGAAGCTGGAAACCATCATTCTCAGCAGACTGACACAAGAACAGAAAACCAAACATTGCATGTTCTCACTCATAAGTGGGTGTTGAACAATGAGATCACGTGGACACGGGGAGGGGAGCATCCCACACCAGGGCCTGGGGGATGGGGGGGCTAGGGGAGGGATAGCAGGGGGTTGGGGTTGGGGGAGGGATAACTGGGTGTTTAATAGCTGGTGTGCAGTGGGGAGTCTCAATGCCATAGTCTGCTGGGCGTCATCTGGATGGCCTTGTCTGTCCAATGGCCTTGCCACCGACATTTGCAGGGTCATATCTAGAGAGTGCTGGGGCAGCCTGAACTCCTTTCCTGGGAAGGTGGAGCTGGGCCTGAGGAGTCTGGACCCAGCCACAGAGGATGCATGAAAGCTTGAGTGGGTGTGCTGACAGCCCCCACAGGTGAACAGGAGGGGTCAGCAGTGCGGGGAGTTGGGGAAATGAGGGGGAGGCCGCATCCAGGCTGGATTTCGTCTACACAGAATACCCGCTGCATCCCAGACGTGGCACAGTGGGCTGTGGGAGTGTAGTGATTGAGGGCTGAGGCTCCGCGCTTGAAGCTTGAACCCTGGTCCTACTGTTTACTGCTGTGTGTGGGGGGAAGTTCCTTGACTTCTCTGTACCTTGTAAAATGAAACTATAATGGACTGCTGCCTCATCATGTTGTCATGGGCGTGGAATGCAGCAACTTTCATTTAGGTAAAAGCACTCAGGGCTGGGTGCAGTGGCTCACGCCTGTAATCGCAGCACTTTGGGAGGCTGAGGCAGGTGGATCACGAGGTCAGGGGATGGAGACCATCCTGTCCAGCATGGTGAAACCCCATCTCTACTAAAAAGACAAAATTTAGTTGGGCGTGGTTGTGCATGCCTGTAGTTCCAGCTACTCGGGAGGCTGAGGCTGGAGAATCGCTTGAACCAGGGAGTTGAATGTTGCAGTGAGCCGAGATTGTGACACTGCACTCCAGTCCGGGTGAGACTTTGTCTAAAAAAAAAAAAAAAGCATTCAGGAAGCTGCCTGATAGAACTCTGCACTCTGCACGTTCCGGAACAGGGAGCTTGAAAGTTTCCACTGCCTCCCAGAACACTGTGCCGGGCAAAGGGCAGACCGCGGCTTGCCAGTTTTGGTGGACTGCATAGCATAGGTTCTTACAGGTCTGCGTAAAAGAGCTGCTGCTGATGCCTTTGTACAGTCCGTGTATTTCCCTGCTCAGTTCTGGCTTGGTCTTCCCCGCTCTCACACGCAGTCGACAGTCTGGAATCCAGAAGCTGAAACTCATTTTATTTGCTTAGATATGATCTAATTTAGAAGGAGAATTGATTGCACAAATTCAGGTAGTGCATCGTGAAGCTAAAGCAGAAATGGTTCCTCATTCCCTCCCTGGTGCTTGTGGTCCTGGCCAGCTGCCTTCTGTGGGGACCTGGGTGCAGGGGGCTGGGCACTGGCATGGGGGCGATCAGTGCGGGAGGGGGACACTTCCTGGAGGAGCTGTGAGGAGCCTCAGGGGAGGAAATGGGAGCACGCGGATGTCAAAGGTGGGGTTGGGAGCTCCGCAGGTGGCCCCACGGAGGCCAGGGCCATCACCCTGAAATGCCTGGTTGGCGGCTGTCCTGTGTGAACACCCTCGGGTTCCCTGGGCTCTGCTCACGGTTGGTGGAGGTCACTCTGCCTCCTCTCCTAGGCGGCACCCAGGCTGGTCTGGAACCCGGTCCTCACCAGTCCCAGCCCGGCCGCTTCGCTGCCTCTCTCAGGGCTTGGCAGGCTTTCCCGAAGGACGTCCTGGGTGCCGAAGGTTCCTTCTGTGTTCAGGCAGGGCAAGTTTTCTGCTGACCCTTGAGTGGAAACTGCTTCTCTTCATGGGGGAGCCCTTCAGGATGGAAACCGTGTCTGTGTGTGCTTCCTCACAGGTGGGCTTGGGCGCACGGCGGCACACCGCAGGCATCTGCTGGGCCGGTGGCTCCGGGGCGGGAGGGCAGGTGCACAGCAGGCCGCCCTCATCCGAGCTGGCTGCGTGGCTGGAGGTGGCCAGCCGTCACTTCCAATTAGGAGCATCACTGGGAGCCGGTTTTTAATTTTGTCTAATGTGATAATTTTGTCATGTAATGATAATGTAATGATTGCCGATTATTCAAGTCACAGATCAGGTCGTAATTAAAACTGCTAAATTCCTAATTGATTCCTGAGTGTAGAGAAGAAGCATGATCGTGGCGGATGGAGACGTTTGTGCTTATTACACCCGCTGTGACTGGCAGGCTTTGCAGTGAACTGGCCAAGCGGCCCCAGGCTGAATTCGCTGCTGGCAGCACCCAGGCCTCTTCCACGGAAGGCGGGGAGCCCTTCGCAGGCCTCACTGTGCGCACGCCTGAGCCGCGGGAGGCAGGTTTAGGAAAAGCGCCTTGTGTTTTAGGTGGAGCAGAGCTAGCAGCTGGCTAGAGATGCCGCCTTGGAGAGGATGGTCCTTAGAACTGGTGTTTTGACAACCTATTTTTTTTTTTTTATATTGAAACTTGGTTTGTTAAAAAAAAGTAGGTTTTGCCGGTTTAGTTTAGCATAAGTACGTGCCACTGTTTTAATTATTTTCTCCCTTTATACCAGCAGGTCTCCTTTCACTTCCTTAAACTTGACGCCCTTGATCATTGTCTCTTATTTTCTGTGTCAGGTCGAAGGCTGCATCCTTTCCTTCTTTCTTTTTTGGCGGGTGGGGGACAGAGTTTCACACTCTCCGGGGTGGAGTGCAATGGCACAATATCGGCTCACTGCAATCTGTCTCCCAGGTTCAAGTGATTCTCCTGCGTCAGCCTCCGGAGGAGCTGGGATTACGGGCACCCACCACCACGCCCAGCTAATTTTTGTATGTTTTAGGAGAGACGGAGTTTCACCATGTTAGCCAGGCTGCTCTCCAACTCCTGACCTCAGGTGATTCACCCGCCTCAGCCTCCCAAAGAGCTGGGATTACAGGCGTGAGCCACTGCGCCGGGCCAAAGGCTGAATGCTGTATAGCACTTAAAAGTTAACAGATACTTTCAGATTTCATGATGCATTTTGATAGCAGAACAGCTAGGTTCCCCTGAGCTTGTGAAGTTTGAGAAGTATGTATAGATTGCTATTTGCAGTCTTAAGCTCCTGATGAGCTTCATTATCTAATTCCCATTCATATACACTTCAAGCTCCTTAGTGTAAATCATTTTGTTACTTCAAAATGCTCTTTAAATGAACATTTTGATTAGAAAATAAATCAACATTGCATTTTATTTTTATTGATGCAGCTAAATGACTAATTCATTGAAAGTTTCAGAGAATTAGTTCTGTGAGTTAATGTGGAATTTAGAGATATTTTTCGGGGAGGGAGAGAGTGCTCATTTCGCTAATTGAATAAGGTGTTTCTCAGTACCGTTTATCAGTCATTTAGACTGTATCTGGAAGATTCTAAAATAACTAATTGAAAATGTGAAAACATCAGTTAAAATGTTTTTGTTTTCTTTTGCTTTATGATTAGGTTTTCCTCTGTCAGCTGGCCACTTTAACATTAGGTAAACATGGCCTTAAACCAAGCTTTATCTAAGTAGGTTTGTTATTTAGGGAAAATCTTATTTATTATAGGGAAAGAATTAAATGCAATTATAACAGCAAATAACTTAATCACTATAATTGGTATATGTCTTATTTATACAAATCCATAACCTACCCTCCCTCCCTCCCTCCCTTCCTTCCTTCCTTCCTTTCTTTATTCCTCTGTCCCTCCCTCCCTTCCTTCCCCCTTCATCTTTCCCTTCATTCTTTCCTTCTTTCCCTTTTTCTTCTTCATTAGCATATAAATAAAACAATGGTTGAGAACTTAGAAGAGCAGAGGTCAAGAACTCTGATAAAACTCTAATAATTAAACAGTGTAGTATTAGTGCAAAGACAGAAAAACCAATGGAAAAGAAATGGAGAGCCCAGAAACAGACTCAAACGTGTAGGACTTTCTGATTTATGACAAAAGGTCATAAATGATTTGTAACACTGCGATTCAGTATGAAATAATTTCACTTTGAATACAGGGCGCCATGCCAATTGGCACCTATGTGAAAGACAATGTACCTTCATCCTTACCTCATTCCACACACGCGGATCATTTCTATGTGGACTGTAGACCTAAATGTGAAGAGCCAAATGTAGTAAGATATTAGTGAACTCACAATAGGACAACATTTGATAAACAGGACGCCAAAAGCACTGTTAGTAAAGGATAAAACAAGATCAGACTATATTTAAGACCTTTTGATCTGTTAAGAGCCTGGAAAGACAACTTACCGAGTGGAAGAAGGTTTTTACAGTGTGTATTCCAGTAAAGGATTCATAGCCACACTGTGGAAAGAGCTCCTACAAATCAATCAGGAAAATCTCTAGACTACCCAGTAGAAAAACGAGCAATTTCAGTCTCATTTCACTAGAAGAGGGAATCCAGTAGACAGTAATAATATGAAAAGATGCAGAGCTTCCTTGCTTATAGGGAAGTTCAAATTGAAATCACAGAGCCATTTTATACCAGGATCTGAATGACGAAAGTGAAAAAGAGGGAAAGAAGCAAATGTTGGTAAGGACGTGAAGCAATGGGATATACACACTGCTAGTGGAAATGCCATTTCCACCACTTGAAGGTGGCTTGATAGTATTTATCATGAACATTTGCATGCCCAGCGAACTCGCAGTCTCTCTCATGGTTATAGCCCTCACAGAAGTGCAACTGTATTTTCATTTAAAATGTGCTAGGATGTTCATAGCAGCCGTAAAGTTAGATATGCAATATACAAATCTCAAGAATGTAATATTGAGTGAAAGAAGCCAGACACGAAAAAGTGCATATATGATTTTAATGATCTAAAGTACAAATATAGGAAAACTGATCTGTGCTGTTAGTAAATAGGATAGTGATTCCTCTTGGGGAATGTGAGGATTAGAGGGCTCACGATGGGACCCTGCGTTCTAGTGGTATTATATTTTATGACATGTGCTCAGCTTGTAGTAACCCATTGACGGGCAGGTGTGACAGGTGCTCTTTTTCTCTTTTGTGTTTATTCTCTATTCAGGGAGTCACTGCCTATGGGCTGTTCACTCGTTTTTGTAACTGAAGTTTTATTGGGACACAGCTGTGCTTACTAAGTGGTATATCGTCTGTGGCTGCTTTCATGCTATAATAGAGTGTTAAGTTGCCAGATCCATGGCATTACTTCAAAATATGCAAAAAGATTTTGTTAAGACGCAGACAAGGAGATACAGCACTGCAAATATAAAAGTGTGTGAGCACATGCGAGCATGAGTGTTGGGTGTGCGTGTGCCTGTGAATGTCTGTGAATGTCTGTGTGTGGTGTGCACGGTGCATAGAGACAGATGTGCCTGTGTGTATGTGAGCTTATACATGTGCATGTGTGGGTGTGCCTGCATGCGTATTATGTGTGTCTGTGTGGGTGAGTACATGTATGCATGTGAGCCTGTGTCTGTGTAGTGTGCACACATGTATGTGTGCTAGTGTGGATGCACACGTGTGGGTCACGCCTGCATGATTGTGTGTGTGTGAATGTGTGCAAGTGTGAATCTTGATTTGGTGTGTACACATGTATACCCGTGTGAGTGTGCCTGCATATGCATAGTTGTGCCTGTATGCATGCATCCATGTGTTTTCATGTGTACACCTGTGTATGTTCAGGTATGTGCCCATGGGGGCATACATGTAATAATATATGTGTGTGTTTTATGTGTGTGTTGTTCCAACTGAAGATTGGTAACTAAATTTCCCTTTTGTCTTCTACAAGTACTTGTCTAAATTAACATTTCAGGAGTAGCAGCAGAATTACCAGAAAATGAATTAATTAGTCTTGCTCACTGTGGGTAAAGTAAATAACCATCTTAGGAGTGCGTAAGCTCTCTAGTGCAGAACAAACACATGGAAACCACTACTTTCTCGTGTCATTTTAGGCTTTGGAAGTCGCAGCCTCTGAAAGGAATTTAGCATTTTTAAAATAATAGTTTATAGACTATGTAAGACAGGAGGCATCAGTGTCACGGTGTCTCACTTGAGACATTGTTTTGAAATATTGTTTTCTTCCTGGGAGAGGGAGGTCACCTGCACCTCCCTCCAAGGAGAACAGTGTGTATTCTCTTGTGCTGCCTGACCTGTCATCCTAGTACAGAATACTCACACGTCATCTTGATAACAAATATTATAGCACCTTGAAATGTTCAGTATGTGGCTAATCCCAAAGGCAAATTGCCACTTAAAGTCTGTAGCCAGGAAGGATAGTAGAATACTGAGAAATTCCTCTTCTGTGTGTTATTTACACATCTAGGCCATTTGCTTCTTCAGTTCATAGTCCTTACTTGAGGCTGTTTTTGAATAGAAATAAAGTGTTGACTGCTTCTCTGATTAACTAAGGTGCACACTTTCTTGAGACTTCCTTAGTTCTTCCTCGATATCCTTTTCTGATCCGGGGCTCCGTCCGGGCTCCCCTTCCCATTTCCTCATCATGTTTCCCAAGTCTCTTCCTGACTGTGACAGTTTCTCAGTCTTTCCTTGTTTTTGATGACTTTGATAGTTTTGAGGTCAGGCGTCTTGTAGGATGGCACTAAAGTGAGATTTATCTGTTTCTCATGATTTGACCGGGGCTGTGGATTTGGGGGAGAATTAGCACAGAGTTAAAGTGCCACTTTGATCACATCCTGTGGAGAGTACCTGCTCTCAGCATGACTTATCCTGGGCAGAAGTCGTGATTGTCAGGTTTCCTCACTGCAGGTAGTACCCCCGTTCCCCAGTACCCCCGGCCCCCTTACTGTGCTGGTTGGAGGGACGTCACCATGGGCAAGCAACACTTAATGGGTAGGGAGCTATGCTCCCCACTTGAGGAGAAAGTATTCTCAGAGGAAATGCTTCCAGTTTTCCCCCATTCAGTATGATGTTGGCTGTGGGTTTGTCATATATGGCTTTTATTAATTTAAATCCCTTCTCTGCCTGGTTTGTTGAGGGTTTTTATCATAAAGGGATGCTGGATTTTATCAAGTGAAAAGCTGATAACTTTTGAAATTAGAATAGTTCTTCTAAAATGGGAAGCAATAAAAGAGTGAGGAAAGAAAACCAGTGTTCCCCTAAGTGAAACATCCCCAAACAGTAATATTCAGTATTGTCCAAAATGGAGAGAACTCCAGAAAGTGAAGGAAGCTGGGAAACAATCCCATAGGGGCAAGCAGACATTCTCTGAGGCAGCAGAGAGGACTGAGGGGAAAGAGTTGCAAGGTTGGGGAGCCTTTGAGGGCTGCGGTGAGCTAATGGTGTGGCGGACACTGGCCGGACGCCCCTGGAGGTCCTGTAGAAAGACAGAGGGAAGACAACACGGAGATGAAGGTGGGGGGATAAGGGCACACCCCACCGTCCCATCTGTGCAGTCACGGGAAGAATGTCTAGAAGAGGCGGAGCAGGACAGCCGTTGTCCTGGGATGTGTCAGCCACAGGCTAGTCTAAGCTTGGCCATCATCCCACGCAGATGCCTGTGAGAAGCTCCTCCTCACTGCTCCTCATCAAACCCAGCTCCAGCTTCTTCCTTGATGCACAGCCGGCGTTCCTAAGACCCTGGCCCCCTCCTGCCCTAGTGCCAAGTACACAGTGCCGCCCCCCCACCTTCATAGCCTGCCCTCCCCTTTTCTGCCTCTTCTGGTACTTTTTCTAAATATCCAGGCTGGAAATCCTCTGAGTCACAGAATGTCGGTGCAGCACTAAAATGCAAAGATTGTTCCCCCACCTTCCCTCCACCCCATGCATGGTTTTAGAATTTCTGCCATGTGGTCCAGCTCCCACGAAAGCCCATTCCATCTGGAGGCAGTTGCACGGCGGGACAGTTTCTCTTTATAAGGAAGAGAATCCTGCCTCCCAGCGGTCCACGCTGCCTCTACTTCCCCACCCAGGTCCCAGGTCCCAGGTCCCAGTTCATTACTTTCAGCCTAATGGAAGGAGGATTCGATGTCTGCCCCACGGCCAGCTCAGGCTCCCTGAGCGTCACTTCCCCAGCTTAAGTCCTCCAACTGTTCTGGATGTTCACACGTTTGCCCAGCCCTGCTGCACGCAGCGGAGTTCTTCAACTTCCTCCCACAAGTGTGGGCTTGCTAGAGCAGAAAGGAGCATTTCCCTGTTTTACACGCTGTTCCCTTGTTCCTGAAGCCCACATGTAGAGTGGGGACTGGCATGCCCTCTGGGGCCACTAAATCAATGGCTTACCTTCCTCAGTGGTATTCATTACCACTGGAAAGGCACATGTCTCTGCAGCACATGCACACACACACTTGCACACACAGGCACGCGTGAAGTTGTGGAGCAGGAGTGATGTCAGTATACGTGCCAGGGAGAAACTCCGCCAGCTTCGCCCTCGGAGAGTGGACGGTTCCACCTCCGGTGGACAGCAGGTGCCTGTGAGTGCAGGGAGAACCTTCTTTATGTCTTAATACCCTACCCAGGTTATGTAAGCAGATTAAAGAAACCTTTGAAAAACTTTGCCCTAGAGAGCCTTTCAGTAAGTTGGATGGCATGAGTGAATTTCTTTCCTGAGAATGTCTTCTTTTTTTATGAGAGAGCAGATTATTTTTAAAGTCCATTTTCTTCAGAAAAGTGAAGAAGGTCAAGCAATAAATCCACAGCTGTGCAACCTACTTCAGTGCAAGCCTCCAGTCCAGAATGTGTTAGCCCCTGTCAAGCAAAACAGCATGTGACACCTCCATGTGTCCAAGGGAAGGGTGCACAGGCTGTCTGAGGATGGAGAGGAGGCGCCTCCCTGACCTGTGTTGATGACAAGGCAAAGGCGCTCATTCCTCTTCGTGCCTGTCTTGGCTTTGGGTCCTCTGCTCACTTACCCGGAATCCCCCCACCAGCTTATTGTTTAAGGTCTGGTTTCAACGATGTTTTCTTAATGAAATAGTCATAGATTATCACAGTGGGATGTGCTGTCTTACTGGTCCACTTAGGCACATGATTACCTGTGCCTCATGCTACCTGGAATACCTTGTGCATTTTCCTATAAACCCATAGCCTTATTTCAGAGTCCAGTGTAATAGATGTTGGATAAATGATTTAGTAAACAAGGACTAGTTGGAATCATACATGTGACATTATGTTAGTGTAGTTGTTTATGGGTCTGTCTGCTCTGCAAATTTATGAGCTAATGAAGACAAGAATTGTCTTATTTACTGGACAGCTCCTGTGGGGATAGTAGGCTTTCAATGTATTTTATTAAATGAGCAAATAAATTAAAAGCCTTCAAAGATGGGACAGCCAGTGGCCCCCCCAAAGGATCAGGGAGGGAAGGGAATGAACTGGAAGAGAGAAGGATGTGACATTAGCACCACGAGGGGCACCTTCCCTGCAGGACCCACTGTGCCAAGGCGTGACCCTTCAAGATACATGTAGCACAGTTCCGAAGTATCAATTTTGAGGGGTCATTCTTTGTCAATTAGATAAAAGAGCTGACTGCCAGTAAAACAAGCAAAAAATGTTCAAAGAATGTTATTCTTAGAAATGTCACCTTTTATGTGAATTGATATTTTTGCTGTGGTTTTTCAATTTTGCCAAGAAAATACAAAATGAAATTTGTGATCATTTTCCCTCAATTTGCATTAGAACGTGCCCTCAGTGATGCTCTGTTGGGAGGTGCTGCACCTTAGTTGCTCTTTAGACAGCTGTACTGTGTTTTGTCACAGAGGCATAGAATCTGGAAGATGAAATTTATCTTTTTTCTTGGAATGCATTTCGTTTGAGGTTGCTCCATCTGGGGATGGGTTCCTCCAGAAACATACTTAGTGTCTTTAATGACTTTACAAATGTAGCCTTATTGTAAATATAAATTGTCTTTCATCAGTCTTGGATTTTACATACATATGAAGATTTAAAAGGACTATTATGATATTTAAGAGCAAAAAAAGGGAAGTCACAAAGAGAGGGAGAGAGCAAGAAAAGGCTTGGGTTCATTTTCCAGTTCTTCGTAAAAATGAAATGTAAGTTGCATAGACAGTGTGTCTCTAGCACAGGAAGGGTGCCTGGAGCATCACAGATGCTCAAAAGCATATAATAAAGGAGCTGACTCCAGCAAATCATGTGACTCCTCAGACCTCAGTTTCCTCATGTGTAAAATGAAGGTTTAGATGAGACTGCATTCAAGATTCTTTCCCACTTTAAAAATCCAAAGCTTTATTATAATTTTAATGTCAATATGTGAGTTATCTTTAAGGCTTTCAAAATTATTTTTTTCTTTAATATGGTATTTACTGTCTCGTAAATATCATGTTAGAGGGTAAAACAATGTTAATAAATGATTCTAATATAAAGATATATAAGAAAGGATGAAGCAGTTATTACCGATGATTAAGTACACAAAAGAAGTAAAAAGATTTAAGGATGTTGGTCTAACCTGCTGAGATTTAAAGATCTCAGGAAGTCAGTATTAATCAATGTTGAGGTGCTGGACAAAATTTATTTCAACCAATTAGTGACTAAGCAATAGTGAAGCACCCCCAGCAGTGTCCACCCTGCTTGTGTGCTGCTGGGATGGTTTGCTTTGAATATCTGAGATGGGATGGACATTGAGAAACTAGCTCTTACTCACAGGATGGGAGCTACCAATGATTTAAACAACCCTCCCGTCTGAGAGCTGTAGGAACTGGGTGTGCCAGATCTGGAAAAGAGAATACAAGGGAGGCTTGGTAGCTGCCTTCCAACACCCAAGAAGAGATATGGTGTTTCCACATTGCTGCAGGGAATAGAGATTGGATCTGCGAGTACAAGTGGGGTGACTGAGCCCATGCAAGGGAGGACGACAGCCCGTCAGGGTGAACTATGGGAACGCCTTAGCAGGCACAGACTCTAATCCTGGAGATGTCCCATGAGATCAGAGCCTTGATCAAATGATGCATTTCATGGACAAAATCAGGTATTTCTTGCGTGAAGCTTATGAACAAAGACACTCAGCTTAGAATGAAACAGACAAGGTACTTTTATATAATGTCAGAATAATTCTGAATTAGGTCAGAGCTTAAGTCTTTTTTTTTTCCTCATAATTTTGTGGTGTGATACAATATGGCTTTACTCTCTAATATGGCTTTATTCTCTAATATGACTTTACTGTCTAACATGGCTTTACTCTTTAACATGGTTTTTACATGTATGAACCATTGGCTTTTATTTTCCATCAAAAAAATCTAAGTGGCTAAAATCGTTTTTGATGGTTGATACTTTCCTGACTCTTGGTCCTTCAGCCTCGTGTCTCCCATTCCTCTTCAAAGGATATCGCCTCAGAACACTGGTTGTTTAAAGCAATTCAAGCAAGAGGGTTTCCAGGTCAAACTCATTCTGAAAACACTGCATAATATAGCCAACCCTTGGAGAACCACAGCGCACATCAGAATATTAGACTCTAAGGAGCCCTGTCATTAATTACCTGAGAAACCTGAGTTGCTCTTTAGTCAGTGTTTTTCAAATTTATGTGACCTTGGAATTTCATTTGAATAACATTGAGAGCTACCCTTGGGAGCTGGGGCAGGCAGGCGTGAGCCCCTGGGCGTCTCTTCCTCTCAATTCCATGTGCTTCGACTGCAGCACAGGGAAATTCCACAGCTTGCTTGGGGAGCATGCACTATTGTGATGGGCATGAGAGTGTCCTTGCTGGAAGCCAGGGCCCGTATTCCAAAGGCAAACGTCCAGGGGGCTGACTGTGGTCAGGGGAAGGAGGTGGAGAAGTGTGGTATTCCCAGATATACCACTTTCTCTCCTGTCCGGGACAGATCAGTCCGGACAGGAGCAGCAGAGAACAGGAGGTAGCCGGGCAGGGAGGTTTGCAGAGCCCAGAGTTCGCCCACTCCTCTGTCAGCATGTGGAGGGCCTGGTTGTTTTGGGGAAACATTTCCTGTAATGGAATTGAGCATCTGAAGATCAGACACATTAACAATCTGTTTGAGAAACTCTTCTTTCAGTCATGCTCTCTCTAACTCTACCTTAACACTTTCTTTCACTAAGGACACATTTTTGTTATGGTAAGAACATTTAACATGAGATCTACCCTCTTAGATTTTTGAGTGTACAATACAGTGTTATCATCTGTAGGTATAATGCCATACAGCAGGTCTCTAGAACTTACCCAGAGCATATCAGTATAAACAAAAGCACAAGGAAACACAGGCAAGATGGCAAGAGAGAAAAAGAGGGCCAAAAAAGCTGTAAGGCAAACAGAGCACAATGAGCAAAGTGGCAATAGTAAACCCTTCCCTATCAGTAATTACTTTAAATGTAAATGGTTTAAATTCTCCAGTCAAAAGACACAAGGTGGCTGAATGGATTCAGAAAAGCAAGATCCAGCAAGATGTTGTCTATAAGAGAGTCACTTTAAATTTAAGGACACACATAGGCTGAAAGAAAAAGGATAGAAAAAGATACTCCATGCAAATGATAACTAAACTAGAAAAGGGTGGCTGTAGTCATATCAGACAAAATAGACCTTAAGTAAAAAAGGTCACAAGAGACAAAGAAGGAAGCTATATAATGATAAAAGGGTCAAGCCACCAAAAATATGTAACGATTATAAATATATATGCACCCAGCTTTAGAGCACCTGCATTGACAGAACTGGAGGGAGACACAGGCAGCAATACTTAGTAGTAGGAAACTTTAATACTCCATTTTCAATAATAGTTGGAACACCCAGGCAGAAAATCCACGAAGAAACAGTAGACTTGAACAGCACTGTAGACCAAATGGACCTAGCAGACACACACAGATCAGCCACCCAGCAGCAGCATTCTTCACAAAGGCACAGGAAACATTTTCCAAGATAGGTCACATATTAGGTCACCAGACCAGTTTTATCAAATGTAAGAGGATAAGAATCATACCAAGTGTCTTTTCTGACCACAGAGATGTGAAACTAGAAATCAGTTATGACATTTTAAGTATTGAAGTATTTTAATGCCCAACAGTTTCAGTAAACTTCCGTCTCGTCTCTCCAGAGCAATTATTTGAGCCTTAGTCTTCTCGTCTATAATGAAGGGATCATGCTGTCTAACCATATACAGTTTGCCGTAAAAATTTCAAAAGAGGCATATATATCTCGTAACACAATGCTCAGAGTCGAATAGCACCTAATGAAATTCTGGTGTGTTTTCTTTCTTTTTACCTCCTGCAGGGAGCCTCATTTTTAACTTTCTGTCAATGGAGAAAGTCTCATCTTTTTTCCACATCTCAGCCACTTACCTTTTCCAGGCAGCAGCAGATCCCCTCAGCAGCTTTCCTCACTTGCTCTGGTTTTCCTTTTGCTCCGTGTTTGCTTTGCTGCTGTGTGGGACGGTGCCTGGACGTGGGCCCTGGGAAGTTCCCAGCAACTTTTCTTCTCTCCTGCCACACCGTGACCTCTGACATGGCCACATCTTTTTTTTTCTCTACAATATACACAATTTTAAAACGATGTAAGCAGGATGTGACAGCTTTAAAAACAGATATGCAAGGGTGTGTCTTTTGTGCAGTGTCTCGTGCTATTCAAAGTGTGTGCTAGGAAAGGGGCCCAGGGTGACTGATTGAATATCAGATCAGCCCCAAAGCTCCTCTTAGAGTGACCTCACCAAGCACAGACTTTTCTGCATGGGACTGTCCTCTTTGGTCCTTTTCTTTCTCTTTTATGGTCACATTTTCCTGGTGCACAGATGCTCATTTTAGAAACAGAAAAATGAGTGCTGCCTAGTGAGAACTCTACTGAACAGTGTTGCAGAAATGGAAAGAAAAGTCTTTTGGATTTTAAAATGCCCACTAGACTTTTGTGGTTTCACAGTCAGCAAAACATTTGGTACTAAAAACTAAAGTTAACTGATGGAATTATGTCCCCAGTGCCATTGTGATCATGGTCTGCCTGACTTTAAAAAAAATGAAATCTGAATTGCTAAAATAGGCTCACTTAATAAGGATGATTTGTGCTTAAAGTTTTTCTCCTGAAATGTGGTATTCAACACTAAAAGGCCACTTGAATAGGCCTTAAAATATTGTAGAATATGGTTCCTCACAGGCTTGTCAGAAAGATCCTGCCTTCATTATTCCAGACTTCCTTTCTGAGAAAGACGCACGAGTACCTCTGTCTGTTTTCCAGTTAGGGCTGGCTAATTTCTTCCATGAATAGGAAATTCAGAGCAGCAAATAATAAGGCAGTCAGAGTGGTCATCACCACCAAGCTCCCACATAACCACGGCTGCTGCGCACCCAGTGCAGGTGAGACCAAGGAGAGCAGGAGGATCCTGCTCAAGACTCACGGAGCAAATCCTTCTGAGCTCCAGGGGCCACTGGAGAGCAGGCCGTCTGCAGACGGGGGCAGCGTTCCACTCTCCAGGTGCTCCTGACTGCTGAGCCACCAGGCCAGGCGAGGGAGAGCCCCGGCCCCTTCCTGGCCTGCAGACTCCCCAGAGCATTGGGCTAGAGTTTCAAGCTTGCCCACCGCTCTGACAAGCCCTTGATGGAAGAGAATACTGAGTACTCTGTGGTTTCATTGAAGTAAAAATGTGCATGTGAACAAAAAATACGTGCACATAGAAAAGCCTAACCGGGTTTTGTTAGGACGATGACATTATAAGTGACTTGAAACTTCAACATTTGGTAGGTGGTTTTTTGTTTTCTGCTTTAGAATGTCGTCACTAATTTTAAGTGCATTTTTCCAGCTAGAGGGGCAATGTGTGAATGCATTTTCACCGTAGAACGATAAAGTCAGACAACGTAGACACGGAGAGCCAACCAGGGCACCTCACTGCCCCTCACCACTCTCTCCCTCCCTAGAAATCACCCTTGCACTGTTGCTCTAGGGTATTTCCAGTGCATTTATTAAGGATAACCTATTTTAAGAATGTTAAGTAGGGCTCTTCCTGCTCTCCCATAGTCTCACCTGAGCCCAGAGCATAGTCCAGCAGTAGTGACAAGGACCCCACTTTTTCAAGAGGGGTGCTAGAGCCACCCTGCTCACGGCTGGCCAGGGTGGGGCTAATGCCTGCCTGTGAACTCAGCCCACCAGGCACCTCTAGCGTGTGGAGTGAAAGGCTGGGCACCAGCGGGGTGTGTGGACAGAACTCCCTCTGGATAGAGTGGCAGGGCTAGCATGGGGGGAGGTGCTCTCCTGCGTCACCCCCACCCGCCCCACCCCCCCAGCTGCCACACTGGCCTGTGGGTCTGCTCTCTGCTGCTGCTGCAGGCCCTGGTGAGGGGGCTTTGAGAAAGCTGCCCTTGTGAAACTTCGGCATTTGGTGGGTGTTTTTTTTTTGTTTGTTTTTTAGCTTTAGCATTTTTCCAGGTAGAGAGGCAACGTGTGAATGTATTCTCATCGTAAAACCATAAAGTCAGACAATGTAGACTTTAAGTGCAAAAAAGTCCAGAATGGCTCCTGAGCTCTGAGGAGTGCAGCTGGATTAAAGAGGGTGCAGAGGAGACCCCTGCCCCGAGGCTGCTGACTCCAGGTTGTCCTCGGAGAGGATGGGTCCAAGTGCCATCATGAGCCTGGAGCTGTGTTCTAGGACACCAGCCTCAGCAGTAGAGGGGTCTAGCACTCCTTGAGCAGGGCAGAGCCACATCCTCAGAGAAGCACAGGAGAGAGAGCCTCCACAGTCTTCAGTGGACAGGTGCCTCAGCCGGCCTCCACCCTGACCTGCCATGGGGAGGTGGCCACAGAGGCTGGTGTGGGCTGGCCATGTTGGGGAGATGGGAGATCACGCCGAACGGCCAAATGGAAGAGACGTGGGCTGTGTAGTCAATGAACTCAACACACCCTGGGCTGCCTCTGAAGGTGATTAAACAGGGAAAATAATTAATACTGTGAGTCAGCTCAGCTTTACAGAAAAATCTCAGTAAGTACGAAGTATTGAGGCGAGGCCAGGCATGAGGTGGGAAGACAGGATGGAGCGAAGGAAGGAGCGTAGGGGTGGCAGGAGGGAGGGAGGGAAGAAGAGAGGGTGCAGAATGGGTTCCCAGACACAGAGGCAGACGAGCCAGCACCACTGAGAGGGGCACCCAGCTGCCCGTGCACACAGCACCGTGGGCGGAACCGCAGTGAGGCCTGGAGAAACTATTTAAAAAATGGAAAAAGCCTGGACATACTGACAGCAGCAGAAATTCTGGGATTTCGTGGGTGACAGACGACAGAGGCTGAAGAGCAAATTATGACCTCAGGGCCAAAACTCAGTGCTGGAGCCAGAGCAGTCCCCAAGAAGGGTGAGGAGGTGGCCCCGCTCCCTCTGCGGAAAAGCTTTCGTGCTGGACACTGTTATGGGCTGAACCGTGTCCCTGGAGAATCCGTGCCCCCAGCGCCCCAGAGTGTGACTGTGTTTGCAGACAGGGCCTCCATGAGGCGGCCAGTTACAGTGAGGTCACAGCCCCCAGCGCCCCAGAGTGTGACTGTGTTTGCAGACAGGGCCTCTATGAGGTGGCCAGTTACAATGAGGTCACAGCCTGGCCACATCCTTATCAGAGGAGGAGACCAGGACCCCTACACTCACGGAGGAAAACACTGTGAAGACACAGGGAGAAGACGGCCAAGGAAAGAGTCCTCAGGGGCACCAGCCCTGACCTGGCCTAATCTCAGACTTCCGGCCTCTAGAAAAGAGAACAGGCTGGGCGCGGTGGCTCACGCCTGTAATCCCAGCACTTTGGGAGGCCGAAGTGGGCGGATCACAAGGTCAGGAGACAGAGACCGTCCTGGCCAACATGGTGAAACCCCATCTCTACTAAAAATATCAAAAAATTAGCGGGGCGTGGTGGACGCCTGTAGTCCCACTACTTCGGAGGCTGAGGCAGGAGAATCACTTGAACCCAGGAGGTGGAGGCAACACTGAGCCGAGATCGTGCTACTGCACTCCAGCCTGGGCGACAGAGCGAGACTCTATCTCAAAAAAAAACAACTGAGGGAGAACAGACTTCTGATGGCAAGCCCGGTCTGTGGAGCTTCATCCCGGCAGCCTGAGCTAGTGGGTGCCGGCCCTCAGACTAAAGCAAACTAGCCGAGAGACCCAGGCAAGCCTGCGCCCTCTCAGAATTCCACCTGTCCACTGGGTGTGCTGATGCCAGTTACAGAAGTCAGGGTGGGCAGTTGAGAGGGTCCTGTGTGTGGATCGTGTCACAGTGACAAGGTGCTGTGAGGGAGAGGAGGGCTCCCCATGGGTCTGAGTTCTTGCATCCGTTCTGGGTGAAATGACACTGTTTGGTGACACTAGGTGACGCTCCTTCTCTGCATTGGTGCCATCCTGGAGACATCAGTGGCTCTCACTTGGGAGCACGGCAAAACCACCCACTGGGAACTTTCTCCAGTCTGGGCTTCTCAAGCAAAGTCTGCTTTTTGTGGAATTCACCCCTTGACAAGGCAGATTTGCATCTGAAACACGGCCAGGTGTCTCAGCGCCCAGATTGAGATTCTCAGCATCTTACCTGACACTGACTCACTCTACACAATCTGTCACAGAGGAACGAAGGCTTGTGTTTCCATGAAGACTTGCAGTGATGTCTGTAATGCTTGGAGTTGACCAAACACTTCCGTGGTTTGTGCTTTTTCAGAATTCGGTGATCAGGGCTGATGTTTTGCAAACATGTTCAGCTATTTTCAAAAACAAAGTTGATAAAGGCCAAGAAAGTTAAGTAGTTTTCCCAAAATATGTTCCGCGTCTCTTTTTGTTTGTTTTGTAAAATAAAATGTGTTCAGAAGAGAAGCCAAGAGAATTCTTCCACTTTCTTGAAATGCCCAAGTCCGCTCTAGAATTTCGGGAGCTGCCTTGCGCACGGATGCAGTTTTTGTGTTTAATTGTCACTCTGTTGTGGGATTCTTGCTGTGGCTCTTTCTGAGTAACCTCTTCCTACATGTATGGCCAGGGAAGAGATAATGTCATGATCCTATTACTATTACAGCTATGATTCACTAGATTTTCAGAGTTACTATTATGATTAACACATGCTAGGCTCTTACTGCTAAACTTCAAGCCTTTTAGAACCAAAAGTGTAACACTTGCAGGGTCTTCCCTTAGCGACGAAGCACACTGAACCGTGGCTGCAGCGGACGCATTATCCATGCCAAGCGGCGTCTGTCAGTACTTGTAAGCTGGGCTAAGAGCCTGTGGAGGGGCAGGTGCATTGGAGGAGGCACACAGTGAGGGACGCTCTCCTCTTCTCATGACTGCTGCTGTATCTGTGCAGACCCTCCTTGTCCACACGTCCCACACCTCACCGACTACAGAAGAAACACCTCTTCTTCCCTTTCCCTTCCTTAGACAACAGTTGGCCTTATTTTCCAACAAGACTTCTCAAGCTCTCCTTGGCCTTAAGTGAGGGCCTCCAGGAGCCTGTGGGAAGGTGGCATCTCTGGGAAATCTCCAGAGAAGAAAAGTTGGAAGATGAAATAAGTAGAGGAAACATCCAGGGATTTAGATGTGGCCCAGCACACAGCATTGGAAGACCAACCGTCTAATATACAGATGAGAAAACAGAGGCTGCAGATACCCATTAAACATTTGAGAAAATCTTAAGCAGGTCTCAAATAAAATTGCACACAGTGGAGGATGTCTCAAAGAGGCATGCATTCACATAATTCAGGCTAAAACTAACTTTCTGATTTATAGAAATAAAAGGTAGTGAGCTTTGTGGAAATGTAAAGCTGCTAAGGCCGTGTTCTCATGAGCGATGAGTCCACCGGATTTCCGATGCCGTCACTCATTTCTCTTTGTATTTCAGATTGGGCTTCCCAATGATGGTTGTGTCCTGCACCATTGGGATGTGTTATCTCCTTGTGGCTCATGTGGTGCTGGGATGGAATGAATAGATATCCACCTGTCGCTCGAAGACCAAGGGGAAATTCATCCAGCACAACCCATCAGTCATAAAACTACCCTGACACCACTCTGCTTATAGTGGAGATGCTGCAGAGACACAGTGGAACAGACCGTGACGCTAACACTGATTCCGGTGGGTGCTGCAGTCCCCTGCCGCCTCGGTGTGTCCTTTCTCCCCAAGGACAAAATGTAGAACACACGAGGTAATTTGCTCTAGATTCCCCTCCAGAAAAATACACATGCTTCAGAACCCTTCTTACGATACACAAGAAAAGACGCACATCCAACCCAAATTGCTTGTTCTGTTTAATTGTTGTTTCTCCTGAGGATAAGCACAGTTTGGTTTTTCTTGTAATCACTTTTCATGTTAAAGTAATCAGGATTCGAATTGTATGCTCTCTGCAGATAGACTTTCTGGGAAAAGGTTTACTGCTCAAAAGGAAAACATTTTATATATTAAAATAAACTGTTCATTGACAAAAGGCTTTGGAGTAGTTTACATTATGTAAAATTGCATTTTATCCATTTATAGTTTTCTGTGCCGTTTTAAAGTTATTAATTAGAAGTCCAGAAATTTGACTTGCAGAAGATGACAGGTGTCTTTTAAAGGATATTTTACGTATTTAACAGCCTAGTGTAATGATTCTCTGTTTTGCAAGTGGTGCATGCTGTTTCCATCAGTGACACGGACGTGAGTGCTGTCGACACCCTCTCCCTGCAGGACACGGTGGCCCAGTCAGTGTTTATTAAATGCAGTTCTTTGGTGAAGCATTCCTTGTGAGGCAAGGGTAATGAGAACAGAGATCAAGCGGGGGCCCTGTGCCTCCTTTGAGGTCTCCTCCGCTCTGCCTTGTCAGTACCGTGGTTATGCCCCAGAGGAGGAAGCTCTTCTTCAGTTCCTGATGTTCTGTGCGTGACACCTTGCAATGAAAATGTTGGGGGACACTGCTCCAAAGTGATTGTGTGTCAAGCGTCTGACTTCAAAAGGTCCAGGATGCTCAGGGCACTGAGAACTGCAATGCAGGAGACCGTTCTGGTCCTGTTTCTGTCTCGGGCGCCCTGAGGATGGGTGTCCGTGTCGACTGTGGAGAGTCTATATTGTAGCGTGACAACCTGGTTCCTCCTTGAAGGGCTGGGAGTGTTCATGGTAGTATGCCCTTTCAATTCCTTGACAGCAAAGCTGATGGGCAAACCTATTTTTATTTTAAAATGTGGTATTGGACAACGTCACACAGAAGCCTCCAGACATGTGCAGCTGACCGGATGCCCTGGAGGAGCCCCTGCCATGGTCTGTCCATGGAAGGTTCCTCCCGCTGCTCCCGGGCTGCCCGCACTTTGCTTGGTCTCAGTGGATCTGCATGTCCTGAGCCAGTCACTGGAAGGTGTTGTTTCCTCTTCTGCCCCATGCCTGGTTGCCTGGAGGTGCATTGGTCTCCCACGTGTCCAGCTGCTTCCGGCTCTGCTCACGTCTGCTCTTCCATCCTTCCACGTGTCATCCCTGCGACGCTCAGGCCCGTCTCCCACCCACTGACTTCCTTCTTGGTGCCTCTCTCTGCTCCTCAGTCTTCGCTTCTCATTCTGCGGGCTGATTTCTCCCTCTGGATTGCACCCCAGCTTCCCTGAGGTTCCCACTTATGCCCCACCACCTTCCTCCACTCCCCTCCAGGACCTGTGACACCCACCCCAGGACCTGCCTGGGGTCCTTCCTCTCTGGTCTGTCTCTGACCCTCCAGCACTTCCCGTCATGTGCCCCAGGCTACCCTCTAAAATAAACCTTGCCCCTGCTGGAACCGCTCGTTCACTGGCCCGCGACATTTGACTGACGTCGGCCGCCACCTCCCTCCTCGCTTAGTTGTTTGTTTATGCTCTGAGATTTAACGCTCAACCAGCAAACTGGCTCCATGCTACCTTTACTGTTCGCGAACGCTGCTGATGTGAATCATCCCACGGGGATGGCTGGTTTTATTTTAAGATGAAGATCTCAAGCATCAGAGAGGCCCTTGGCACCGCCTGGCTCTTTGATTCCATTCCCTAGCGCAGCAGCCAGAAACCTGGCAGGAACAGGTGGCTGCTCACGTCGGGGAAGTGCATGTGACTGCAGCCAGGGGTGGTGTGATTCTTCAGAGCCAGTGCAAGGAAGCAGCTGTGGACCTCTGAGGGGGTGGGGAGGGGCAGTGACCAGGACCTGGAGATGTGGGAAGCTGTGTCCAGAGGGATTGGACGGGAACTGGGTCTTCTGCTAGAGCTGTTCCAGCATGAGATACTCAGTGGCCGGGGGGTAGGGGGCCAGAGGTGGGCATGGGAATCATCCTGAGTTGATGCCTTTCTTCCTGTGGCTTCCCTCTGGGCAGGGACTGAACTAGTTGGAAGCCAGAGGGCAGGAGGAGCAGATGGAAGACACTCAGCTTTAGGTGCCATTTTGCTACTCCACAGATGACAAGTCCACTTCTGGATAAAAAAGACACTAAAAGTACCATGAGCTTTTCTACCCAAGAGGCCGTGCAAGCTTGCCCAAACTCCCTCCTGACGCTGTCTCAGAATTATCAGGTGCCTATTAAACCCCGTGTCATTATGATACAAAAAGACAGCCCTGAAGGAACCAGCTGTGCCTTTGCTAGAAATGTTGGACTGCCACAGGCAGTTGTCCTTGCTAGAGCCTGCCGACGTCATGTGCATAAAGTCCTAAGGTCACAGGGACTGTGAGGACACACTTTTACAGTCCGAATCCACTGTGAAAATCCAGATGAAGGATCTGCTTGTCCTTCCAGACCTCCCTGAGCTCACCTGAGGGGCTGTCCCTTACCTGTGACACACAGCCCCACTCAGCGCGGCAGCGGCAGAGTCCATAGGAACCTGAGCTGCTTCCTCTGGCAACATGTGTGCCTTCCAGATCTGCTGGGGCCAGCCTTGTAAATGCAACGTACTCCATCACCATGCACATCTGACTTGATGGCCCGGTGGATCAGAGAGCACTTGGCTTGTGATACACTGCTCAATTTCTGTAGTCACTCTGTTTCTCCCAATCCGATCTTCAACCTGTGCCAAGGCCCTGTGGCAGCCTGGAGCTGCTTTTATACAGAAGACCAGTACTCCAGTCAGAACAGGAAGGCAGAGACTTCATTCAGATCCTGAGGTTTGCACTCCACTCTCCCAGCAAGGCCTGCCAGCGTCTCCCTACGGCGTCTGTGTCTGCCCTTGGGATGCCTGCAGCCATGCTGTGCTGTTTCACAAGGCCCAAGTGGCAGGGCAGCCAGCATGGCAATCTGGACCTGTGAGCTGCGTCTGAAGGAGACTTTCTACTTCTCTATCCAGGATGTATTAGTATCTTGTAAGAGCCCTGGAGACACTGATGGGTTTTGAGCAATGAATCTCGAGATAAATACACATCAGTTTGTGAGCCAACTAATTAAGGTGCGGTCCCTAGATGGCTTCAAGTGGAGAAAAGAGGGATGGGCTTGTGGGTTAGAGGGAGGTGGAATGAGTCTTCCCACTTGACTCGTGGTCAGGATTGTCTTTGCTAATGCCTATGCTTGCAAATAAATTTTAGGATAAGCTTGCTTTTGCCCATTTTACAACAAACTTGATCCGACGTGATAGAAATGACATTGAACCTACAAATGAACTTGGGAAGAACTGACAATTTTCCTATGTTGAATTTTCCATCCCTTGGACATGATATGTCTCTCCGTTTATTTAGGTGTCTTTTGTTTTCTTTCATCAACATCTCACAGTTTTCAGCATACATAACCTGGACAGCTTTGTTAGATTTATAATTCAATATTTAATGTATTTTGGAATGAAAGGTACTGTGTTTTAAATTTCAGTTTCCACATGCGCATAGTTAACATGTAGAAATGTGATTGATTTGTGTGTGTAGATCCTGTGTACTATGACCTTGCTGAGTTCACTTGTTATAGAATTTTAAAAAATTCCTTGGTATTTTTAATGTAGATCATTATGTCATCTATTCATAGGGCCACCTTCACTTCTCCCTCCCCAATCTTTATGCCTTTAATATATATTTTCGCCTTATTCTGGTGGCTGGAACACATGAGAAGGACCTCAGTCATTTACTGAACGAGATCTACTTGCAACAACTTCTTTCCATTTTTCTTCATTTTAGAAGAGTTTCATTTCGCCTTCATTCTTGAAGGAAGTCTTGCTAGATATAGGATTCTTAGTCGACAGTTCTTTCCTTTCAGACCTTGAAAAGTGCTCTGTTACTCCTTGTGCCCATGTGGTTGCTGATGAGGAATGTACTGTCATTCAAATTGATTTTCCCCTGTAGATAAGTTGTCATTTCTCTCTTGCTGCTTTCAGGAATTTCTTTTTATTTAACTTCAGGGATTTGATTATGTTGTGGCTTAGTATGAATTTCTTTGAATTTATTGTTTTTGAGGTTTTTTCACCTTTGTGAACTTTAGATTTCTTTTACCAAAATTGGGAAGTTTTCAGTTAATAATTATTCATATATTCCTTCAGCCCCATTCTCTTTCTCTCCTTCTACAACTCCAGTGATATAAATGTTGGATTACAGTCTTTAAGGCTCTGTTCATTTTTTTTTTCAGCATTTTCTCTGTGTGTTCATATTGGGTGAATTTTATTGATCTGACCTCAAGTTCATTAATTCTGTACTCTGTCATCTCCACGCTACTGTGAAACCCATTCAGCATGTATTTTTATTTTATCATTATTGTATTTTTCAGTTTTCATTTGGTTTATTTATTGCTTATTCATTGCCTATTGAATCATGTTGGTGACACAGGCTTTAGAATTCTTGTCATATAATTTGGACAACTGACTTCTCCCGGTGTTGGCATCAGGTGATGGTGTGTGTGTTTTTATCCAAGTTCTGATTTTCTAGTTCATTGCATGACAGATGATCTATAATAATATACTGGAAAAACTGGCTAAGGAGATTATGGATTATATATGAAAGCTGTATTTTAGCTAGCAGTCACCCTTTTTAGGTTTGGTACAAAGGTCCTGGTGTACTTTGAGCTGCAGCTCCAGTGACTGTCTCGCGTTGGGAGCTGATACCATGCGGTTTTGGTCTGCTTGCTTTCTCATTGGTGTTGATGCTTGCACTGCTCCCTGCTGATGCTGCTTGAAGATGTGGAGAAAATACTCCAGGTCAGGCCACCTGGTGTCTCTAGGAGGAGGGGATCTTCTGACTTGCTCATTTGTTTTGAGGTTCTCCCCAGACTGTCGAGCCGACCATGAGCATTTCCAAGCCCAGGTGGTTTGGGAGCAGGATATTCCCCGTAGGTGCCTCCTGGCCTCGGTGTCTCTGGGCTGGGGAGGGCTTCATCAGGCTTGATGGGGAAGAGGAACACTTACCATGAGTGGGGATTCAGGTTGATCTCCCCAGTTAATTCTTCTGGGCTCACCTGGTATTGTAGGCGGGACTCATGTTCAGCTTGAAGGAAGAGAGAGCCCGTCTGGGCTGTCTTCTGGGTCGGGACTCCTTTCCTGTAACATAAGGGGTACATTTTGGGGTAAAATACTTTGGGTTCTTCTAGGGTCTGCTGTCTGTCATGTGGTGCTATAGTCAGGTTGGAATTTGGTCTGTTACTGCTGCAAAGAGTCTGTTCTGTTAGACTTTCTGGTCAGTTGTGCCGCCTGAATGAGTTTTCCAGGTGTCCTTGGAATGCCCTTGACCAAGAGAGGGGTCCATCAGTCAGTTGTGCGGGGAGGGGCAGAACTTTATTTTTTGTTGACATTACCTAATCAACGGCTAGGAACAGTTTTAATTTTATCTAATCAGTTGTAAGTACAACTGTAGGAGGTCAGAGGGTCTGCGTTTGGCTTTGTTGGCGGCATATACATGGGGCCCGAGTAATCCTGTCTCAACAGAGCAACATTCAAATGAAATTCATCCAGCAGCTGAGAATAGTTGAATGTGGAATGTAAATCTTTACTGGCATTTTAACAGAGAAACCTGAAGGGATGATGCGAAAACCATAGCACAACTTGTGAAGAGCAAATCCTTTTTCTCTGCCTCTTGCCCGTCGCCGCCCCTGCTGGCCAGACCCCTGGCTTTCCCTCCCTCTCATGCCCACTGTTCCCCATCCAGCCCGGCCTCTTGCTTTCTGCATCCCTGCCTGCCCTCACGGTCAGTGTCAAGTTCCCACCATCCTGTTTTTGCTTGCTTTAAATTCATGAATTTATCAACATTTAAAAGACCACCACCTCCCTCCCTGGCCCCACCAGGCCTCAGACACCTAGGCTGAGGGTGCGGAGGGGCTGACACCCCAGATATTAGTCATTGTCGTTATGTCTTTGCTCCTGTTGCCTGCCCGTCTTGGGGCTGAGGATGCTAAAGGTGCAGGTGTTGCAGCAGGAGAGGCTGGGCCAGCTGCGGGCACTGCCCGGGCTGACCTTCAGTTTTTCTCTCACTGCCTTATGGACCCTGCAGTATAGGAAAGGGGTGAGAGGTTTCCTGGGGGGATGTGGGTCACAGGGACGCATTTGTGGCCAGGGAGCAGCTGGTAAACAATCAAAAGCAGAGACACGGTGGCCAGGTGTGAAGGTGAAAGGCAGGTGCTTAGGACCTGACTGCAGGAGGGAAGCCGGCTGGCTTGGAGAAGGGGTCCCTGTGAAGGAGGCTGCCGAGAACTAAGGGCCGCCAGCTTCCCTGGCTGCACAAGCCGATGGATGCATTTGCTGCCAGCTGTCCTGACATAATCTGTCCCTGAAGAGAAGGATATTTGATTGAAACCACTTGACGTAGATGGTGGGCTCCTGGTCTAAGGGCAGCAGGCATCCTGTTGCTGAGTTCACGGATTCATGGCCTCCCGGGGCCCCACCATGTTTCCAGACCTGAAACGTGGGCAGGTCGTGTATGACACGGACAGAGGTGTGTTAGCGTGTCCCTGATGTGTTGCTATTCCTCTGGAATAAGTTTCCTGGGCAGACAGAGGAGAGTAGAAGCAAAATTCCACCAGAAGACCCCTGGGAGGCCTCTGCCTGGTGTTCACTAAGCCAGACACGGGACCCTTGACACCTATGCTGTTTTGTTGCACTGTAGTCGATGTCCCTCCCGGGTGCCTGAAAGCGACAGGAGCAAAGCCTGTCCTCACCCCTTTCTCAGGAGTGTGGTGGAATGTCACTGTCCTCTGGCTCCCTCTGCAGCCATGGGCCAGGCAGCCCTTGCAGACGTGTGGCTGTGCTCACCAGGACATGCCATCCGGATTTCCTCTTGCTGGTGAGTGGCGGCTGCACTGGGTGCTAGGCAGCCAAGTTCCCCGCAGACGCCGTTTGATAAAGTGCCACTGCGAGCCAGGGTGTCAGGGTACTCCCTTCCCAAGCATGTGGGTGCCAAGAGGCAAGATGTGCTGTGCAGAGAGGGAGCAGGACTGCAGAGGCAGCTGCCGGAGCCTGGCAGGATGTCCATTCAGATAGCATTTTACGCCACAGATGAATTAAAAGCAAGCTTCCTGATTAAGTGCCTGATTGAGTACACGGCCTCCTGAGGTGTGTACAGAAGAAACAGAAGACGACTTTTGGCCTCCAGGGGCTTTCATTAAGCATTCCATATTTCATCCTTTTCTCCCGCTTCCTTCACGCCCTGAGGCTCGGCCACGTGTGCTGCTTCCAGACTCCTCAGAGGCCTTACGGATGGCGAGCCCTTCCACAAACTGTGCAGACTGATGCATCGTTTCGGATTCTATTATACCTAAAAAGAGAGTTTTAGAGGCCCGAGGGATTCTTTTAGTGACAAAGCCAGATGACAGCCAGTTAGGTTCCAGCTGTCCCCGTTTTGCTCTTCGGCTCATCCTCTCCTGGTGGTTTGCCCAGCTTGCTTCTGCAGACAGCGTGCAGAGAGCTTTAAGGGAACGTGGCCCGGTGCTGCTTCCTTTATTGCCTGCGAACCTTACCGGCCTCAGCTCTGCCATTGCACTTCAGTCTTCTGCCTGAGATGGGACTCGGGATGGGAGGTGATTGGCTCTTGTCCCCTTCCCACGGGGCCCTCCCTTGACCTACACACAGTTGGTCTGGGCTGATCTGACCTTTGACAAAGTGTTGAAGACTGACCTTTCCCAAGAGTGTCGTCTGCTTCAAGGCTCCGTAGCTGCTTTGCAGAGCATCAACCTCATGCTTTAGAGCAGTGGAGAATGTTTAACTTGCAGTCTGCAGCCAGGGAGGCCCCATTAGCATTGCCAGCGCCCTTCCACCATCAAGGGGCGGCCAGAAGGCAGGGCGTGTGTTCCCTCCTCCTGCCTTCCCCAGACCTGGCACAGTGCTCTTTGGTCTTTTCCTAGAGCACATGGAGCATGTGTTAGTGAAATGAACACATCACCTGCCTCCAAGCAAAGGCATAGCTTCCACCGTTCAGATGAGTCTGCAACGTGTATTTCCAAAAACCGTCATTTTCAGCAAAAGAAAATGTCAAGAGGAGGATGTTTAAATCCTTATCTAAATGTCCAGTCCTTGGAAAAGTAGCTTGGTTAAGTTCCTGCTGTTGTAGTGCTGAATTGTTTTGCAGGACGATTCATGTTAATCACATGACAATAATGAGCAGTAGGCTATCTGAAACCATTTGTATGACACACTTGAATAAAAGTGATTTGAAACAATTCTTAGTCGAGACGTGGGTCCCATCGCCGCGGAATTCTGTCCTGCAGACCCTGACTCAACCATGGATGAATGAATGCACTCTCACACCACTACAGTGATTCATGCAGGTTAGGGATGGCCACTGGCTGCTTTCAGAGGGGGAAATGCAACCAATCGACCCAGACCCTCTGTCTGTCTACACTTTTATTCCTAACAGGTTCTAAGCTAATACACTTGTGGATAATTCACACGGCTAAGAGAATGGCTTTACGACTGATAAGAGCTTTAGGTTCCAGGGCCCAGAGAAAACGCTGTGAACAGGTAATTCCCTTTGACCACCCAGCACAAGATTAACATGAGTAAACAGAGTGGAGACAAATGGCTATGGGTGAGGCCCTTGATCATCTCTCTCTCCCCCTAACCTAATGCACTGGCCGGCCACCTTTGGCCTGCCCCAGTACAACCTTTTGGCCTTCCAAAAGGCTTGAGACTAATCTGTAACTTCCCCTAATATATCTTTAACGTTTTTTGTAATATTTTGCCAATCACCTGAGTGAATCTCCACACATAGAGGCATTGTCACACTTGCCCTGAGCTCTGCGCTCCTGGAAATGTCAGGGTTGAGAGGCCTGCTGTCCTCTGCCTTATCTGTTTGTTCCGCAGGAAATGGCTTACTGCCAAGATCCACCCTTCCCCATGTGACTTAGATAAAACTCTGGAATGCCCCTTGTTTATGTGGGTGAAGGCTAGGCACAGACTCTCATAAACAGTTAACTAGACTTTGTCCTTACTCACCAATCTGGACAAAGATTCGCTAACTTGACTTGGCCATCTGTACTTGGGACTCTGCCCTGCCACCTGCAGACCCCTCCTTTCAACGCCCACTGAGAACGTTTTCTGCTCGACCGTGAGGTCACGACACCAGCCCACTCTTCTTACCATACCCGGTTCTTTACAGCTATGCCCCCCCTCCCTATAAAAGAGAATCCCTTTCTTTCTGGCCTTTGAGACGCTTTCAGGTCTGATGGTCAAAGCCCCCCCAAGCAGCAGTCCCTCCCCCAATGGCAGGGTTCCTTTTGGATGCAGTCTCTCCTTGCCTGAGTCTGGATTTAATTTGACAATCGGAATCTTCTGTGTGTGTCAGGGATGTGCTTCTCAGACATCTTCATTTGGAAGGGTCCAGCTGGTGAAGTCCTAAGTATATTTTCCATGATCTAAGACAGAGACATCTTGTCTTGGCAAGGGTTAGAGGCCTCAGCCGCAAACAGGCGTGAGATAAGAGCTGCGCTGTACACAGGGCTGTGCTGGGAAGCCTTGCTGCCCACGCCCTGCTGTTACCCACAGCTCTGGAAATGCCACTGGGTCTTTGGCTTCCTCCACTGCTACTTACTGTTATCAGACTCAGCGACGGAGCACCAAGGCGCCCTGCAGGTCTGCTCCTCTGGGCTTCAGGCGGGACAGATGAGGAGACATAGGACTCATTTCAGGAGCTGCAGACCCACGGGACAAGAATGGGAGCTTCTCAGATCTGCTGACTGTGCAGGGACAGAGACAGAGTGGGGTGCACCCTGGGCTCAGATGACCCAGCCTCTGCCTGTGCCCGGCTCTGCTGGCACATGGGGAGTAGAGGTCACTGCTTCTTCAGGCAGGATCTGAATTCATCTGCTGCTTCCAGTCAACAGGATTAATATTTAATAAGCACTTGCTCACCTGCTCTACTCCCCGTGAGGTCCTTAGAAAGCAAGGACCATGTACAACTCAGTCCTGGGTTTCCAGCACATGGCAAAATGCCCATACATACTTGCACTGCATGTATTTTTGTTGACTAAATTGATGAATTAGGTTGAGTCACCCTTCACCTCTCCTTGTTCTCCCCTAGTGGGGAAAAGACCAGCTGCACAGGTGGGCCCTGGATGGCTTCGATGCCCTTCCCCCGCCTTCCTCCCAGGGGTGATGGTCCAGCTGTGGCCTGTGACTGCTGGGATGTGTCCGCACTGGGAAGATGTGCACAGGGGCTGGCCTCCAGTGAAAAATGCAGGGGACCTTCTGATCCTTTCCTGTCCCTCTGCAACCAAGAACACTCAAGCTGGCCCTGCTGGAAACAGGGATCACACCCAAGCACAGGGCTGGACACAGAGCTCAGAAATGCCACCGTTACTGACGTTTTATTCTAAACATTTCTGAAGGTAACATATGGGCACAGCACACTGCTGTAAGTCACACTGATGGAGGCAGATGCGAACAGCAAGGCCATCAACAGTACAGTTTCTCAAGACAGCAAAGTGGAAGACGACGTCCAATTCATTTTCTTATTACTCAGTCACGAAAAATAACCACTGTGTAGTTAAACATATACCTTAAACAGCAGCAAGCTGACGGAGACGACCCGAAGTGCAAATTTCGCCTGTACCTCTGCACTCCTGAGACACGTCCTCCGCGGACAGCCGTCTCTGACACAATTGCCAACTCTTTGGGAGAAGATGGCTTCTGCAGCTTGGAAGTCAAAGAACTCTTCATGGGCACATGGAGGGAGCTGAGGAAGACACGGGATTTATGCCTGAGCTAGAGTCGGGTGGAGGGACGAGAATTCGCGTGCTTAGAAATCATTAACATTATCACCGGCAAGTGTAATGATCGGCAGGCAGTCACATCATCACCACTTCTCCAGGGAAGAACTTAAATCTGGAAATAAAACTCAGGCACTGCTCTCCCTCATAAAATAGGGCAACCCCCCATCGCAGGACCCTGCCTAGGAGTGGAGTTGACCAAATCACGGGGTAGGCCTCTTTTAGCCTTCTCCCGAAAGGACGGTGCAGGCTGGCAAGTGTCTTTAAGAAATCATTTTCTATCTATTTCTAGGATTTCCGACTTCTCATTTTTCATGATGAACGCATCCGGAGCTAAAGAAAACTCACGTAGTTCATGTTGACAGGAAAAGGTCAAAGGGACCCCATGAGCTAGAAGACCTGGCAACCTTGCTCTGCCCTGGTTCTGCCGCTGAGTCAAACTCAGACACACTGTTCGCTCTCGGTGTCCCACCTGTGGAGCAGAGGCATCAGGCAAGGGGCTGCTGGACTTTTCCTCTAGGCTCTCAATATTAAGTTAGATGCTTAACCCTGATGACTTCATATTTTTAAATAAACATTTGTGTAGATATATAATGTACATAGAGGAATTATAAATATTCCCCTAGTGAATTTTCACAAAAATCCCACCACCTAGGAGCCCCATTCCCTCTATGCCTTCTGGAAATATTGACTTTTAGCTCTGTAGATTAGTTGTGTCTGGCGTTGAGCTTCTTATAAGTGGAAGCACACCGTGTGATTTTGCTGTGTGTTGGTCTCGTTTTGCCCCACACGATATTTGTGACACTCATCAGTGGTGTTGGCAGGTGGTAGACTTTTCTCATTTTCATCCTGCAGGCATTCCATTGTGTGAATGTGCTGCAGTTTATTTACCATCTGTGGTTGGTTGGCATTTGGGCTGTTTTTTGTTTTTAGCTCTTATTAATGATTATGCTAGGAAGATTCTTGTGCATAGTTTTTGCTTTAATTTTGGTGTATTTCTGGTTGTCACATATCTAGGAATGAAATTTCCCTGTCCTAGAGTGAGCATAGGTTCAAGATTAGTACATACTTTTCTAAAGAGATGATGTTACTTTATACTCCCACCAGCAGAATATTAGATTCCACGTGCTCCCTGTCCTCAGTGGTATGTGGTGTGGCCAGCATTTTGTTATTAGACATTCTGGCAGGTGTGTGATAGCACTTCACTACAGTTTCGATGTGCATTTTTCTGATGACTGATGATGCTGAGCACAGCCTCTTTTATAAACTGTCTGTCCACACCTTTTGTCCCTTCTCCTATGATGTTGTCTGTCCTTTGGCTAATTTGTGGGAGCTCTTTCACTACTCTGGATTGATGACTGCCTTGTTACTCTTTCAATGGCGTATTTGAACATAAGTTGCTAATTTTAGGGCAGTCCAATTTATGAATCTTTCTCCTTATGATTAGTGATTTGATGTTCTAAGTAAGAATATTTGCTTAACTCGCAAAACATGGTAATTTCCTGTTAGATATTCTAGAAATTCTATGGTTTGCCTTTCATGTTTAGCTCCACAATCCAGCTAGTACTGTTATTTTTACGTATGGTGTGAGTAGGAGTCAGGATAGCATTTTGTTTGGCATGGATATTCAGTTGACCTTTTATTTAAAAGACTGTCTCTCTCTCCTCTTTCCGGTCTAGAATGGATGATTCCGTTCCATCGACATATTTTGCTATCCTCAAACCAACACTCCCTGTTTTAATAACTGCATCTTTATGATGTGTCCAGATATGCTGATGTGTAAGCCTTCCAACTTTGTCTTTCATTCTCAAGACTGTATACATTTTGCCTTTTTCATTTTCATAAATAAATATAATAAATTTTGAATGTTTCTTATTAATTTCTACAAACAGTGCTATAATTTTGATTGGAATTGTATTGAATCTACACATAAATTTGAGAAGAATCATACTCATGGCATTTATTTAGGCTTTCTTTAAGTTCTCTGAAGAATGATTTGTAGGATTTTCATGGAGAGGCCATGCATATTTTTCACTAGATTTATTCCTAATAATTTGATGTTCTTTGAGGCTACTGTAAATGGTATCCTTTAAAAAGTTTATTTTCTAATTATTGCTGACATAAACAGAGGTAATTGATGTTTTTGTATGTGTTGGCCCTCTGTCTAGAAACTTTGCTAAATTTAATTAATAATTCCCACAATATATCTGAATTAATACTTGTATTTTCCATAGAAGTATGTCATCATAAATAATGGCATTTAAAATCTTTTTTGAATCTTTTATCCCATTTCTCAAATTATTGCACTGGTCAGGACTAGATCTTTCTATATCATGCCCAAATTCAGAGTGAATTTGGTCAATTCCAGTGCTGATGCTCTCTATTGCATTTTTGTGTCATTCATTGTATTTTTCCCCTTCAGGATTCCTGCTTGATTTTTAAAATTATTTCAATCTGTCTGTTAAATTTCTCATTCTGGCCACTTACTATTTATTCATTTCACTGATTTTTTTTTCTCTGTATTTTCTTGAAGTTCACAAAGCTTCCTTAATAGTTCATTTTAATTATTTGTTAGGTAGTTCATATGTTTTCATTTGTTTAGGGTCAGTTATTGGCACTTTATTTTGTCCCTTTGATGATGTCTTTTTTTCATGATTGCTCTTCATCCTTGTGGTCATGCGTTGATGTTTGTGCATTTAAAAAAGTAGGAGCTTATTTCAGTCTACAAAGACTGCCTTTGTCTGGGAAAGCCCTTCAACAGTCAGCCTGTTTAGAGATTTGAGCTGGCTGTCTGGCATGGTTCTGAAGCCTGGGCAGCTAAGGCCAATGTGGTGTTGGGGTGTACCTGATTTTTGATGCCACTGTTGCCAGTGTGGTTCCAGGAGACACTGGAAGTTTAAGGCTGCTATGTCTGTTGGTGCCGAGGCATGCCCAAAACCCAGGCCTGCTATAACCAGTGTAATGCTAGGGTGGCCTGGAGGTTGAGCCTGCCTTGCAGCCCTGAAGCCTGGCACCTGGGCAGGCCTGGAAGCTTAATTTACAGGTACTAACCTGGAGTCTGGGTCCATGGGGGTCTGTGCAGTGCTGAGTTTTAACTGTGACAGGCCCTGTGTTGGGGCCTAAGGCAAAGTCCTGTGCTCACTTTCCTCTCATTCTCCCCAAGAAGACAGTATCTCACTCCATGCTGTGCTGATTGAGATTGGGAAAGGCATAATGTGGGTAATGTAAAACCATCCCTCCTACCCTCTTCAATGCATTCTTTCTTATTACTGTGTTACAGTGAAGGTATTTTTTTCTAGTTTTCTTTTTCTTTTCCTTTTTATCTTGTGAAAGTATTTTTGTGCATGGATAGTTGTTCAAACTGATGTTTCTCCAGGAAGGACAATCACTGGAGAGTCCTATTCTGCCACTTTGCTCCACTTCTCTGATGTTTTATATATATATATATATATATATATATATATATATATATATTTTCACTGTGACTTCTGCCTGCCAGGCTCAGGTAATTTTCCCGCATCAGCATCCTGAGCAGCTGGGATTACAGATGTGTACCACCATGCCCAGCTAATTTTTGTATTTTTAGTAGAGATAGGGTTTCACCACGTTGGCCAGGCTGGTCTCATACCCCTGGCCTCATGATCCTCCCACCTTGGTCTCCCACAGTGCTGAGATTACAGGTGTGAGCCACTGCATTTGACTTCTCATATAATTTTAATAATACACTTTAATATGTAATGTTTTAAATGATATTTTAATAAGTTAATACTTTAAGTGAAGTTAAATGGGCATAAAATGTGATTATTTGAAATGGAGACATTCAATTTTATGACTGATTTTCATTACTAATAAATAAAAAATCAATTATCAATAAATGTTTAGTGAACATCTGTTACATGTCAGGCAGCTTCAGATGCTCAGGACACATCAATGAGCAGCACAAAGACCCCTGCTTGTGTTTTCAGGTGCACACACAGTCACACACCAACTCTGTCACTCTGTGGGAAATGCTGGGAGGGCCTGGAGTCATTTGGATGGGGACAGCCTTGTTAGGAAGGGTGGGGCAACTTGAGGATGTGAGGACATGAGCCAGTTTGGCTGAGGGAAGAGCATGCTGGGGATTGGTGGCTGACAGCCTGATGCTCAGGAGGTAGCAGTGCGGGCGGGCTGGGGACACGGGAGCGGCAGAGCCGGGGCAGAGGCAGACAAGCCCAGAGACCCCAGGGCGGTGAAATGTGGGGAGCCTGCTAGTTTCCCTTAAGGAAGGATGGGACCTTACTAACATTTTCAAAGGAAAAAAAATTCTATCTGAAAGAAGATAGGAACTTTAAAAAATCCAAACATGTGAATTTTAATATATAATGTCTTTTGAAAGTCTAGATGAACCAAACAAAACTGCCATATTTTGATGATATTTCAACCAAATTGGATGAGTTCAAAAGAATGCAGGCATTCGTGACCAGTCTTTCATGAGAGATGAGTGCTAATGGATTTGGGGGTCACAAGGGTTCTGCCTCTGAGAGTGCTTTTTCCTTCTTGTTTTTGTTTTTTGTTACACAGTTGTAATTCTCCTTTGCCCCCATCTTTCTGTAATGGACACATGAAGAAGGATGTAGGTGGTCAATTTGAGAATATAAATGGCAATCAAATTGAGTTCTTCCTGTTGGGCAGAACCAATGCGATAAGTGACTATTTGCTTACATCCTATTTTTGTAAGTTATTCTCTCCAAAAGCCACGAAGGAGCTTTTAGTTTACTAAACCCTCTGAGGGGGGAGAAATACCTGTTTATAAGGTGTGTGCAGAAGGGGCCCCAGAAGACCTGTGCTCGCTGAGCCAAGTGCTATCCCATCTCAGGACACCTTGGAGATGTCCACTGGGAAGCAGCATCACTGGGGAGAACCTGGCCTGCTCAGCAGCTCGGCAGCGAGGACAGACTGCCTGAGGGGCTTGGACCCCCACACATGCCCTCCCCCGCCCTCCGCACTGCTGTCATTACCTTGAATGCAGGGGATTCTAGTCTCTCTCCTTAGTTTTCCACTGTGAAGTCTTCTGCGGGGAGACCCCACCATCCTGGTTACCTACCTGGCTCTTCCACTGTGGCTCTGTGAGGACCATGCATGCTGTGGTGGGCTGGACCCCACAGGCCACCTTGACTGATGCCTTCTCAGGAGAGGGGCTCTCTTCCATGTCCCCGTGCCCTCCCGGCCTGGCACACGACAGGTGCTGACGATAGAAACCACCCACACAGCATCAGCGTGTTTCCGTCCCTTCTTCCTCCACTTTGAGAAGGGGAGATCCTCAGCCCATCTGTTTTCACAGCTTTCATGTACGATGGAATTCATTTTTCTCAAATTGAGTTTCCTCTGCATTGTTTTCAAGTATAAGTTTTGGAGGAAGCACTTTCACTCTGAAATGAAAAGTGAATAATGTGTGTGACCGATTGGCACTTTAAATAAAACCATCTCTTGCCAGCAAGCCTGTGTCTCATTAGCAGACCTACTCACTCTGCTTGAAGGGCAGCTGTCAAGATATCCTGTCAGGCCCTGGGCTGTGGATATGATACTCCAGGGGTCTCGCCTGAAAGCGGAGCCGAAAGTGATTACGCCTCTTGGCAGTGCTGGAATGGATTTTACATTTTTGCTTATTAATGGCTTAAAAATATGAATGAATATCAGAACCCACACAGGGGATGCTGGTATGTTAAACAGTGCTAACATATGCACTGTATTTAAATATGTCCTCAGAATTCTCTGCATCTATTTAAAGGAGATTCCTTTTTTCTCTCCTGTGAACACATGGCACCTGACACCTAAATGCTGCCTCATTCTCAGAACTGACCGAAGTCCATTCAGCTGAGGTGATTTAAGTTCATCCCCAGGGTCACCGAGGGAGCAGGTACAAGAGGCTGAAGAATGAGTGTCTAAGTTTTTGTAAGTCTTCATGCCTCATTAAATCAAAAGAAAGATGTAGTTGAGCATTTCTGTCTATAAATAGCTTAACATTAACATCACAATGTATTCATTTCCTTTGAATTCTTTTTCTCCTTTTAAATCCAGGCTGAGGCCAAATCCCACATATGAGAAATCTGTACACCTGCCATGAAACAAAATACCATGAACACTTCCTTCTCCAAAACAGACATGTAATTTAAAAGTCGTACATATGTATATATGTATTTCACAGCCAGAAATGGCTGTTCTTGTTTAATAATATTTTTATACAAGTAATTTTCTCACTACTGAGAATAGGTACTGTCAATTCAGAGATCCATTATGATTTTATGACAAAACATATGAGATTTATGGGTCAATTTTTGAACGCTTTGCATGCAAAGCCGTCATCGCTTTTTGAATGTTAAGAGAACGTTATAATCAAGTGCGAATCATATGAGAGTGAATGGGTGTATGCAAGGTGTTTGGAGCTGCCTCACGCCAGCATAGAAACAGCCTGTGACAGGGGTGAAGTCACGGGAACTGAAATGCCATCCTGCTTAATAAGTGGTTACATTTAGGGTGACTTTGGCTGCAAGTAGAAAACTTAACTCTGATAGATTCAGAAATAAAGGAATTTATTAACTCACTTAGAGAAAATGCTGAGAAAACACAGGCTTTAGAATTAGTTGATCCATGCATGGCCGAAAAGCATTCTAAAACTCACTCTGCGGCTGGTTCTGTGTGTCGTATTCTGGTGCATTCAGGCTTGGATTGTTTTTGGTGTTGTCAGTCAGTTCAGTTCTCAAAGCTTCTGTGATATGATTAAGATATATACATACGTGGTCTTTGTCCCAGGCTCCTGACATATAGCTCCTAAAATCCTTGTAATCTGGAGAGAGATAACAGTGTTTTAGCATGCTAATGAGGTGAACGGTGACTGGGGCCCTAGCTAGCTCTAGGAGGGAGGCTGGAAGCCAGCAACACCAACCAGCCCCGCCCCAAAACCTTCCACACAGGAAGGGGTTGGAGTGATTGAATCAATTATGCCTACGTAGCTATACCTTCATAAAACCCTTAAACTGTGGGGTTTGGAGACCTTCCACTCGGTCTGCACACTGACACGCCTGCAGAGGCCAGGGAAGCTCTGTGCACCCTCCTCCTGTCAGGTCCTTGCCATACGCATCCCTTCCATTTGGCTGTTCTTGGCTCATATCCTCTATAATTAACTGGTAATGACATATAAGGTGTTTTCCTGAGTTCTGTGAGTCAGTCTAGCAAATTATCAAACCTGAGGAGGAGCTATGTGAGCCCCTAGTTTTTAGCAGACTGATTAGAAGTATAGGGGAACCAGGACTTGTGACCGGTATCTGAAGTGGGGGTGGTCTTGAGAGACTGAGCCCTAACCTGTGAGGTCTGCTGTAACTCCAGGTAGTGTCAGAATTGATGGAATTGTTGGACACCTAGTTGGCGTTAGAGAGTTAAATAATTTGTTGGTGTTGGAAAAAGAACCCACGTTTTTGGTGCCAGAAATGTTGTAAGTACACTAGAGTAGAAACCCAACAGAACCCCAATTCCATCTATTCTTTAAAATGTCCTTTAATAGAAGTTTAAATTATAAAACACTAAACGGCCACACTCCACTTGATAGCTCAGTGAAGTTTTGCATATGTACCTCAAGGTAGACTGAATAATGCCCCGACAAAGAGGTCCACAGTTTAATACCAATCACATGAGTCCTTAAAGGCAGAGAACCTAGGGGATTTTTTCTCGCTGTAGGCAGGGAAAGATGGCAGCATGAGAAGGCTCTGATGCTCCCCTTGCTGGTTCTGAGAGGTAGGGAGCCCTGAGCAAGGGCCCGATTGTTGAGTTCTGCCAGCAATTCAAACAGCAAGGAAAGGCATCCTCCTTAGAGCCTCCAGAGAGACATACAGCCTCCCAACACCTTGATCTGTGTAGTGTAATGAACTGCGGCAATTCAGTATAGTAGCAGTAGAAGGCTAATACTTATTTTTGGAAACAGGAAGTGAGATGTTGCTGTAATAAACATCTAAAACTGTGAAAGTGGCTTTGAAATTGGAAGTAGGCAGAGACTGGAAGAACTTTGAGATGACAAAAAGTCTCAATTGCCTTGAGCAGACTATTAGTCGAAAAAGTAGATGATGATGTCATTGCCAGGCAGGAAGCAGAAGAAAGTGAGTGGAACAATAGAGAATATTTACATTGCCATGAACAGATCGTTGATAGAAATAATGGACATTAAAGACAGTGCTGGTGAGGATGCAGAAGAAATTAAGGACTGCCCAGAGAGTCTCCTTGTGCCCAGCAATAAGCTGGCAGAACCGCTCAAGCAGAGAACTAGGCAGGCGAGCAAAAGCAGCCTCTCTGCTCTTCGGAAGCACGGACAGCACAGCTCTGTCCTGAGGAGGAAGAAGAATAATCTCAGACACATAAGCCCTCATTGCATGGCAGAAGATGCTTCTGAAAGAGGGAGATGGAGTGTGGTCACGTTTACTCTGGCTGGCCCTGACCTTCCCTCCCTGGAAGCCAGCCATGTAGCTAGGCAATCATCCAGACCCACTCAGATGGGGCTTCCAGCAGCCCCTGGTGTGGCCCCAGCCACCCTCTAATACCGGCTACTGAGGGGCAGCCAGTGGAGCACATGGACCGACCCTCTGAATTAATTCACCACTGGGGGACAGCATCTCTGGATGACCTCATCAAACATTTGAGAACAGTGGCATGATTAAGATGCTGTGGAAATGGTTTGTGATCATTTATTCAATTAGAAATGGGCTCCCATGCTTCAAACGTTTATATTTAGATATAAAATTTAGCTTCCAGAAATACCCTGGTAAAAATGCTATTTCAATGCAAACTTTTCTCTCTCTCTCTTTTTTTTTTTTTTTATAATGTAAGAAACCAAGAAAGGTAAAATCAGGTCACAGCTTCTAGGGCACTAAGGAAACTAATCCAAATAAAATCTACCCTGAGCTTTCATAAAAACCAAGGGAGGAGGAGGCCTAACTATTACCTACCAGTATTACAAACAGCAATGCGTGCATACATTCTCCAAAGACCGGCAGAATGTTCAGATCAGAGTTGTATGTAGCAGCGCCAGCTAGAAATTGCCAGCAGTCCACCAACAGCAGAATGGATAAATACCCGTGAAACATTCACGCCACGGAATAGTGCTGAGCGGTGAAAGCGAATGATCTGTGACAAGGACACACGCCAATATGGATGAGGCTCCACGTGCAAATAGCACCCACGGCCCATTCCCTTTACAGAAAGTAAGACAATCGGCACAGCTGGCCCTGGCTGTGGAGTCAGGAGAGAGGCAGGCGGGCTGGTGGGCGCCTGTGACCTGGAGGGAGTGGTCCCTGGAGCTCTGCAAGGTGACCTGTGGTTCACGCACGTGTGTCCTGCCTCGCTAGGAAGGTGCAGACAGCCACCCGGTGGGTGGCAGGGTGACAGTCCTGTGGTCTGGGGGCGACAGCCACACCTTCTGTCGTTTGACCTCCTGTCCCTTGTGGTCTTGGTTGGGGATGCCTGACAGCCTGCCTAGGTTTGACTGGGAATGGAAAATGAGGCACCCGCATGGGGGCAGCACTGCAGGGTGGCTTTGGCTGTTCTTCCTACATTTAACGCCGCGCAATTGAAAACCTTACGTGTGGAATAACAGCCGCCAGCGTCGCGTCCAGCTGAGAGTAATTAGACAGGAGAATGTCTGCCAGGTTCAGAGCAGACATGTCTTGGTTTCCAAACGTGGAAGTCAAATGAAAAACTTCCAGGCCTCAGTGTGTTGAACTCTGAGAAGAAATACGTTTTCTTTTCTTTAAAAAAGAAAAGTTATAAAATACAGAAACATACAGTTTACCAATGTAGCCATTTTTAAGCTCCGTGGTATTGAGTACATTCACGATGCTGTGCGACCGTCACCCCACGGTCTCCAGAACGTCTCCATCTTCCCAGCAGAAGCCCCAAAGAGAGGCACTTCTGTACCCATGGCTCGGCATCCCTTCCCCAAACCCTCAGCACCTGCCTGAGGCAAGTCCCTCTCCAGTGCAGTGGAAAGCATTCATTCATTCATTCATTCATTCATCCATTCATACATGCATTCATTCTCCTACTTGACTGGAGAGGGCATTTATAATCAGTCACTATTTATAGACCTTAGAGTCAGCTTCAAGGATATTTTGAATCATTGAAGAAAATTCATTCAGCTATTAAATAGCCTCTATGTATGTTTTAACTTATTTTGCATCAACTATCGAAGCTGATGTCCGTGGATGGAAATTTCCAGATAGTTACCCATGCTTCCACTAAACCTGTGCAGGAAGTTTTAGGAAGGAAAGTAATTTTGACAAATTGCAGTAATACAAGTCATACCTTTTATTTTTTTAAATATCAGTCACAAGAAATAAATAATTTTTAAAAAAGAATAAGAGTTTTCACAAGAAGAGTGCCATGAAAATCATTCCAGGTAGCTCATGAACCTCTGCAGGTGGCTGGGGCGCAGGCGGTGGGTGGGCCATCCTCACAGATGAGCTGTCAGGCTGCGATTAAAACTTAACCCACTCTTTCAGAATCGCTCCTCCTGGCTGGTACGGTTCCCAGCTCTTTACACCTGCTGAAGGGAGCTCACCCTGAGGCTGGCTGAAAGCTGGGTTTCCAAGGCGACAGGCAGCCTCCATGGCCCTGCTCCTCCATGGACCCCCTCCCTAAACCCGCTTCATACAGTGGAACGCTCCATCCTTCCGTGCCAGCGTGGACATCTCTGTCCTCCTGACCAGCTGCATGGAACTGGACTTTCTCACAGAGCGTTTGTCCAGGAAAATGCAGATGATGGTGACAAGGCATTAGAGGTAGTTCGACAGGAAGTTAGTTCATGTTCTGGCCTTAATGACTCTCTAAAGGGATGTGCCATACTCCATATCAGACAGAAGGTAGCTTAGAAGAGCTTGTGGGAGGTTGCTATTTAAGCATTAGGAATGGCCAGCCTGTGGGATTCTTGGAGGTTGGTATATTTCCCTTGCCTGCACAAAAGGCTGTTGGGTCCACCAGGGGCTGTCTTGTCCTGGCCTGTCCCAGAGGAGACAGTGAAAGGGCACCCAGAGGGGAGCAAATGGGTGACACTGGTGCAGAGCTGCCCCAGCCTCTTCTTGGGCATCTGGAGGGGTAGTGGGTGCCTATTTCAGGAAACATGGGCTCCGGGCCTGACTTAGAGGTTTCCATCCTCCCTCTGTGTGTGATTCGTCCATTCTCACACTGCTACAAAGAAATACTCAAGATTGAGTAATTCATAAAGGAAAGAGACTTGACTCACGGTTCTGCATGGCTGGGCAGGCCTCAGGAGACTTACAGTCACGGTGAAGGGGGAGCAAGTCGTCTCACAGGGCAGCAGGTGAGAGAGTGAGGGGGGAAGAGCCCCTTATGAAGCCATCAGATCTTGTGAGAATTCACTCCCTAACATGAGAACAGCATGGGGGAACCGCCCCCATAATGCAGTCACTTCCCTCCCTCCACACATGGGGATTACAACTCAAAATGACATTTGGGCGTGGACACAGAACCAAACTGTCCCAGTGGTTTGGGAAAAATCACTGAGCGAGCAATCATGGCTGCAGAAGCCTGCAGCCTCCCCTTTAAAATCCCCCAGACAGAGGGAGGTGGGCCCTGTTACCTTCCTCTCCCCACGAAGAAACAGACACTCAGAGAGGTGAGAGATTCTCGAGCCAGCACCTGAATCTAAGGCTTCTGTTCCAAATCTGCCTTCAGCACCTCCCGCTCTCTTTCTGGCCCCACAATCTACTGGAAGAAGAAATATCCCTTCCCCTCCTGTGCCTTGCACCCTCCTCCCAGTGCCCTGGTCTGGATCTGGAGGGAGGAAGAACTCGAGGGGCTGCTCCTCGGTGCTGAGCTGTGTCTGCTTTCAGTGGAGGAACGTTCCCTGAGGGCTCTGGAGTCCAGCATCACTCACGTTCCACCTTCGTCAGCCTGTTCCACCGCAACATGCCCTGTGTGTGCGTGCAGTGCAGGAGGCCCCCTTAGTGAGGTGTTTCTCCCGCAACCCAAGGCCTAGGTGGAGTAAAGTCTTGCTTTCGAGATGGGACTGAAAAGCCTTAGTGGTAAGGGTCTTGTCTTATGTTTATCTTGCATCTCCAATTCTCAGTGAGTTCGTCGGCTTGGACAGGCCCTGAGAAGAAAGCCTGTTTTTCAATTGGCCCCAAAATGTAGTGTAAACCCCTGTGGCCATGGAGAAGGCACCGAGGAGTCTCCTCCCCAGCCTTCCAGGCAGGTGGAGCCGGGAGGCCTGCGCCGAGGGACACATGCCCAGTCCTCAGCCGCTTCTCAAGAAGGCTGTGGTGAAGACCAAATGCGCAAAGTGCGAGAAGTGGAAAGTCCTTAATGCAAATACAAATAGCTAATAATTAGGTGAAAATGCTCTTAAGTCTACTCCAAATGGAGAAGAGGGAAGTTTTCTCTTATCTACAGGGCACTGCGCCCGGTACTCACCAAGCACTCAATGAATGTTAGCTTCACTCTTATTTCTACCAACTGAAATGCATGGCAGTGATCTCAGAGAGGGGGAGGCGCGGGCCAGGGAGGCAGTGGAGGAGGAGAAACGGAATAAAGAAGACGAAACAATTGCCCTGTAGAGTCAGAGAAAGCCTTGAGCGACTCATCAATGTTAAAAGTGTCCAAGATCCAAACGGGAGGATGTCACACTGGGATTGTCCCAGGCTCAAGGAACAGTGGGGAGAAAAGGCTTCGTGGGTTTCAAGCTCTAGAACAGCAGAACATTCACCAAGTTAAGTCATTCAACCTCTGGGGGCTTTTTCTCTTCATTCTGAAAATAACAGTATCTGCCCTGTTCACCTCATAGAGCTACTCCAAGACGCCTTTTTAACATTTTATGAAATTGGAAGAGATGATAAAAAAATTATGATATGATCTGCTGTGGGGAGAGTAAAGAACTGATGGTTTCCAGACAACAACTCGGCAAAACATATTGAGGCACTGAAATATGCGTCTCCTTTAACCCAGCTCACCACTTTTGAGAACTGCGCCGAGGAAAGATCACAGGGAGCGAAAGGGGTTCTGGGCAGAGAGGCTAACAGCCGTGTGTCGGGAACAGGAAGACCTGGAAACAACATACACGTCCAGCAGAATGCGATGGCGCATTAGCCAGTAGGCAGCTCTTAAAATGATAAGTGCCTACTGAAGGAAAAAGACATTTTTCACACAGGGAGCTAAAAAGGCTTTAATTTAATATTTTCCAGGCATATTCTGCAGGAGGGGCTTCACGATGGCCGACTGGAGCATCTGGCGCTCACCTCCTCCACAAAGAAGAACCAAAATAGCAAGTGGATAACCACACTCTGAATAGATCTTTTCAGCGAGAACTCGAATTCAACTGAGAAGTGACAGGCAATACCGCGCGCAAGGGAGGAGAGAGAGACGGGGCCACCTGTCCCCCAGGATAGGCTGGGAGCCCCGAGGGGCTCCCCAGTGTGGGCAAAGGATAAGTCAGGGACCCCCAGGGGTCTGCCTCCCACCGCACAGGGAGCTGCCTGGAAACCACACGATGGCCAGGATCTGGAGAGGGAGCTCACGCTGCCTCCCACACACCCTGAGTCCTGAGCTGCTCTGCACAGTGCCGTTTTGAGCACCCACCACCCTGCAGCCAGCCTGGAGCCCAGCAGCCCCTGATCACACCGACGTCCACATGGACATCCCCAGCCTGTAACCACCACCACTGCTACCTACTGCAGCGAGAGTGGAGCATGCCACTGGCAGTCACCCTGTCCACAGGCGGTGGGGCTGCTGAGCGTTCACAAGCGCACTGAGGACAGGCTGTCCAGCTCACAGCCACAACCTGGCGCTGAAAAGCATGCTGCCCAGCTGCCTCCCCACAGCTGCTGCCCCCCCCCCACAGCAGCCTTTCCTCCCCCAGCAGAGTCCTGCACTGGGGGCCTGGGGATCAGCGTCCCCGCCTAGCACAGCCAGCCCTGCAAGCACCACCTGAGGATGGGTGTGCCCTGACCACTCCCGCCAAGGAAACCAGACCCCCACCTCCCACCACATGGAGAAATCAGCTCAAGATGGATTAAAGCATTAAACATAAGACCTATTAGAACAAAACAGAGGAAGCATTTCAGGATCTTGGTCTTGGCCAAAGTTTTATCTCTAAGACCTCAAGAGTACAGATAACAGAAACAAAAATAGGCAAATGGGACCTAGGAAACTGAAAAGCTTCCGGACAGCAAAGAAAACAACAGAATGAAGAGAAGTCCTGTTTAATGGGAGAAAATATTTGCAAACCATTCATCTGGCGAAAAACGAATATCCAGAATATACAAGGAACTCAAACAATGCAATATAAAAAACCACAAATAATCCAATTAAAAGGTGAGCATAGGACATGAATATACATTTTATAAAAGAAGACACACAAGTGTCCAACACGTATAAAAAAACACTCCATGTCAGTAATTATCAGGGAAATGCAAGTCAAACCACAATGAGATGAGGTGTCCTATTACACCAGTCAGAATGGCTGGTGTTAGAAAGAAAAAATAAATAAAACAAGACGCTGGCACAGATTTGAAGAAAAGCTCTTATGCAATGTTGGTGGGTGGATAAATCAATACAGCTACTATGGAAAACAGTAGGGAGATTTCTCAAAAAACTAAAAATAGAACTATCCTACAACCTAGCAACCCCTCGATTGGGTACGAATCCAGAGGAAAGGGCATCAGTACATTATAAAGGATAATTGCATCTCCATGGCTGTCACAGCACTGTCCACAACAGCAGATATATAGGGTCAGCCCAAGCATCCAACATGCTGCATGGGTAAACAGATGTGGAATACTATTCAGCCATAAAAAGCCATGAAATCCTGTCACTTGCAGGAACATGAATGGAACTGGAGGTCATCATGTCAAGTGACATAGGCCAGCCACAGACAAATGTCACATGTTCTCACCCACACGTAGGAGCTGAAAGGTTGATCTCCTGGAGTAGAGAGTAGAAGGAGATTTGCCAGAAGCTGAGAGGAGTGTGTGGGTGATGAGGGGGAGACGTTGGTTAATGGGTACAAACACAGGAAGGTAGAAGGAGTAAGTTCTAATGTTCAGTCGCAGAGTAGGGAGACTGTAGGTAACAACAATGGAGTGTGTTTCAAAACAGCGGGAAGAGAGCTCTTAAAATGGTCCCCACACATGGAAATGGTAAATACTTGAGGTGATGGACATCCTGGACACCCTGACGTATCATGACACGCCCTACGCATGCCCGCAAGTATCACACATACCCAGTACATATGTACCAATAGTATATATCAATAGAAAATAAAAATAAATACATAAATATTTTAAGGATATACCTGAAAATATTAAAATAGTGTTCCCCTAGTTGAAATGTGTGATCATACAGACCTTATATTTTTTTGCAGTGAGTTTATGTCTTTATTTGGGTAGAAACATATACAGAAATACCTCTACAATATTATGTCATTAGAGTAGACAGCCCCACCCAGTAAGGAATTCCCTTTCTGCTATGCCAGATGGACAGGTGTGTAGGTGCCTTTTAAAATTGCCTCCCATGGCAGAGAGCTGCCTTCCTCCCAGGGCGGCACCCAGTTCCCAGCAGCTTCTTCCCTGTCGCTGCCCTTCCATCTCGCTGGCATGCTGGTGCTGCTCCGCAGAGGCTCTGCGTTTCCCCGGGCTCCTGGCAGGCAGGCGGGGGCAGCTCAGCCAGCCCCACACTGCAAACTGGCCTCTGACCCTCCCAGTCTGCCTCCACCAAGCTGGACTTGGACATTACTTTAAGCACCTGAAGTCCCTTGACTCATTTTATCCTCAGACCTGATCTTTGCAGTCACATTGTCACAAGTGGCTGTCCAGCCACAGAAAGCTTGGCCACCTTGACCCCAGTTTCAGGGGAGTCAGATGCCCATTCTAGTCCTTCCCAAAACCTGTGCACAAAGTAGACGTCCTCCGATGGACCCGTCCCCCCGGGTCCCACACTTACGGGGTGAGCATCGCATGAGCCATCCCTCTTTCGCTTTCTGTATCTAGTCTTGTTTCATCCCTCCTCTTTTCTCCCATGTCTGTTTTCTTCTCAGCTGTCCATAGTCGCCGCCCTCTCTTCCCAGACATCCATAATCGAGTCACCGCCCTCCACTGCTAATTACCTCTCTTTCCTCTCACCAGCAATTAGATTAAAAAACCAGCTGTCCACAGCTGGTCCCTTTGATTTGCCATAATCTGGTTTCAGTCTCCAGTGTCCCACTGAAGCCAGCTGTGTCCTTAGTAAAGGCACGTTTCAATAGATATTCCTGGAGAGAACAGGGATGCTTGGTCAACAGTGTGCAAATCCTGGGTGAGACGTGTGTCCCTGTATTCGGCCGTTCCTGCATTGCTGTAAAGACATGCCTGAGATTGGGTAATAAAGAACAGTTTAATTAGCCCACCATTCTGCAGGCTGAATAAGCATGGCACCAGCGTCTGCTCGGCTTCTGGGGAGGCCTCAGGGAGGTTTTAGTCGTGGCAGAAGGCAAAGCAGGAGCAGGCACGTGGCATGGTGAGAGTAGGAGCCAGGGAGAGAGTACGGGGGTGCCTTACACCTTTAAACAAGATGTCCTGTGGGTTCACTCATCACCAAGCCGACGTGGTGCTAAGCTGTTCACTAGGGTTCCACCCCATGACCCAATACCTCCTGCCAGGCCCCACCTCTAGGAATGGGAATCACATTTCTTTCTTTCTTTCTTTTTTTTTTTTTTAAGATGGGGTTTCACCATAATGGCCAGGCTGGGCTTGAACTCCTGACCTCAGGTGATCCACCCACCTCGGCCTCCCAAAGTGCTGGGATTACAGGTGTGAGCCACTGTGCCCAGCCAGGAATCACATTTCAACATGAGACTTGGTGGAAACACAGATCCAAGCCCTCTCCGTCTCCTTGGAGACTTCCATTGACATGAAATACTGAGAGTATTAGGAGGTCCTGTCAAAAGGAAACCTGGTAAGCTCTGCTTGACCGTGTTTCTCAGCTGACCTTGCACGCACAGCACTTTCAGCCCTGGTGCGTGCGTTGCCATCATGCTGATGGAGCTGTCCCAGAATCCAGCCTGGAGACAGAGTTTTGGCTGAGCCCTGGGGACATGCTTACCAGCATGTGAATGGAGCTGCCCCAGAACCCAGCCTGGAGACAGAGCTGTGGCTGCACCCAGCCCTGCCATGGACCTTTCCTGCTGGAAGTTTTCTTGCTTCTGGGGTTGTCCAGTGAGGTCTCTTTCCTCTCTCAAGAGTCAGCTCACGTGTCTCACTCTCTGGGAGGCTGCGCAGGCACCTTCCCTGGGACGTGCACCCTTTCCTCATGGAGCCCTTTGCTTGAGCCCCTGTGACCACAGATGGAGCTCTCCTTGGCAATGGCCTGTGCTCCTGCCCTGACGCTGGCTGCCAGGTAGAGATGCACAGAGAACCACCGAGCATCCTGTGCTCGACCAATACTGAACGCAGGTGAAAAGGCAGAAAGAAATGGCAGTCCCCTAGACCGTGGGGAAGAAAGCCAATGGAGCAAATGTCAGTGGGAGATTCTACTCCTCTCCATGAGGACCTTCCTTCCCGGAGGCTTGCCCGGTTCACTTTTTGTCCCTCTCTGTGGAATGGAGTGCACTCACCTGCTTTCTGGACCCTCTTCTGTGACCGACCTTAGGTGCCTGCACTGGTCTTACAGGTGTGACGTCAAATGCTGGTGTGCCTGAGGCCATCTGAGGTGGTGGGCAGGGAGCTGCCCATTGTCTGGGTTTTCCGGGTCATTGAAACATAGGGTCTCATCATGTGTGTGAAGTATGACTTCCTGAATTGCAAACTCAACTGCATGTGGGAGGGAGGTCTTAATTCTGATGGGTGTCCTAATGGCTGGGTCTGAGGCCTTTGAGCAGATTAACACACACCGCTGGGCTCTCAGCCTGCAGACCGTCAAAGCACCAGGAAAAATCCCACACCCATCACAGTATCAAAGGTGCGGAAGACTCACAGCAAGTCTTGGTACTGCTTTTGAAACTCAAGTTTCCTGCAGTCCTCTGGCAGATACCGTGGCTGCTGGGCCCTGCAGAAGAAGAAGAAGGGGTGCAGGATGTCAATGGCACAGGCTGGGTGGGGTCATTCTTCCCCTTCTTCTAAAGCCCCACTTTCATGATAACCCACCAATCTGTTAACCCATCAATGGATTAATCCATCCAGTCACCTCTCAGTACTGCCACATGGGGATTAAATTTCAGTGTGAGTTTTGGCCAGACGTGCAGACCACAGCATTGATTTTCAGGAGATAATGTGAGGCAGGAATTGGCGCTCTTCGAAGGGCCAGAAAGGAAATGCTTCAGGCTCTGCAGGCCACACATGTCTCCATGATGACCATTTACTCCGCTGCGCCAGTGAGAACGCGTCCGAGATGTGAGTGGATGAGGGTGGACGTGCTCCTCTAGAACTTCACTGGACACTAGAGTTTAAATTTCATGTAATTTTTATGTGTCATGAAGTATTCTTCCTTTGATGTTTTCTCAACCATTGGAAAATGTGAAAATCATTCTCAGATGGAAGCTGCATGCCCACCGGGAGGAGCTGGGCTTGGTCCTGGGGAGACATTTGCTGTGCAGACGGGAGAAGCTGGGAATGCACTGCCCGTTCGCCGCAGGCAGCCCTGGCCTCTCCCTGGTGGGGTGCCTTCTTCTCAGGTTCCACACAGTGGGCCTCAGTGCATGTGCAGAGAACACGTGCGTGCTGAACCCCGAGCCTCTCCCGCCTCATCTCTTCCCAGCCAGGAGCCAGACACCACTTTTCCTTCAAGCAGTTTTCCCGTGCTCTTATTCCGGCCAGCCCCTCCCCTGAGGGCACGTCGGTGGCTTTCAGCGTGTCCTGTGGGACCCCTGCAGGCTCAGGGGACTACTCACTCACTGTGCGTGTTAGCCTAGTAGAAAACTTTGATTAAATTACATTTTGCTTGTCTTCACCCACCTGTAGAAACTAAAGTTACACCTGCTCCGGGTAGCGTTTGCATTTTAGAAAATGACTTTCAGGCCTTCAAATTGGAGCTAATTAAGGGGGTGCTTTCTGGTAGCGTCATCCACCCTGACCACAGTAAGCTGCTGAAGGTGCCTCCTGAGGCATCTAGAAAGGTAAGCCCTTTTTGCTGTTATACTTGGTTCAGCGCTGTTCTGCCAACTGGCCGGCAGCAAAGTGAAAATCCGGGTGCTAATTACAGACCATTTCTATTTCGGCTGTTAAGAAATGGCTCATCTTTTGTTACTCAGGATGGGAGTGATGGACAACAAAATTCTCCTCTCTAAAATACTGGGGATGGTTGAGCTAAAAGAAGGCGGAGGCTCAGGGCACTTTCTGCCCCGCTCTCTGCCTTTCTCACCTGAAGTCGGGCCCCTTTGCAACACCTGCTCACCAGCTCAGAAAGCAAGCTCAGAGAAGATGGCACCGGAGATTCTAGGAGCAGACTTCACTCTCCCCACAAATCCACCTTCCTGCCTTTCGAAAACCTGGAGCAACTCGAATCTTGGTTGTCTTGTTGCTATGTAGGAGTTACTGCTCTTTGCTCCAATACTCTGTAAGCAAAGCCCCCCAGCCACTGCCTTGAGAGAGAAATACTTTCTGAACTCTCCGGCATGGTGGGTGCAGGGTACTTTAGTAAGCTCTGTTGTTTTTTTAGTTTGTTAATCCAGCTTTTGTTTTCAAGATAGCATGTCAACTAAGAACATGAAAAGGTAAGACAAAAATTATATTTTCTCCCCTATAGGAGCATGGGCTTTACTGTAGATATTTGGCTAAAAAAAACCCCTAGATAATTCCAGCCGATGCCTGGGGTCTTGGAAGCATCAGGAACCAAACGTGTGGCAGGTGCATCTTGTGTTATGCTCGGCTGTTTCTGATGATCACCTTGTGAGGCTCCTGGATGGGGGTGGTGAATAGAGGTTTGGTGCTGGGAAGTTCCTGCCTTTGAAACCATGCCCCTTGCGGACCCAGGAATGGAAGTTAACACAGTCCTTCAGTACTGGATGGAATTGACGGAACCTGCATCTGTGCCAGGTAGGACTATTGATCACTCCAGTTCTACTGTTCCGAGCTCAACTGGACCAGGGGTAGGAGGGTCAGAAGCAAGCCCAGGTCCTGGTGCTCTTCCAGGGAGAGGGGGGCTGGGTGGCAGGCCTGGCCCCACACCACCTTCCACGCTGGCTGGACCTGGCCACACCCTGTGTACTGGAAATCCACTGTAGGGGACAAGGGAAAACTTCTCCTTTGCCCTCTGACAGTTTTCTGAAAATCAACTGACAAAAGACGGATTAGTAGAAGAGCAGATGCACAAAAGTTTAACATGCACAGCATAGGGAATCTCAGGAGAATGATCCCTAGTAAGCCAGTGTGCTGCAGAAACCGATGCACCCTTTCTCATAGGGGAGAGGAGCCCAATACCCAACGATTCATAAGAACAAAGGTGGTTTTGTGCAGATCAAGTGCCCCAGGTAGACCCTAAGAGCTTCCCTCGGGAGGATAGGTGGTTAAGTCTGTTAGGAGCCAGGGGGACTCCCAGTCTCTTCTCCTCTTTGATGGTTGATCTTTCCGGGTTGTTTGATAAATCCCTAGAAAGGGGATTTAAGACAATTGTATTGTTTTGGAAAGAAGCTTTCTTGGTCAGATAAGGAAATTGCAGAGAGATGCCCTCCCTGTGCCTTGGGCTGAAGGACCAGACAGGGTTAGAGGGACTTGGGTTCTCAGGGAGCGTCTAAGGCCTCTCAGCATCAAAGCACAGGTCTTGGGGTACCACTTTCTCAGCCCAACACTGCCTTAGTGGCTATCCAGCTCTGCTTCCAGGTAACTTTCTAGCATCTCATGGTTTATGACCAGCTAAGAGTGGCCTCTGAAACACATTGAAAGTGCGCAGAGAACCCCTCAAAGCCGCCTGCAGTGAACACCCCACTGCATGCCAGGCTTAGGTGTTGCTGTGGAAAAGCACAGGAACTTAGAGCGATTTTCCTCCCGGAATAAAGGATTTCTTACAGAGAGCTAGCAGGTCGGTGTAGAAAGCACTATCTGCCAGGTTTGACAGCTGGGTAATTTCAAATTGGAATTTCAGATTTGGCCTTCGCTTGTCTTACCTCTGAAATTTCCATTGCATTTCCTAGACATTGATTGAGTCCACTTGTCAGCTTGGGTGAAAAATACTGCCTACCCATCACTTTCTGATTCTGCCTCTCAGCCAAGACTGAATGCCACTAACGGGCCATTACCTGAAAGTACCGTGAAGGGCGAGCTTGTCCTTGGGAAATAAACCTCTGGTGTGAGTGATTCCACTTGCATCTGACCAGTGTCAACACGGACAGCCTGTGGAGTGGGGGAGGATTTGTATTCACTCAGTATTCTAATTACATTCCTTAAATGTTCATCTCCTTTCCTTTGCTATCTCTGCACAAGTATCTGGACTTCCTGTTTCTCTTTTCAGTCTACAGAATATTATTATATTTTCCCTTTGTTTGCAAGCAGGAACTCAAATGAATTTCCTGGAGCTGACTGGCTCCCGTTCCTTTGGAACAAATGCTAAGCATTACAGGATCAGACACAAGCACAAAAAGTTTAAAAAGATGTTTGATAGAAATGTCATCAAACATTTGCTGTAATTTTGTTATGCTGTAAAATTATGCTGTAAAAACCTAGGTGGGGTTCACATGGATATAATTTTGTCTGGACAGCATCAAGTTTTACAGATGTGTTGATGAAAAGATTAAAACTCTGTAAAGTTGAAGAGATGCCTTCTGAGCCAAATACAAGTGACAGTGGCCTGTGACACAGCCCTCAGGAGACGCTGAGAACATGTGCCCAAGGTGGTCAGGTTACAGCTCGGTTTTATACACTTTAAGGACACATGAATCATCAGTCGATACATGTAAGGTGTACATCGATTTGGTCTGAAAAGACGGGAAAACTGGAAGTGGAAGCTTCCAGGTCGTAGGTAGATTCAAAGATTTTCTGATTGGCAGTTGAAAGAGTTAAATTATCATCTAAAGACATAGAATCAATAGAAAGGAATGTCTGGGTCAAGACGAGGGGCTGTGGAGACGCAGAATTTAGAGACAGTAGATTGTGAATGTTTCTTATCAGACTTCAAGAGTCTATCCTATGTGATACAAATAGCTATCAGTAGTTCAAAAGGGAGACGGGCATAATGAGGCCTGTCTGGCTCCCCGTTCCACTTACGGCCTTAACTGTTTTTTCAGGTTAACTTTGGAATGCCCGTGGCTGAGAAGAGAGGTCTATTTAGATGGTTGGGGGCCTTAGAATTTTATTTTTGGTTTGCAGATAGGACTTCGGCAGATATACAGAAAATTGGTCTAGCATATGACTGTTTACTCCAGTGTCACCTTTATTTATTACATCTGGGGCAACAAGACCTTCTTTTGTGGACCCTAAGCTTGGCTCACAGCAGGTCATGCTGGGTCATGCTGGGGAAGCTGGTGGATGTTGATTTCACAGCTGCTGCCAGGAGAAAAACTGCTTTTGTTGGACAGAGTGTGAGCATTTGGGGAGAGATGGGTAGAAGTAGGCACAAAGAAGACAGGCAGGTGTGGGGTCCAAGTGAGGGCTTTGCAGACGCATGGCAGCCAGGGTCAGTGCTGGAGCTTGGTAAAACTCTGCCCACTGAGGCCAGGGAGCCACACGTGGGGACACAGGTGTACACACGGGTTTGTATTCTAAACCTGAGCTTCTTGGAGGTAACAGTTTCGGTGAATATGCTAGCACTGGGGAAAAACAGGAGGTCATGGTGGATTATTTTTGCAACCTAAATTCCTTGCAAGTAATTTAGTTTCTATGAATATATGCATTAACCTTAAAATAAAAACTGGGGATACAGATGAATATCACATACCAAGAAAACCTCAGCAATGAGAATTTTTATCTCTTTTCTTCCGTAGGTCCACCTGCTGTTCTTTCTCAGAACAGATGACAAAGCATCAAAATGAACAATGTTGCGTTAGTTGGGGGTGGTTTGCACATTCGAAACTGCCTTGCCACCACCTCTTTCTAAAGCCTCCCTCCCTCCACACAAATAGCTGGCTTGGTAGTTGATAAGTAAAAAACTTGTAGTTACCTTGAAATTCATAGAGCAGAGATGTCAGAGTTTACAGACCACAGAGCATGTAGAAAAGGACTAAAGACACCTGGCAGTTCTGGCACAGAGGAAAGGTGTGGAGGAGAGAAAGGCAAAGGGACGCAGTGACCTTTGTGTCTGAGCCGAGGTAAAGGTGTCAGAGTCACCCTAAGGCACAGGCAGGGAGCTGTGATGTCTTCACCATAACAACGGCCGCAAGCAGTCTCACTGCGGTGAGGGTGTGCCCATGGGGGTGGAAAACAGGCTTGGTTTATGAAAGGGGACCCGCAGGGCGGGCAACTGCAGGGAGAGTAAAGGGTGACACCCACCTTTCTGGTGTCGGACGTGAGTAGGGTTATGTGTATATACACATGTGCACAAATATGCAAAACCTGGACTTGCCAGCCTCCACAATTGTCTTAAACCTATATCTGCATATCTATACATATGCATATCTGTATGCATACTCTCCATACATATGCATATATGTATACATACACACATACCTAGATGTATGTGTGTATAGATAGGGAGATAGATTTACTTTAAGAAATTAGCTCATGTACCTGTAGGGACTGTTAGCCCCAATTCTGCAGGACAGGCTGGAGACCCAAGGATGAGTGGGTGCTTCGGCCCCTTCTGCAGGTCGCCTGGAGGCAGAGTTCCCCTTTCCTCAGAGGATCAGTCTCTTTTCTCCTAGGGCTTTCAGCTGACTGGATGAGGCCTGCCCACATTACGGAAGGGAATCCACCTTACTCAAGGTCACTAATTTAAATGTTAGTCTCATCTGAAAAACACCTTGTCAGTGATACCTGGGCTGCCGTTTGACTAAGTATCTGGGCTCCATGGCCTTGCCAAGTTGACACATAGAAGTAACTGTCAGATTATCGAAAGGCCGGGAGTAACAGGTGGAAGCCAGCATGGGCTCTGGAATCACCTGGCTTGCATTCTAAGTGAGTTCTAACTCTGTTCCTTCCTGGCTGCATGACCTTGAGGGGTTGCCATCTGAGAACGAAGACATAGTGGATAAGCCATAACACTACGGCAAAACTTGGCGTTGGATGTGTCAGAGAGTGCACAGCAATGATGCTAATCACTGCCATCAAATGCAGCGGACTTTACTCTTGCTCTGTAAAATGCAAGGTGGGTTTGGTAGCTGTGGGGAAATACAATGACAAAGTTATAGGTGGAGGCTTAACAGTCAACACGCTGGGATTTACATATTCTGTCTGCCTTACTTGAATATTTTAAATATTTTAAGGTTTAGCTCACTTGTCTGAAAACAATGATGACATACCTGCTCCACAGGGTGTTTTGGAAAACTTTTGTTTTGAAGTAATTTTAGACTTGAGTTGCGGAGACAGTACAGAAGGTCTACCCGTCTTCTAATGGGAACATCTTACGTGACCATGCACAGTTATCACAAATGAGAGATTAACATTGGCACATCATTAATTCACCGCCACACGATTTGAATTTTGCTAGTTTGTCTACTCCTGTATTTTTATATTCTTGTATTAAACAAATGCTGGCCACATAAAATGAGTTGGGAAGTGGTATTTTCATCTTCTAGTTCCTGGAAGGAGCTTTGTAAGATTGATATTATTTCTTCCCTAAATATTTGAGAGAAATTCACCAGTGAATTATTCTGGCCTACAGATTTCTTTGTGAAAGGGTTTTGTTTTGTTTTGTTTTGTTTTCGGGTAAAAAATTCAATATCTGTGAGATCTGCAGGACTCATTAGGGCCCTGGTCTCCCCTGAAATGCTGCTGTGGTTTGGGAGTCCTGCTCAGGCCCCACTCCTGGAACCCAGCAGGGCCCTCCCTTGGCCAGTCCAGGACGAGCTTCGGGGAGCCTTTGAGATGCTGAACAGCGGGAAAGCTCACTGCTGCACCCTCTCACATGAAAGGGGGACTGAGGAAGTAGAAAGACACATCTTATACCTGGAGCCTTTTGGTAGAGACATTCAGACGGCTGATGCCTGCAGCATCAGAGGGAACAAGAAAACTTTGAAATAATGTCAAAGGGAAGGAAATGAAAAATAATGCAGGCCTTTGTCAAACAGAGAGTTATGAGAACGCAATGGTCATCATTATGGAAAGTCAATTAGTCATCTGCTCACTGTGTGAAATATAAAGCACATTTATGTTGGAGGCATGTATCACACACACATGCACACGAACATGCACAGGTAAGGAGGAGGTTTTGTTTAAAATAATGCTACCGTATAGTTACAGCAAGTTTAGATTTAATTGTTCTGTTTGGAGCTGAACTGAACTCAGCTTACATTCTGGTCAGCAGTACCTCCAAAGCTGCATTCTGATGAGTTATGTGATAAAGTTATGTTAAAATTTATTTGTTAGAATAAAAATCTATCTTGCTAGGATGAAGAATTTGGTTTGTAGAAGCATATAATTTTACCGCAAGCATGGGGGGAGGTCACACAGACATTTATTTTTTCTTATGCTCCCTGTAAAAGGGAGTAATCAGTAAAAACCCAAAGCAAAAACACACCAGCCACAGATGACGGCCAGGGGATGTGGCCGGCGGCTTGCTGATGCTTGGGTTTTTTGTGTTTTGCGGGAAGAAACTTGCTTGTTCTTTTTAGTAAGCAACACGCCTGCTCTCCACACTGCTGCACTGGTTAGCACCCTGCAATTGCAAAACACTTTGCTAGAATTTCCCTCAAAAGAGCCAATGTGTAAGCTTAAGTAATTGGATTAAAAATGTTTTTGTCAAGCACATACCCTCCGATGTAGCTGTCCACCATCTATGAAAGCTGCTGGGTGTGTGGTGGGATCTCTGGAATCTAAGATTCCCCATGCTTGTTAGTTACCACCAGCTACAGCTGAGAGAATAATGGCACTGGAAGGAGGAGCTGGGAAGGATCACTAAATCAATGACATTCTAAGGTAGCTGAAGTTTCCCTTTTATTGAAAACATTTGAGAATCTCTAGGATCTCCAATTTTCTGCTCTAAGTAATTTTTCTCAACAAATTATTCCAGTACCGCCTCACAGAAGCATAAACTGCTGTCCCAAGTGCTTGATGAAACTAGAAAATTTCAAAAACAGCCACAGTCGTTGCTTTCCAAAAATGTGTGTTAAAATTAATTTATAGTTGAGGTTTACTTTTTAGCCTTTATATTAGAAGAGGCCATTTATTTATTTATTTCAGAATTAGTTTTTGTGCCTATTTTTGTCGTGTATATTTATCATGTACAACATGATGTTTTGAAGTAAATATACACTGCGGAGTGGCTAAATCAAAGTAAACGTATGTATTGCCTCACACACTTAGCATTTCACATACTTATTTTTTTGTGTGGTGAGAACACTTAAAATCTACTCCCTTGTTTGAGCTCCTTGTGTCCATTAGATAATAAGTCCTTATTGGATACGGTTTGAAAATACTTTGTACCATTTGTTGTCCCTCTTAGCAGCTTTCAAGAATATGATACATTGCTGTTAACTACAGTCACCACGCTGTACAGTCGGGCCTCTTGAATTTATTCCTTCTAACTGAAATGTTGAATCCTTTGACCAACATCTCACGAGTCCCATCCTCCTCGACTCTTGTGAGTTCGACTTTGTCTTTTCTACATACAAGTGAGATCATGTAGCATTTGCCGTTCTCTTCCTGGCTTGTTTCAGTCCTTCAGTTCCATCTGTGTTGTCACAAATGACAAGATGCTCTTTTTCATAAGGGCTGTGTGGCACTTCATCATGTATATGTACCGCATTTTTTAATCCTTTCATTCATTGGTGGACACTGAGGTTGTTTCCATATCTTGGTTATTGTGAACAATGCTGAAATCAACATGGAAGTGTAGACATCTCTTCAACATACTGATGTCAATTCCTTTGGATATGTATACCAGTAGTGGGATTGCTGGATCAGATGGTAGTTGTATTTTTAATTGTTGAGGAAGCTTTATACTGTTTTCTATAATGGCTGTACTAATTTGCTTTCCCACCAACAGTATGCAAAGGTCCCCTTTTCTCTACATAGTTGACAGTGACAGAGCAGGACAGCTGTCACCTCGGACAAACACTGTTACTTTAAGCTGCAGCTCCCTTTTTAGCCTCATGAATTTCAAGGGAATCACTTCTCTTCTAACAACAGGCAGCCAGAAAGAGCAGACAGTAAAACACAGATAAGACAGCTGGAGCACAGAGGGAGGGGGGAAAGTCTTTGGGGTAACCACCAAACTTCACACTCATACAATGGGCCCCAGTAAAACAGTGGGCCTTAATAAGCACATTATTTTCCCTTTAGGTGCAATAAGACAGGAAAGCTAAAATCAGACTCGGATATGCCTGCAGCTGCAGGAAGATGTATGAGAACAGACAAAAAACTCTCTCTCCGAGGTAAGCATGACAAAGAGACACAGAAACAGTCCAAGCCTCTGATGAGCTCTCCTGCCCTGAACCCTTAAAAACTCAGTCTGTAAGGGAGAGTGCCTCTGAACTAACTTGGCCAGAAGCCCCTTTCAGGTTTATTCTTCAAAATAAACCTGTCTTTGACTGTTAAGCCACTTTTCTTTTTTTTTTTTTTTTTTTTTTTTTTTTTTTTGAGACGGAGTTTCACTCATGTTACCCAGGCTGGAGTGCAATGGCGTGATCTCGGCTCACTGCAACCTCCGCCTCCTGGGTTTAGGCAATTCTCCTGCCTCAGCCTCCTGAGTAGCTGGGATTACAGGCACGCGCCACCATGCCCAGCTAATTTTTTGTACTTTTAGTAGAGACGGGGTTTCACCATGTTGACCAGGATGGTCTCGATCTCTTGACCTCGTGATCCACCTGCCTCGGCCTTTCTTTTTCTTTCATTCTTACAGATAGCACTGGTTGTCTTCTGTTTTTAAATTAATAGCCAATCTAACAGGTGTGGCATTTTAAATTGCATTTCTCTGAGGATAAGTGATGTTGAGCAGTTTTGTTTTTTCAAATACTTTTTGGCCATTTGTTTGTCTCTTTTAAGAAATGTCTATTCAGACCCTTTGCCCCTTTTAAAAATCATGTTATTTGTTTTCTTGCTACTGAGTTGTTTGAGTCCTTTATGTATTTTTGGATATTAACTCCTTATCGGATGTGGTTGAAAATACTTTCTCCCTTTTGTTGTCTGTTCTCCTTATGGTTGTCTCTTTACTATCGTTTCCTTGGTTGCACAGAAGATTTTTAGTTTGATGTAATCCCATTTATCTATGTTCACTTTGTTGCCAGTGCTTTGGGGTCAAATTAAAAAAAAACCGTTGTGTAGACCGATGTTGTGTGCTTTTCCTGTATGTTTCCTTCTAGTAGCTTCAGATCTTATGTTTAAGTCTTTAACCCATTTTGAGTTGATTTGTATATAGTGTGAAATAAGTGTCTAATTTCATTCTTCTACATGTAGATATCCAGTTTTCCCAACAGCATTTATTGAAGAGACTGTCCTTCCCCCACTGTATGTTTCTAACAGCTTTGCTGAAGATGAATAATATAATTGCCTGTAAATGTGTGGATTTACTTCTGGGTTTTCCCATTCTGTTTCATTTATCCGTGTTTCTGGTTTGTTTGTATTTTGGTGGTGTTCTTTTGTGACAAAATTTTGCTCCATTGCTCAGGCTGGAGTGCAGTGGCAGGATCATGACTCACTGTAGCCTTCATCTCCCAGATTCAACTGATCCTCCCTCCTCAGCCTCCTGAGTAGTTGGGACTATAGGTGCACACCACCATACTTGGCTTATGTGTCTGTTTTTATAGCAGTACCATGCTGTTTTGATTAGTATAGTTTCATAGTATGCTTTGAAGTAAGTAGTGTAATGTTTGTAGCTTTGTTCTTTTTGCTTAAGAATGCTTTGGCTGTTTAGGGTCTTTTGTGGTTCCATATGATTTTTAGGATTGTATTTTCTATTTCCATAATAAATATCATTAGAATTTTAATAAAGATTGCACTGAATCTGTAGATCATTTTGTATAAATAGGCATTTTGCCAATATGCATTCTTCCAATCCATGAACATGGAATATTAATTTATTTGTATCTTCTAGAAGAAGCCATTTAGATTTTTTAAAAGTTGGACTGCTTCAAAATGTTGAATTTAAGTATAATGGCTTTATATGTAGGCTATAGGAATATTTGCAAGTAAAAACCCATGGTTGACTTGTAATAAGCAACGTGGATGTTACCGGCTGTAAATGCTAGAGATGGCCGGCACGGTGACCAAGGGGAGAAGATGAGCCCAAGCATTTTCTTATATGAGTCCATCAGAGGGAGGGCATTGAAATCAGCCTGCTAAGATTGTGGGAAAATGAACTCTAAGCAATCTAAGTCAGATTGTGAATATACAGATGTGTTAAAAACTGATCATATGCACAGGGTTTAAATATGTTTCCCATTGAAGTTAGACTAGTTCATGTCTACCGATGCTCATTGACACCCACTCTTCCAGGTAAGGCACTTAAACCTGGGATGAGTACAGTGCGGCACATCCCAGCTCCAGCCTTTGCAGACCCTGAGTCTGTCTGTGGGAGGGAGTGGGGCATCAGTGGAATCTAACATTGGGGTCAGCAGCTGCTACCCTTTGAGGATGGCTTGAAAATTGTTCCAGTTCCTCCAATGTCAGTAAGAGAGGGTTAGAAAACCATCTAGACGTAGACAGAGGCAGGGTGTGTGTGTGTGTGTGTGTGTGTGTGTGCGCGCGCGTGTGTACACGCATGTGCAAAGCTGCTCAAGTCTCGAGTGGCTTAGAAAGAACTGTCTGTTGGCATGAGGCGTGTGGGGAGGAGGGCAAGTGAGGGAAATTGACTAAAAAGAGCCCAGAGTGTTTTGGAGGAAAAGGCTTACATAGGAGACTCCAGTTCTCTTACATAAGAATCCACATTAGAAAACCCCTTGAGAGAGGATCCCAAGTGGTTCTGAAAGGATTCTGCTGGCAGGAAAGGAGGGCAAGGTGCCTGGAGGGAAAGTCCTCGGAGGAGGGAGAGGCAGCACACAGGTGATCGCAGGGAGCCGCACTTCTGAGATTCAGGGAAAAGCAAGGGCAGAATGTGGAGAAGGCAGAGGCAGCCGCTGCCGATCGATGGCTTCGTCTGCAGCGTCAGGAGCACCCTCAGTCTAAAAGTTGTCCAGCTAGAAAGAGCTGTTGTTGCCACCCATGCTGGGGAATAACGGTCAGCGGGTTGTGTGTTTTTCTAGCCAGCAGATCATCTCAGTGCGTACTCTCACAGGCTTAGTTCCCTGCCCTGGTGGATCTGGAGGCGCCCATGTCCTTGGAAGCGGTGGCCTTCCTCCTGTGAATGCAACTCTGTCTTCATTAGCCGCATACGGAACAGCCACCTTGGGTGTGCAGCCAATAAAGAAAAAACTAATTACATTTGGGCAATGACTGCTACCATAGTATGTTGGATACGAATGTAGTTTCCTTTGAAATCCAAAGTTGGATCTGTGTTGATTAATTTTGGACAAAGAGAGTACCTATAATTTTATCCTTAATTGGGTAATTAAGTTCTCACTAACTGAGCGAGTCTGTCAAGAGGAGATGAGGGATACTTAAATAAATCCTTTGAGACCCACATTAAGAATCACTTTTTGTCTCTGTTCCCATCTCTACTCTTTTGTAAATCCGTTATGATGCTGGTCTGTCTCTGGTGTGAGTATCTTCATGTAAAGAGTCAGATTAGGCCTGGTGTGGTGGCTCACACCTGTAGTCCCAGCACTTTGGGAGGCTGAGATGGGTGGATCACCTGAGGTCCGAAGCTCACCAGCCTGACCAACATGATGAAACCCTGACTCTACCAAAAATACAAAAATTAGCTGGGTGTGGTGGGACATGCCTGTAATCCCAAGTACTTGGGAGGCTGAGGCAGGAGAATCACTTGAATCTGGGAGGCGGAGGTTGCAGTGAGCAGAGATTGTGCCATTGCATGCCAGCCTGGGCAACAAGAGCAAAACTCTGTCCCAAAAAAATAAATGAATAAAAGAGTCACTCTAATGTACTCATACATTTTTGGGTCACACAATTGAGTGGGATTACCTGACTCCTTGTCCTAAGAAGATTGCTTTGTACCTGTGATGTGAGAGGAAACGCAGTCTTTCCTTGAGAAACTGTGAGGTGATGGGTCCAATGTAAGTGCACATGCCTGGAGTTTTCCTAAACAGATCGTACCTTACACAGAGACAGTGTGCAGTCCTGTTGGAGGCATGGAGATCAGAGGGAGCTCACTGTGCTTGCCCTGCAAGGACCTTCTCTATTATACTGATAAAGAGAAATATATGTGTGTGTACATATATGTCCATGTGTATACATGTGTGTATAAATATATGTGCAAATATATAGATACATATATACGTATGTATATGTATATCATACATGTACGTGTAAATATATATACATATATACACATGTAAATATGTATAAACTCCGTGAGAGAGGATTGTAAGTGGTTCTGAAGGGATTCTGCTGGAAGGAAAGGCCGGCAAGGCACCTGGAAGGAAGGTCCTCCGGAGGGAGGAGAGACGGCACGCAGGTGACCACAGGGAGCCCCCATTTTGAGATCTGGAGAGGGCAGGGGTAGCTGCTGCAGATGGCCTTCATCTGCGGGGTCAGGAGCACCCTCCATCTAATCTATTCATATATTTGTATATATGTGTGCATATGTATAGATACATATATACATATTTATATACATATATATGTATCTACGTATAGGCACAAATACACACGGAGGAAGAATATATTTCCTCCTTCTTTTTTCCTTTTGACTATTTTCCAGTTTTCCAGTTTTCTTGAGTAGCTGGACTGCAGAGGAGAGTTAATTTGTTTGCCTTTCTGGTGGTGAATTTGCTTCTGAGTTGTATCTGTCTTTCCTACTGTTAGAGGATAACCATGAACCAGACTTCAGACCTCTGGGACTGGGGTGGTCCCAACCCCGCTTGCCTAGATGGTTCCAGAATTTACTGGACTGAGATCAATTCCTTTGTCTCACTGCTGCATAAATAAACCTGAGAACACCTTTTAGCACCAGAAGATAAGACTGTTTCTTTATTTTCTTTAGGAACAATATTTTTAAAATGCATTTTATTTTTCTGCATATTTAATACTAACAGCCACATTAAAAAAAATAAGAATGCAAGTAGGGAAAGCACAGAGGGTGGCATGGATTGTTGGGTGGATGCCTGGGCCGGTTCGCCTGTGCACTGTCACCCTCTGACTCTGACTGTGAAACAGTGAAGGGGAGGGAGTCCGCCTGGCCGGGACTGTCAGTGGTAATGGGATTGCGCCTGCAGGGTGTTTAGGGCCCTTGTTCGGAGTAAGGAAGGTAATTACTTCCAAAAATAGACATACAGCGTGTCAAAATCAGCAGTGTACTTTGGAAGGAAATGAAGTGCGAGTCCCAATAAATATTATGAGTAAAACCACATGAATCTTAGCGCTCACCACTGAAATAAAAAGCTTTTCGAAAATGCCTTTTTGGAGATTTTGCCATCCTGTTGGCTTACAGCCTTTTCATTTTGTTTTGTTTCATTTTATTTAAAATCCATTTATTTTGCTGCTCCGAATACCAGGACCTCCTGGTCGAGGTAACGGGGAGAGCGCAGCGTGGGTCGAGAGTTCGAAGCCCGCGGGGTCTTCAGAGGGCGTTACAGGTCGATTCTGTGGGGGGCATGGCAGCCTTTCGTTCACACCAAGGCTGCTCTTCGCTGCCGTCGTAGGCGTGGGCAGCCGCCGGTGCCCTCCAGTCCTAAACGCGAACTCCAGGTTTGTTTGGTTTTTTTTTTGAGACGGAGTTTCACTCTTGTTACCCAGGCTGGAGTGCAATGGCGCGATCTCGGCTCACCGCAACCTCCGCCTCCTGGGTTCAGGCAATTCTCCTGCCTCAGCCTCCTGAATAGCTGGGATTACAGGCACGCGCCACCATGCCCAGCTAATTTTTTGTATTTTTAGTAGAGACGGGGTTTCACCATGTTGACCAGGATGGTCTCGATCTCTTGACCTCGTGATCCACCCGCCTCGGCCTCCCGAGTAGCTGGGATGACAGAACTCCAGGTTTTACCCAGCAGCGCGCCCCGCCGGCCTGGGGCGCACACGGGGAAGGACGCGCCCGTCTCCCCCGCAGGTCAGCTCGGGGGTGTTCCTTACGCGTTCGCTCTGGATAAACAGAGCTCCATCCGCTGTGCTTTGTCGAGGCGAGCCGTGGGAAAGGGGGTTCCGACCTCACTCTGCGGCCCCAGAGCACCCCGGGCCCTGCGCACTCTCCCCTATGACCTGCCTCTGCTTTTCCTCTGGAAGCGTTTCTGTTGCGTCGATTTGTTTTCCTTACTCTTTGATACGCTCTTTGTGTAACCTGATTGTTCCGTATTCCTCCTGCCCACTGAGTTTACATTTTTGAAGAAATCAGGCTTGTTCTTCAAAGACTAGTGCCACCCTCCTTCCTGAAAGTCAGACACACGATCTTCTCTCTTTTCTTCTGCATAATTTTTATTTTCTTGTTAACTCTGTAATTAATCTGCAATTTACTCTTTACATGATGTGAGTCAGGAATCTCACTTCAGTTTCTCTCTAGATAGGTAGCCAATTTATCTCTATTTACTGAACAATCTCTCTTTTCTTCGTGATTTTAGATGACATCTTTATCATAGCCATATCAAATTCCAGAATTAATCATAATTCTACTTTCGAGCTATCATTTTCCACTGATCTGTGTCATACTATATTGTTTAATTTGCATGGCTTTATAATAGATTTCCATATCAGGAAGTTAAGTTCACCTGCTTTGTTTTAATTTTTAATTTTCTATATTAAATTGACAATTATGTGTATTTATGGGGTACAATGTGGGATTGTGCCTGCAGGGTATTTAGGGCCCTTGTTTAGACTGATGAAGGTAAACGTTTCTATAATGTATACGTACGTCAAACATAAGTTTTGACCTATGTATACATTATAGAAATATTTAATCTGGCTAATTAACATATCCATCACCTTATCGAATTATTACCTTCTGTGGTGAAAATGTTATAAATCTGTTTTAACAAGTTTGAAGTATACAATACATTATTATTAGCTGTGGTCACCACGCAGTGCAGTAGATCACTAAAGCTTATTTATCCAGCTTAACTGCAACTTTATACCCTTTGAAACTCTGTACCCATTCAACAACTCCCTGTCTCCTCCCCTGCTACCTTCTGACAACCACCATTCCACTTTCTGTCTGTGTGAATTTAACTGTTCTAGGTACCTCATGTAAATATAATCATACAGTACTTGTCTTTTTGTGACTGGCCTATTTCATTTTGCATAATGTCCTTAGGAAAAAAAATACCATTCATGGTATAACATGTGTCAGAATTTCCTTTCTTTTTAAGGCCAAATAATATTCCATTGTCTGTTATGCTGCATTTTATTTATCTATTCATCTGTTGATGGACACTTGGGTTGCTTCTGTCTTCTGGCTACTGTGAATAATGCTAATATTGGAGCCATCCCTATAAGCTTTAGTTAAATTAATCAGGGGTGCGGTGGTGAGTAGGGGAACAAGAATAAACCCGGCTTGTACCACACTCGGCATCAATCACTAGGTTGGCTTCTTTCTGACCTGCTTCCTTATAGCTGTTCACTGCCTGTTGCCCCAGAATCACATAGACCCTGTAAAGAGATTACAATTGCCTTTAACTGCTCTATAAATAACTTGAACATTGTGAAATGTTAAGTTTTCCTTTTGAGATGTTCCTTTGGGTCCTTCATATAGATGAAACTACTGATGCCAGCTGGTCTGAAGGGCCCCATAGAAGCTCACTCACCAAAAATTCAGTTTCAGCATCCTGATGATTTCATTCTCCTTACCCTAACCAATTAACTACCCCAATTTTCCAGCTCCTTGCTCTCCATGATCCCCTTAAAAATCCTACCCCAGAACTCCTCAATGAGACAGATTTGAGGGTCCCTCCTGTCTCCTCATTCAGCTTCCCTATGATGATCAATCAATTTCTCTGCTGCAAACCCTGCTGTCTCGGTGTGTTGATCTCCTATTGTGCGGAGGGCATATGGGCCTGTTGGTCCTGTAACAATATGAACACTGGTGTACAAATGTTTCTTTAGGTCCGTGCTTTTGTGTCTTTTGGGTGTATGCCTAGAAGTGGAATTGCTGGATCAAAAGATAATTCTCTTTTTAATTTGTTGGAGAATCACCACACTGCTTGTCATGGCTGCTGCTCCATTTTACATTCCCACAAACAGTGCATGAGAATTTCAATTTCTCCATATCCTCACTTACACGCCTATTTTGTCTCTTTCTCTCTCTCTTTTTTTATTTTTGATGGTAGCCATCCTAATAAGTGTGAGGCGCTATCTCATTGTGGTTTGATAAAATATATTATTTTAATCCTCTTTGTTTCCTAGCTACCAGAGACTCTTAGAAATGCTAAAAAAGATAATTCTATCCAATTATTTCATCTTAGCTAGTGCCTTAATGATAACTTGAAATTTTCTTATTGGGCTAGGCCTTGAATCTAATTGTTTATTAAATTATTATCTAAAGCTCCAGGAGTTCTACCCAGCTTTCTTGGCCCAGTAAACCAGACAGGGCTGGCTCACAGAGGGTGAGTTAATGTAGAGTGCACTTCACAAGATGTCCTGTAAGTGTAAGAAGTGATCTCCACAGTTATTTTAGGTCACATTGTTGCCTTGGTTCTCTTTAAACAGTCAAAACCAATGGCATACTGATCTCTCACTGCAGCCTTAGGAAGAGACTATGCTGTAATTAATTTTAAAAGCAAATCCAAATGGGCTTATGAACTGTGTTTTTTAAATTGACTAGCATGTTGTGAATAGATTCAGCTTTCTCATCTTGAGTTCAGAGCACTCAGGATACATTAGCTAGATTAATAAAAAAGATGTCTGGCTAGGCACAGTGTTTTACACCTGTAATCCCAGCACCTTGGGAGGCCAAGACAGGTGGATCACCTGCAGTCAGGAGTTCCAGACTAGCCTGGCCACATGGTGAAACCCTGTCTCTACTAAAAATACAAAAAAATTAGCCAGATGCAGTAGCATGTGCCTATAGTCCCAGCTATTTGGGAGTCTGAGGCTGGAGAATCACTTGAACCTGGAAGCAGAGGTTGCAGTGAGCTCAGATTGTGCCACTGCACTCTAGCCTGGGCAACAGAGCCAGACTCTGTCTCAAAAAAAAAAATAAATAAATAAAGGTGTCTGCCCAAAGTGTGACAGATGTTATTCTGAAGATTTGTATATGTAGGATTTAGGAAAGTTGTTTTATTGTATACTTTTTAATCTCAGGTTTAAAAAGAGACTGTCATGAAATACTGACTGGTTTTGAAATATTTGCCAATAATTTCCTGAGCTCTGTGGATTATTATACCTGTATTCAGTAAGTTATGAAAACCAAAGGGCAGAAAATTGTTAAGGGAGGAGAAGCCATGGGTATTTATTTTTTGTTCTACGTGCTGTTTCTGTTTTATGATTTCAAAAATAAAAGTACCAAAAATAAACAGAGTGTATGTGGCTGACACACTGTTTTCTTAAAATGACAATAAAAAATATCATGCTGATTGCCAGGAAGACAACAGCTGCCCTGGATCTGCACATGCTCATCCACTCCCCAGCTGTCACTCAGTCCCGGGGCGTGCAGGGGAGTCCTGAGTTCTCTTGCCCTCCTGAGTAATAACAGCTGCACAGTAGGGAGGGCAGAGAGCTATAGGTTTTAGACTCCTTGCTATTAAAGGTCCTATTTTTCTGTTAAAAAATCTTTTTATAATAATATGAATATTCAGTTTTACAGAACAGTGTGTATTACCTAGGTGATAATAGAGCTTTTTTCTTCTTTCTACTTTATCTTGGAAAATAAGAGAAATAATTAGACCACTAAGTAAAATGCCATTTTTCCCAGGAGAAGTGAAAGTTGGGCCTGACCTCCTTCAGGCCCGTCTGCGTCAGAGCCCCCAGGATCACTGGGCGCCATGGTAGGTGCCAGAAGCACTGCTGGAGAAGTCAGAGATGCAGTTTTGACCTCAGCCTGGCCATTGTGTACCAGCCGCTCACATCTGTTCCCCATCAATAAACCAGGGACAGTAACAGTATTGAAGAGGGCGTGGTGGCAGACAGAGGGAGGGTGGAGGCCTTTCCTTCGCTGGGGGCTCAGCAAACACGGCTTTCATGCATGTTCAGGGAGCTCCACTGTCCTCTGCAGGACTCTTACCCACAGGGACCTGATGTGCTAGGCCTCCTCCCTGCCTGGCTCTATCTCCTGGGCCTTCCCAGCCCCTTCTTTTCCTGAGACCTCCCTCTTCGGGGACATAGTCCTTGACTGTAGTGACAGAGAAGTCACAAATGAGCAGAGTGTGTGCCCCGTCCCGGGGCTTGTGTGACTCAGGGTGACAGCCGCGGTTCCAAGGCCCCTGTTCTCTTTCCTGTCTTTGCAGCCACAGCAAACATGGAGCGCTCCCGGGTGGGAGATGTCTCCTCTCTAGGCTGCTGTGTCTGTGGGAACGGGACCCTAAAAGCACCTTGTTCCGTTTCAGATGCTGGATGCACAATAAAAAAACTGTGATTGGATTAATAGGTATGTCTGGTTTTGTAAGAGTTAAAGGGGAAGTGGAATTCAAAAATGTTAAAGTGCTTTTTTCCCCCTTTGGCCAAAGGCCTGCTTCTAATACCCAAGAAATCCATCTGGCCATGTTTCTATGAAGGATGGCTTTGTGAAGGCTGACTCCTAACCTTGGAAAAATAGAATAGGAGAAATAGACACATATTTAGGTGAACAGATATTAGGGGTGTGAAATCCTGGGTCCCAGTCACAGGTCTCTAGCTCCAGGTCTTCCACATACGTCTTTGTGATCATAAATAAGAAAATGTCCTCAGCTTGTGTCTGCAAACTGAAGCAAGAACAGTGACCCGGGAGGGTGGTTTTACTGCTTCAAAGAGATGACACAGGGAAGCCCTTGGGAGTGTGAAGCTTGCAGGTGAATGTCAGGGTGATTAAGGTGTCAGTCTCGGGCCCTGCTCCTGACGGGAGGATGTGAACTGAGGTGAGAGGTTTCCTGTGCCCGTGATCCTCATTCCGTTACTCTGTGACTGAAGGAACATTTCAGCTCAGCAGGAAGCCGGTGGGAGGATTGTGGGGCCAACAACGAAGAGCTTGATTTGTTAGGACCTCAGTTTTGGGGGAGCGTGGAAGGGCGCTGGAGCCACGTCAGGTACAAAGAGCTCTGTGGTTTCATGAAAGTGTCAGATGCGCCTGTGATTTCCCACACAGTGTAATCTTAAAATAGTTATTTGTTAGTTTTTCCCTTGTCTTTGTACATAAAGGACTGTGTTCTAAATTAGAAAGAGCTAATATGCTCTAAATGAGATTGCTTGGGGGATTGCACACCATGCAATGAAATGTTTTAATGGAGTGTTCGGGAGAGTCGGCCGTAAGATCTCTCATTTCAGTTTAATTGAGAAAGCTACCAGGTGCAAACAAACATGAAACTGCAAAAAATGAAGAGGAACAGGAAGCAAAATGCAATATTATATCGGATGAAAGCAGCCTCGTGCACTGAGGTGTGTGTTGGCATGCCGGGAGTGTTTAGATAAATCTCATAAACAAATAACGTTTTCCTGGCTTGTATCCAAATAAACACCTTTGACTGATTGGTTTGTGACTGCATTTTTTCCATATTTTTTGTTCTCAGCCCTTTGTAATCATCTCTAAATATATTTGGGAGTTTTAAGGAGATGATGCAATAGAAAATGTTAGAGAATTCTGTGCCTATTTGTCATCAGCAACCTCAGTGGGTCATGCAAGTGCTGACTCCTACCTGGAGCACATGTACAGCGGACCCCAGGTGGGGCATCTACAGGGTCCTTGTCTCACTGTGATGTGTTAGGGTTGGAAGCCATTTTCCCTTTTCTTGCAGATTTTCTTGCCAAAGGAATTGCATTTTTGTGCAGCTGGCCATTGATCTAAAGATTAAAGGGAAGGAAAAGCACTGATCTTGAAATTGTTAAAGGTACAAAAATACTTCCTGCAGAGGAGGCACGCAGGCCGTAATACCTCCTGAACACTGAAAATTAATCCCACGAACTCCAGCTGGGAGCTCAGCCGGTTTCTGTGCACAGACAGCTCACATCTTCAGGGATCAAGTTCAAACTGCTTGCATTTATTATGCAAATTTATATTGTGGCCTTGGTCTTGATTTAAAAGTAAGAGGAGTTTGCTAATTAAAGCAAAAGCCTTAGTGAGAAAGTAAAGCCAATTAAATTTATAGACAGCAAATGAAATATCCATTTCTGCCTATATCTTTAAAAAATCCCAACAATCCAGAATTCAAGAATGTTAAAAAATGACATGAAAGACTCCATACACCTTTGAGACAAATTACACAATGATCAGCTGCACACCGAGCACATCCGCCCTGTTCCCAGCATGGCCGCCCTTGCTCTTGACACCTCCTTTTCTCCATCAGCCACACCATGGTCAGCTCTCAACACCTGAGGCTCAAAACTCAGACCTATCTTTGATTCCACGTTTTCCCATCTCTCCAAATGTCAGTAGTTGCTTTAAGTCTATTCTCCTTTCGAGTTTTAAGAAAAATGATGAAAAGTTCTGAAAATACCGCAGGAACTTTAGGTGTTTATAATCGAGGCTGTTAAGACCTCAAGTGAGAAAATTGAAATGGTTTGATGATGAAAACACCAAACGAGTTTGAGCAAAATGGAGCCTGAAAATTTATGTAACCCAGGTCCTGATTTACAGAAAATGACCAAATAATTTTTTAAAAATAAATTTTTAAAAAGGCTAAAGTGCCAGCCAGAGAGAGGTAAGAGTTAAGAAAGTGGGGCCAAAGGAAGTGAAGGGAGAGCGCTGGAGTGATCTCAGGCCACAGGAAGAGTTGGCGTTTTAGGGAGGAGAAGCAGAGCTGCTGGCAGCCCACTGCCTCCCGAACAGGGAGGAGGTGCCCTGGAGGGGTGGCTACAGCCCAGGGAAGCAGGGTCCTCACTCTCAGAATGACAAGCGTTGGTGTACCTCACTTGGCAGGAAGACCCCCCACCAGGTCTGCCTGCTGAGGTGCTGAGAGACAGACTCCCCAACAAGCTAGTATGAGCATTGAAAATAAGACAAAAGAATTAGAAGAAAGCATACCCTAAAGATACAAGGGACTATCACATGCGGTGAGAGAGGGTCCCCTAGCAAAACAAACACAAGAATTGACACCTAAGGGGACAGAGGTGACAGGCTTCACAGAAGACACATCCTGTTGTTCTCATGAACAGATGATCACTGATGTTCACTTTTTTTCATATGTTCGAGCCACATAAATGTCTTTTGAGAAGTGTCTGTTCATGTCCTTTGCCCCCTTTTTAATGGTTTATTTTTTTTTGGTAAATTTAAGTTCCTTCTAGATTCTGAACATTAGGCCTTTGTCAGATGGATAAAGTGCAAACATTTTCTCCCATTCTGTCGGTTGTCTGTTCACGCTAATGATAGCTTCTTTCACTCTGCAGAAGCTCTTTAGTTGAATTGGATCCCAATTGTCAATTTTTGCCTTTGCTGCAATTGCTTTTGATGTTTCCATCATGAAATCTTTGCCTGTGCCTATGTACTGAATGGGATCGTCTAAATTTTCTTCTAGGGTTTTTATTCTTTTGGATTTTACATTTAATTCTTTAAACCATCTTTAGTTAATTTTTGTATAAGGTATAAGTTAGAGATCCAGTTTCAATTTTATTAAATAGGGAATGCTTTTTCCATTGCTTGTTTTTGTCAGATGTGTCAAAGATCAGATGGTTGTAGATGTATTCTTTCTGAGATCTCTGTTCTGTTCCATTGGTCTATATGTCTGTTTTTGTACCAGTACCATGCTGTTTTGGTTACTGTAGCCTTGTAGTATAGTTTGAAGTTGGGTAGATTGATGCCTGCAGCTTTGCTCTTTTTGCTTAGGATTGTATTGATTATACAGGCTCGATATTGGTTGCATATGAATTTGAAAGTAGTTTTTTCTAATTATGTGAAAAATATCAATGGTAGTTTAATGGGAAGAGAACTGACTATAAATTACTTTGGGCAGTATGGCAATTTTCACCATGTTGATTCTTCCTATCTATGAGCATGGAATGTTTTTCCATTTCTTTGTGTCCTCTCTGATTTCCTTGAGCAGTGATTTGTTGTTCTCCTTGAAGAGGTCCTTCACTTCCCTTGTAAGTTGTATGCCTAGGTATTTTATTGTCTTTGCAGCAACTGTGAATGGGAGTTCATTCATGATTTTGCTCTCTGCTTGTGCATTGTTGGTGTATAGGAATGTTTGTTATTTTTGCACATTGATTTGGTATCCTGAGACTTTGCTGAAGTTGCCTATCAGCTTAGGAAGCTTTTGGGGTGAGATGATGGGGTTTTCTAGATATAGGATCATGTCATCTGCAAACAGACAGCTTGACTTTCTCTCCTTCTATTCGAATACATTATATTTCTTTCTCTTGACTGATTGCCCTGGCCAGGCCTTCCAATACTATATTGAATAGGAGTGGTGTGAGAGGGTATCCTTGTCTTTTCTGGTTTTCAAGGGGCATGCTTCCAGCTTTTGCCAATTCATCATGATATTGATTGTGGGTTTGTCATAAGTGGTTCTTATTATTTGGAGGTAAGTAAGTTCCAGCAATACCTAGTCTATTGAGATTTTTTTTTTTAACATGAAAGGATGTTGAATTTTATTGAAGGCCTTTTCTTCTGCATCTATTGTGATAATCATGTGGCTTTGTCTTTAGTTCTCTTTATGTGTTGAATTACATTTATTGATTGGCATATATTGAACCAGCCTTGCATTCTGGGAATGAAATCAATTTTATTATGGTAGACAAGCTTTTTGATATGCTGCTGGATTCGATTTGCCAGTATTTTATGGATAAATTTTGTATCAAAGTTAATCAGAGATATTGGCCTGACATTTTCCTTTTTTATTGTATCTCTGCCAGGTTTTGGTATCAGGATGATGCTGGCCTCATAAGGAGAAGTCCCTCCTTTTCAATAGTTTGGAATAGTTTCAGAAGAAATGCTACCAGCTCCTCTTTGTACCTCTGGTAGAATTCAGCTGTAAATCCATCTGATCCTGGGCTTTTTTTTTTTTTTTTTTTTTTAATTGGTAGGCTATTTATTACTGTGTCAGTTTCAGAACTTGTTATTAGTCTGTTCAGGAATTCAACTTCTTCCTGGTTCAGTCTTAGGAGGAAATACATGTCCAGGAATTTTTTGATTTCTTCTAGATTTTCTAGTTTATTTGCATAGAGGTGTTTATAGTATTCTCTGATGGTTGTTTGTATTTCTGTGGGGTCAGTGGTGATATCCCCTTTATTATTTTTTATTGTGCCTATTTGATTCTTCTCTCTTTTCTTCTTTTTTGGTCTAGCTGGCAGTCTGTTTATTTTATTAATATTTTCAAAAAAATTATCTTGGCTCAGCCTCCCAAGTAGCTGGGCTTACAGGCACCCACCACCATGCCCAGATAATTTTTGTATTTTTTGGTTGAGACAGGGTTTTACCATGTTGGCCAGTCTAGTCTTGAACTCCTGACCTCAGGTGATCCACCTACCTTGGCCTCCCAAAGTGCTGGGATTACAGGAATGAGCCAGTGTACCCAGCAAGGAATGATAATTTTAAAAGCAGCAAAATATTGAGGTTTAGAGATAGGAATCATGTATTTACATGATAGAAGGAACACGAGAATTGGAAATCCAATATCTAAGTGTCCTTTGGAATTGACAATTTAAAATGCAATGTCTAAACTCTGAAATGGTATTTATTCTGAATGCAACACCTCATTCTCAATTTTATTTCATTATAAATAAACCCATTCTAACCCAGAAGGTATAAGATAAAACCATTATATACCTGTTGACTCTATAAAGCTTAAAGCTACTGTATGAAAAAATAAGATAACTAAAATTGTAAAATTTAAGCAATGGAGAGGAATAGTTGCCACTCATCTCAGAAAGTGCTCCCTCCTTAGTGTATAAAGATCCCCTAGAAATCATCACTAATATGACCAAAATCCCAGTGGAGAATTGATCAAACTATAGACAGTTAAAAGAAATGTAAATGACTCGTGAATATATAGATTTATTAATAAATATATATGAACCTTGAATATATAAATATTAAATCAAAACTGTACAAAAATCCACATTAGTTTAAACAACAGCGTGTTTTCCACAGGCGGCTGTGAAGCAGGCACCCTCACACGTTATGAGGGGACTTGGTAACATCTATCAGGAGTGGGCACACGTATATACATTGACCTAGAAATCTTACTTCTAGAAATTTAACCTAAGATGCACATACAGACATCTATAAAATCATAAATACAGAATAATGCATTAAACTGCTATTTATAAGAGCAAATGACTGGTAACAGTCCAGATGTCCATCAATAAGAGCCAGGTTAAGTAAGTTACAGAACAACGATAATATGAAATGTCGTCCACTTAAAGAAAATGAGCATGTCCTGATATTAGAAGGTACAAGCATGTTCAGGAAGTAACCATTAAAGGAAGCAAAGTGGATAACATAGGACCCTTTTAGAAGAGGAGGAGGAGGACAGGGAGGAAATGGCATTCATATTTGCTTAAAAAATTCTGGAAAAAATGGAAGAAAAATATATCAGCAGTTTCCTGTGGAAGGGTAGAGGGAGGAAAACACTGAGGGTAAAGGTTTTCTCCATATATCTTTTACACTGACTTTTAAACTGTGTATTTCCTACTGGAATTTTGATTAAATATTTAGAAAAATGAGAAGTAAGATGGGACCAGTACTGAGTTAAATCAACAAAATGAATGGGTAGAGTCTTTTGCCCCTGCTGGAAATGAGTTCTTGGTGTGTCTTCATGCTGTCTTACATCCAATAATTAAACCATCCAAATAGAGTACATAACTATTTCTGGTTTAAAGATAGGAGCAAGTCACCTCCAACAGCTAGGCAAAGAAAGATCATAAACTGCAGGGATCAGTCCTCTCAGCAACACTTTACAGTAGGCACAGGGATCGTTCTCATAAAATCACTGTGGGTCACACTGAGCAGAAGTAGTCGTTTGGCGAAACTGAAATTCTATGAAATGGCAATGTGGCTCTTGCATGATCTAGTCAAGGGTGTTCTGTGTTTTGGCTTCCCTGGGCCACATTGGAAGAAAAAGAATTTTCTTGGGTCACACATAAAATACATGAATGAATGAGAACACCTGAGGAAAAAAAAAAAAAAGGAAATTGAAAAAAAAAAAAAAGCTCATAATGTTTTAACGTTTACGAATTTGTGTTGGGCCGCATTCAAAAACGTCCTGGGCTGCTGGATGAGCTTGATCAAGTGTAACTAGATAGAGTAGACCAATGTGGCACGTTAGAGACAGGTTTTAGCTGGGTAGAGCAATGGGGGGTTTGCCGGTCTTTCAGGCAATTCTTCATAATGATGATTTTTCACTGCCAGGATTTTGAGAGCTGATAACCACAGTAGGTTCACAATCATCTTCCTTCACAAGATGTATTTCAGTCCAGAAGTCTCTCTTGTTGTCATCCTGCTGTAAAAAGCAAGGCTGCTCACAGGGACTGCGGGAGACGTGCGTAGATGCAAACCCTGCTTGGATGGTTCTGTCATTCTTCACCCCTGGAGTCCCCTGTGTTTTCTCTGGCAAGGACTTGCTATAACTAGTCTTGTGAATGTTCATCCTGACTTCCATTCCACTTGTTGTATTGAGGGGTCTGGGGCCACATTTCCTACATATGCATATGTTCTTTACCCTATTTGGGCATTTAGAATAACCAGAATTTGTGATCGTAAAACATTATCCCTTAAAAATAAATGTTAGAATGAAGCTAGGGCAAGGTGGGTGGCCCACACCTCCCAGCACTTTGGGAGGCTGAGGTGGTAGGATCACTTGAAGCCAGGAGTTTGAGACCAGCCTGGCCAACGTGCTGAAACCCTGTCTCTACTGAAAATACAAAAATTAGCCAGGCATAGTGGCATGTGCTGATAGTCCCACTTACTTGGGAGGCTGAGGCACAAGAATTACTTCAACCTGGGAGGAGGAGGTTGCAGTGAGCCTAGATTGCACCAGTCTACTCCAGCCTGGGGGACAGAGCGAGACTCCGCCTCAAAAACAAAACAAAAAACCCTGAAGCTAGTCATTTGATATTGGACCAAGAATGAACCAGTGCTGAGCCTGAAACTTGCTGGACCTGAAATCTAAATTTTTGATTAAAAATTTAGTGGAGGAAGAAACTAATGTAGCATATTAGAGAAAATTCTTAACTTCTAAAGTTAAGGAAGAAACACAGAAGTAGTAATATGAAATATTTCATGGCATTTAGTCCTCATTTTACTTTATGTAATGTTTAATATTATTTGTTTCATTCTCCTTAGAAAACATAAAATTATATGCTAGTTTCTAGCATGATAAGATTCTTAACAGCATACTCTTTCATTCAATGCATAGGGAATTTTGATCAGGCTGTTTAATAAATTAATGGTATTATTTCTGATTTGTGCATTTGAGTCTTAGTTACTTTTGATCAAAAGTTGAACCCTAGATTTATGCAAGAGCATGCACCTACCAAAAAATATTATGCTTTCTATGACACTTTTCACTTCCTCAGTAATTTATGATTGCACTACATAAATAGTAAGTATTACGAAATCCATTAATACACTGCCCTGCATTCTGATTGCCTTCCGTGGTATCACCACGATGTTTCTTCTTCTTATCCTTTTCCGGGGCTCTGACACCACCCCTCACTCATTCTTGCATTCATGAAGCAGTCACATGTCCTAGGTGCCATTAAAGGATTCTGAAGGAGCCAATGAGCAATCTACCATCTTTATGGACCTTGAAATTCTGAGGATTATAAAAAGTAAATAAATAAAATATCAGTAAGGGCTATTAGAAAAATCAAAGGAAAATAAGAGGAAGGAATGTGGCTGGTGGTGACTGGAGCTGCTTTAGCATGGTGGTCACAGTAGGCCTCTTGACAGCAATAACATTTAAATGGAGAGCTGGAGGAAACACGGGCAAGCCGCAAGACTGGGGAGAAGTTGCTCCAAAGAGCACAGCAAGTGTGAAGAAGCTAGACAGAAGGGAACTGCCGTGTCACAGGCATAGCAAGAAGGCCGCGTAGACGGAAGGGTGTGAAACTCCACCGGAGTTGGTAGTTGTTCAACGCGGCCTGATGAACAGACTGCAGCAGTGTTCTGTGTATTCTCTGGAGAACTGCGTGTAGGAAGCGGGCGGTGGAAGGAGGAAGGGCAGTTTCAAGGCCGCTGCACTGATGTGGGTGCCTGGCAGGGCTGAGGCCAGGGCGGCGGCAGGAGCGTGGCAGGCAAGAGTCTGAGTCAGGCGTGCTGGGGTTCAGTACCAGCAGAGTGTGTGAGGTGTGAGGGCGGAGGCTGGGCAGCCCCAAAGCTCAGCAAGTGGCTGCACTGGTGGAGACGTGGACTAGAAACGCCCTTTTGAAAGTTTAAGATCCTGATTTAGTCATGTTCGGTGTGAACACATTTCTTTTATTAGCCCTACCAAAGAGTCTCCAATATTATGAATATTTCAGAGATCTAATTTTTAAATGTATTTTACCATATGTCGCTTTTTAATTTGCTTTTACTCTTTACTATTTTATTCATTCAATTTAATTGAAGATATTTAATTTGATCTTTTTCTAGTTTCTCAGGTGTAATCTGGGATACTTGATATTATAACTTCATTTTCAATAAAATACACACTGTATAATACACAATTTTCAAGAATTGAGACAAACACAAAGATATTAATTGAATACATTAATGAATTACCTATGGGTAGTGAATGAGAATGAGATCTGCAGATTAAAGAGAATAAATGAACAACTCAATTTTTAAAAGGGAAATGAAGATAAACAAGACCAAATTATTGTCCTTGAAATGAACTTAATGATAAAACTGACAAGTAAATCATTAAAATGAAAACAAAGATATTTAAAAGTTCATATAAGATCAAAAAGTGATTGTCTTCAGAAAGGAAGTTTCCTTCGTAACATTTATTTTAAAAATCCATTCAATTTTAATTTTTCATGAGCAAATGTTTATTAAGCATGCACCGTGGTTTAGAAGCTGCTAGTTGTCAACTTGTGGTATTTGTATTATTGTTTCCAAATCCTGGCTCTGTTTTCCTGTAAGAGTGTTATGTATCTGCACTCAGTTCTGCTCTGTTCCTCTCTCTTGGGAATGACGTATCCTAAGGACGAGCTTTTTAATTACGCTGTTCGCTTCAGCCTGGTGCCAGAGTGAGCAGACGTGAATCAGATGTGCATCCTCCTTCAGACCACAGCCAACATGCAACGTGGCCATAAAGAGGCTTTGCTGCTGTCAGCCCCAAACCAGCATCACCACTGACAATGACCACAACCGCACTTTATTTTCTAATATAAGCAGCTAAACTGTGAATTTTCTTTTAAACAGGGTTCAGTCATGGAAGCAGAACCACTAGAAAATAACGTGCACAGCACACACAGACATACCTCCGTGTGTGCACGGGTGTGCGTGTGTGTGTGTTGGTTTGACCATAGTCTGTCGTGGGAGCTGGTTAAGCAGTCTCTGAGCAGCATCACTTCTGACCTGATGCTGGAAGCTGACTTCCAATGGGCAGGCGGGTGGCCAGTCCTCAAAGGGAGTTGGGTGTCAGTGGGGGAGCTCAAGAGCAAGCTGGGGCAGGCACGGGCTGGAGCCTCGTGAGGCTGACCTGAAGCCCGCTCTGTTCTTGCTGTGTCTGCTCCTCATGGGTGCTGGTCTGCAGGAGCCAGGGCCCGTTGTCATGGAGCTGAACACACACACTTGGTGCAGGAGTCAGAGGAAAGGTGAAGCAATGGCGGGCCCAGGACTGCTTCAGGACGTGAGGTGCTCTGCATGTCAGCAACAGCATCCGTGAGCCCCCAGAGGGCTGCCCCCCTGCGCCCCTGTGGACTAAGCAGAAACATGCAGGGAAGGAAATTCTGATCAAGGTGGGCGCATCATAGGTTGCCAAGCTAGCACAAGCCACGTCCCACTAACTGTCATATACTGTTCTCTTATAATCATTCAGTTTGAAATGTGTTTTCCCTTGTGAATTCTTCTTTGGATTAAGGGTTACTCAGAAGAGAGAGAGAGAGAGACAGAGAAAGAGAGAGCAAGAGAGAGAGAGATTTAATTTCCAAGTATAGGGTACTTTACCTGATTTAATCTTGTTTTGAGTGTCTGGTTGTAGTCAGATAACATGTTCCTTACATTTCAGTTCTTTGGTGTTTACTGTGTTATATTTATGCCTTGACAAATGATTGGTTTTGGTTAATGCTCCGTGTTCTCTGTAAGAGCTGGTCGTGCTGTTCTTCAAATGTAAATTAGGTCAGCTTGGTTCATAGTGCTCCTATTTATGGGTAAATGGATTTCTGATACTTTGTCACTGGTTTTCTATTTTCCTTTCTCCTTCTGTTCCGCTATTGATGCTTTTCTGCCTTCTCTGGTTAATCCATTATCTTTGTACGTCCCTTGACTATCTTTTTCTAATGGCTAACAATTTGTATCCGAATCTAGCCAAAGTGTACAATCAGTGTTAAGATTGTGCTGTCTCCTTACACGTGGGACGTTATACTTTCTGTTTTCTAACATCGTTCTAGCCCCACTTTCCGCTTCTCTCTTTACTGCTGCCCAGTCGATGCCGTATTCTTCCTGTCGTATGATCTGATAACATGGTATAATTCCATTCACTTCCTTCCTTTCTTGTTCTTCTAGTTTTTCATGTAATTTTTATTCACTATTCACTAGGAGCCTGTCCTAACATTGTTATTGATTTGTTTTCAATAGTCAGTTGTCTTTTAAGAAAACTGTAAGAAAAAGTTATCATTTTATATTTATTTAACATATTATTTCCCATTTCCAGTACTCTTTTTTCCTTCCTGCAGACTGAAGTTTCTCTTCTTCCTGAAAAATTTCCCTTAGCAATTTTTTTTATAATGCAGGTTTGCTGGTAATGAATTTTCTCAATTTCCATTTATCTGAACATTTCTCTATTTTCTTTTTGTTTCTAAAGGTATTTTAATTGGATGTAGAATTTTGAGTTACCTATCACTTTTCTTTAACAGGTTAAATAAGTTATTCTATTGTTTCCTAGCTTTTATTGCTTCTAAAAAGAAGTCAGTTGTGATTCCTCTGATGTGTGTTTTCTCTCTGGTAGTTTAAAGATATTCTCCTTTTCCGTTCGTTCTTTCTCTCTCTCTCTCTCTCTCTTCCTTCCTTCCTTCCTTTCTCTTTCTTTCTTCCTTTCCTTTCTTTCTTCCGTTACTCTTCGTTTCTCTCTCTCTTTTTTGTTTCTTTCTTGCCTGCCTTCCTTCTGTCTTATGTGTGAATATAATCCCCACATGAGAAAATGATGAAAATAGGTCAGAAAGTAAGATTGTATGCTATACTGTTTGCATTGTTCTACATATCCCTAGGTTCTGCTCTCTTTTGACTTCAACTTCTCTCTTCTTCAGAATAAGAAAACTTTCCATTCATTTGTATTCAAATGTATTGACTTTTTTGTTATCCCCAACCTGTGGAAGTTTGTTCAATGATTTTTTTAAAATTTAAATATTGTCTTTTTTGGTTGAAAAAGTTCAGGTATTTTAAAAATAATACTCATTTCTTTCCTGAGATCATCTCAGGACAGTTTCTACTGACTGCTTTATTTATTTGTTGTTTTACTATGGGCTATGTATTTGTTTCTTTCCATTGTTAGGAATTTTTAATTAGAGCTGGATATTTTGCATGATATGTTGTAGACTTTAATTTTTAAAGAAAATTATTTCAAGAATTTTTATGTTGAATTTACAAAGCAGTTCAGTTACTGGCTACTGTCCTCAAATTTTTTTGGCTTAGTTTTATGCTTTGTTAGCGGAAAAAGCCATGGAAAGACTAAAGAATTTCCCTAAAGTATTTCCAGAATTCCCTTATCTTGATGGGATGCAGCCACCAACTCGTCTCCCTTATGGATCTGGTCCATTTTGTTATTACATTTTGTTAAGATGGTTCTAGACTCTAGAGCAGTCTTCAAACCATGTTCCTTACTGCTAAGGCGTGCACTTCCTGCTGTTACTGCTTGGTGCTCGGTACCTGAGCGAAATATTGACAAGGTCACTATCCTGAGGCTCTGGCAGAACTCCCACATCTTCCAGCATTGCTGGGCTCGTAGCAGCACCGTTACTGTTTCAATCCCAGGCAACTGCTCGCTGGTAGCCTCGAAGCATCCTGTATCCCCTGCTTTCAGCCAAGGACTCATAAGGACCTTCCCACGGGCTTTTCACCCTCCCCTTGTGCAGTTCCATCCTCTTGCTGCTGTGTGCAGCATATGCCTCTATTCTGATATTTGCATCCTCCGTTATGCATAACTAATGTGCTTTGCTTGGATTTCAGCTTTTGCACCAGGTTCAGAAATTTGTCTCCAGGCAGAAAACTGGAGCAATTGTGGGCTCACATCTAGAGTTTACTTTCTTTTACGTTTTTTTCTGGATTTGTGGTTGTTTTCCACGTAGAGTGAGTCTAGTATAAGTTACTCCATTACAGGTAATAGCAGAAGTCTTGACCATTTTCTTATTTTAGTATGATTCCATTCTACATATTCTCAAATTTTGAATTAGATTTTATCTTTATCCCATTAGTTTAAGAGATGATTTTTTTTTTCCATTGATGGTAGCCTCCTTTTTTTTTTTTTTTTTTTTCAGGGAGAGGACAGAGAGACTGAAAGTTAAACTATCCTTTTATTGTGTTGTAATCAGAAAATGTCTTTGCCATTTCCACTTTTAGAATTTATCGAGGTTTTTTTTTCTGTTGCCTACTACTTGCACATTTTCTGACAATCTCATGAGCATTTGAAAAGAAGGCTTATTTGTGTTTACAGGATAAAGCATTAATCACATAGCAATTATAACTACCTAATTATCTTATTTAGGTCTTCTGTAATTACATTTTTAGTCCACTTGAACAGCTATGCATTGAAAGAAGCAACATATAGTCACCTATTTTTTATTTTCTAAATTTCATTTTATATATCTATAGCTTTTGACTTACGAACACTAATAAACATTTGGCACATGGCTGTTAATCTTCACTGTAAATCACACAGTAAATCACACTGTAAATCACACTATAAAGTGTTGCCTTTGTTTCACTTAAGTGTTCTTAATTGTATTCAAGTATTTAAAGTATTAGAATAAAAAAAAAACCTACTTAAAAATGTGCTTTTGAAAAATGTGACTGGAATACCTTTGCTCATTTAAGTCCATTTGTTTTCTTTTAAGTTACTTTTTACCTTTAATTTTTATGTGTATATGTGTCCTATTTCTGATAAATGGAAGATCTGAATTTTTGTTGTAGTGATTAACTAGCTAATTATTACTTTAAAACATACTATTACTAGGTTCTTCTTTAATTTGGTATTTCTTAATAGAAGCCCACTGGTTTTTATGGAAGGAAACATTTGTCATTGTTCAAGAATGTCACATGCACTGCAAGATGATTAGCATTCATTCCCCCGATCAGTAAATGTCTCTAATAAACCCCAGTTACTGTGATTATCAAAAACATCCTTGTATATAATCAAGTTTCTCTAAGGGAGTAGCATTCCTCTTGGTTAAGAAATATTCCCTTAGAAAACATGTAGTGATTTCTTCCTTTACTGCCATCATCTATTTTGCTAGTTTAAACACATATTTGCTATTTTTTTACTCTCAACTATATTTATGACTCTTATTTTCTCAGCTGTTGGATCCTATTAAAAGTGAGGAAACTATACTGTCTTCCACGTTCTTTGCTCCTTTCCCTCATCACATTTGTTAATTATGTTATTTCTACACTATCAAGGTTTAGAACATTACATTGTGTTCTGGAAACATAATCCTTATTACATTTGTTTTTGTCTTAGCAGGATAAATATTAATATATTCAATGCCCATGCCTGTTTTTTTGCCCTAAGTTTTCAAGTTATCTCTTGGGTGTAACATTCAAGAAGTACTGAAGAAAATAATATTTCCCAGAGTAGTTTATACTTGAAAGACAGCTTGCTGGATAGAAACTGTCTGGGTTACATTTTTTAGAAATTCTGCAGGTGTTCCTTCACTGTTGCTATGGAAGTCTGAGGTTTTGTGTTGTGTTTCTTTGCTTTTAGCTTCTCTGTTTAGAGGCTTCATACCTTTCAGTTTGCATGGGTTTGATTTTATCGATCTTAAAACGGACTGTTCTAAGTTATTATTTTTCCTGGACAAGGTGCATCCTTTAGTTTGTAGATGCGTATTTTATTTCTCTTGAAGTACTTCTTTAAGTATTCGTTCAGTTTCATACGTTATTTTCCTCTAGCCTGACTTTATTGATGAACGTGTTCAGTCCACATGTGTCATATTTAATATTTGTTCTAATCTTTTAAATCTCATCATTCACACATCATTGACTTGCTTTCCTCATTTCTGTTCTGTGTCAAGGGTGGTGCCGCTGTCTGTAAAGGTTGGTGGGTAAATACGGGCTTTGTAGACTCATGTCGTCTCTGCCATGCTTCCTTTGCTTTTCACTCATTTTTATGAATGATCTGAAGCCTTTCATTGCTCAGGGCCCCGCAGCAGCGCGGGGCGCGGATCTGCTCCCAGGCTGTGCCCACTGGGCCTCTCTGCGTTTTTAGCAGTGACTCTGCTTTGCAGTCGCCGGTTTCATTTTCCTTCACGGGATAAATGCAGTTTCTTTTCAAAACTTCTTCAATGAGTGCCGCCAACTTCCACTGCATACCCTTTTGTTTTCTTGCCATTTCTTTCCTAAACTTTAAAAAAATTCTTAGTTTTGTGCTCTTGCAAGGTAGAGGCGATTAATTCACGCTGCGTTTAAACTTGAGTTTATTTTTCGTCATTGTTATCAGTTCCGTGGAAACAGTTTTTGGTGAGATTCTTCCCCTGCCATTCGGCGGCCCGGCGCGTCCCCGCGAGCGCGTCTGTGCCGGTCCTTGTCCAGGTCCTCAGGCGCGCCGTGCCCGAGTTCGAGCGAGCCCGCGGCGGCCAGGCCCGGTCCCAGGCACAGCCCGACCGCAGAGGCCGCAGCGGCGCCCCGCCCAGCCGGCGTGCTTCCACCGCGCAGCGCTTTCTGCCGGTGTCTCTGCCCACGTGAGTTTGCTGTCTTTATTTCCTGCGAGCCAGCGCACGTGGACGCCTGTGACAGCGACGCTGAGTCTCTTCTCACCTGCGAAGGGAACGCCCCGTGCCTCCCTGTGTAGACCTCCGCCTCCGCTCTCGGGAATCGGGTCAAGCCCAGGAGAGTTCTTGCGGGCGGCCTGCGCTTCACAGGGTTAGGTGTTCGACCCTCGTCACTGACACGTGCGCTCTGCAGGCGGCTCTGCAGCTCAGGGCCGGCCTCCGCCCCTCCCCCTCCACGCC
>NW_016107707.1:1283073-1291062 GCF_001604975.1 Cebus imitator | reverse complement strand
GCGCCTGCCCTCTGTCTGTCTGAACCTCTTCCCTCTGTCTTCGCCCCTGGCTGCTGCTCGGCATATTTTCTGGCGTTCAGATTTTGCTGCTGCTTTGAAGGCAGAGGTTGTGATTTTGTGTCTTGTTCTCTTTATCACTTTGAAGAAATTCCCAGATAATAAAAAATAAAAGCTGCTTTATGTTGCTGTCTTCTATCTGGAATGCTTACTACCGTCTACAGTTTGTCCTATTCTTTCACTACCTGGGAGCGTGATTCTCCTGTTACTTTCCTTGGGTTCGTGGCTGTTGTTTTGGGCAGCAGCTGTTTTTTCCTGAATTTTGGGTTTCCTTGTAGAATGGCTTGATTGAATGTTGCCAATGTTGCCAGAACTCTAAATGATCTGCGGGTTCATCTGCAGCCTTCATGCCAGTTGCTCACTTTACAACTGTTGTGTTAACATGAGCACTGTAAATCTGGGCTCAATATCCTTTATAGATTTAGAATGAAATTTATTGCTTATGATTTTTTCCTAGCCCATGTAAAACTTTCACTGGCATTTTATTCTGTTAGCTGATGGAATTTCTAATCTGTTTTATGAAAATGTGCAACGCTTTGAGGTTACTGGGTGTAAAATGCCTGATTATGGGCAGTATAATTTGCAGTACTAGGAAAGGCAGGAGAAAGGAGAAAATTGGTTTTAGAACAGAACTGCAATTAAACAGTTCCTAAAACAGATCTTCCTGCAATTAAATACTCTTTCTGCTCATTCCTTCTCTTCAGCTTCCCTGGGTAAGGCTGTGCCAATTACTGGCATCTCCTGGACTCCCATCCAGACTGAGGACTTTCCTAGCTGAAGGGTTGTGATAAAATAGTTCACAGGTTTAATTTTGCCGCTGTGAAGGAAGTAAAATGGCAAGTAAATCACCAAAGAAAAGGCTAAACATTCAGGAGCTTTGTTTTGTAATTATGGCGTCTTAAAAACATTTTGCAGCTTTATGCTACTGAATATCAGAAACTAGCGGAGTTCTGCTTCTGTGGATTAAGGAAGTGTCTGACACCTGGACATGCAGTCGTATTGCGCCTCATCGTGGAGCTACCCATTCTGTCCTTATGGCGACATATGCACATGAAATTTTCATAGGCTCTGAGAAAATTTAAAATTTTCTACATGGAAGTGAAACCAAGGCGTAGGAAGACATAGGTTAACATGTTGATGGACCTCAGTTGTAACAAAATCACTTCGGCACTAAAATGATTATTCCATTAGATTGAGGTCTCTTTTTATCGGCTTAATGATGGCTTCTGTACCTCTCTGGACATCTTACAAATGTCCTAGTAAATTGAGCTGTGTAGGAGGCCCTTTGATAATGCTTATAAAGATTGCTTCTGTGTTTGCATTTGAGCCTTGTAGGTAGTTCAACAGCAATTAAGACTCAAGGCAATTTTGAGGCACAGAGAATAGTTATTTCATTTGTATGTCTATACATTTTCTTTCTTTTTCTTCTGCCACGCTTCTGCTAGCATTACCAAAACTCTTGTGCTATATTTCTGCATCTTAGGGAGCAGAATACAAGAAAAATAGTCTATTCACCATGTCTCTGCTTAAACATTTTCACAGAGAAAGCTAGGGACATGGGGTGTGGGACGGTGATCTTCATGGCCTCGACTTACTAGCCTGGGACATCAGTTGGCGGAGGCATGTGTGCATACCGCACCTGATGGAACCTGTGGGGACAGCCAAGGTCTTCACAGTAGACTTTTTATACCTAAAAAGGAAAGAATTACATTCTGCGAGTCACTGCTCCATTGTGCCGTCACAACTTGACACAGTGACACTTGATAGGAGGCGGCATAAATGAAGGGGTGGGATCCATAAGCTGTATTTTTGCATTTTAGATTCTTGACTGATTCGTGATTTACCTCTTCATCGGGTACATGTGGTATTTTGTTTCATGTGTAGAATTTGTAATGATGAGGCCAGGGTATTTGGGGCGTCCATCGCTGAGTATTTACCATTTCTACGTGGTGGGAACAGTTCATGTCTCCTCTTGCAGCGATTTTGCAATACACTGTACATTGTTGCTACCTGTAGTCACTCTACTCTGCTGTTGAACAATATAATGTGAAGTGATTCCAGGTGATCTCCATGGACTTATTTAAAACGGCCACCAAAGTAACTTAGTTGGTAGGAGAGAAGCGGCGTGGTGAGAGCCAGCGTGGCTGGATGAAGTAGGAAGCCACAAAATGGGCCATCGGGAAATGCAGCCGTTTCCCTTGACAGTCGTGGTGGCCGCTTGCTGAGCAAATTCTGTTTGGCTTTTAATCTAATGATCTAAAACTCAACTACCATTCCACACATGTAAACGGAAAGCACAGTTATCTGTTCATCAGGGTTTTGTCTGTTTTTGTGGTTTTTTCTCAAGTGGTTTGCTTTAGAGGCAGATGTTATTCGAACAAACGATGTTTTCAGAATGTCTGGAAATTTTGTTCTTACTCTTTGAACATAACTTGAATCATTTGGCAAGTTTTGGGAGGCTTAGAATTTTTGATGGTACTGCCTGGTCATATTGCATTCACTGTCTTACAGTGTTGTAAGTGACTTGAGGGAGAAACCACGTTGTGATGTTTTCACCATCCCTTCATGCGCCTCAGAGTGGACAGCACAGAGTGAGTTATGTAGGTGATGGGGAGGAAGGCAGCAAATCACACTGCCACGTGTGGACCTATGCAACAATCTTGCATGTTCTTCACATGTGCCCCAAAACCTAAAATGCAATAAAATAAATGGAAAAAAATGAAATAATGAATGAATGAATATAAAAGATTCCATATAAATTAAAGAACAGCCATGTTTCTGCCATAGCATTAAAATGGATGGTTTTTCGTAGTACTCTTGGGATTTTAATTTCTTTTCACATAAGTCAACTGTGCAAAGGAGAGAATATTTAATAAGACTACATAGTCCTTCACACTATAGAGAAAGCTACCTAGATTTTAGTTACTGCTCTTACATGTAATACGGTTTGTTTCTTATTTAACATGCTATTTTAAGAACAAGCTTTTGGAAAAAATGAATCTGTAAAATGGGAGACAGTTTGCTATTTCAGTACCAGCACTGGGTGGGTCAGAAGGAGACAACACGTCTAACTGTGAGCCAAAGTTTGCCCGGTGCACCGAGGAGGAATTCTGGAGGTGTCTGATTTCAGAATGAGCTTATTTTACCCTGAAGGAGAAAACTGAAGATTCCAAGAGGAAAGTAATGCTGTGGTTTGTCTAATTAAGCCGTATGTGCAGAGCTGGACTTGAAGAAAGTGTGGGCAGCAAGGAAGTTTTTCCTCAAAATAAATATATACAAGAGAGAGAGAGACAGCAACCGACTCTATTTTAGTTGTTGGTCCCTCCAAATTAAGTTAATTGTTGCTAACAAATGTGGCACCTGCTTACTCTATAAAATAAAAATATATGCTTCCAACCTTTGAGAAGTGAAAGATTCCAGAAGGATCCTTAGGACAACCTGAACACAGATGCAACCTTCTAGTCTTGCTTCTCCCTGCGAGGGGGTTCAACAAGGGAGCCAGTGTGGCATCTGGGAGGGCTTGGATTGGGAATGGGGATCGGAAGCCTCATTTGAATTCACCGAAGGGGAGAGCAGGTGCAGGGGATGGTATTGGAAGTACTGGTGGGGAGAGAGAAAACGAACACAGGGCAAGCGAACTGCAGAGAGCCGCCTTTGCTGGGGACCGGGGTGGAAATGGCCACACAGCTGCTCCTGTCCACTTCCGCACAGCTCAGGTTTGCAGAGAGTGGACCTGCCTGGGGCGTTTCTCCAAGGCTCTCCTGGAGGGCAAACTAGAGCAGCGGGGAAGTCTAGTGAAGAGGTTTACTTTAAGATGCCGTCATTGAACTGTACATCCTGTTTCTCTACTTTTTTGTTTGTATGTTATATTTTATAATAAAAATATTTAGAAAAGAAAAACGAAGAGTTATGGTCGGTTAGGCTCCTTGTCTGACATACAGCAATTTGTCATGTTACAAAGAGTTACCTTGTACATGCCATTAATATCTGTTAAGTAAACATTCTCATAATGAGCAAATCAACTCTTTATGGAAATGTATGTTTTAAAATTGGATGTAAACGTTTAAAATTTTATTTCCAAAATAATTTGAGTTGACAGAAAGACTGGGTTAGCTGTCACTCTTCTGCACCCCCATAATACCCTATATGTCTAACATGGCACGGCATTGTTTAATAATTGTTATAAATAAACTTTTAATTTTAGCATACTTTAATAGTTACAGAAAAGTGGAAATGTTAGGTTTTTATATTCTAAGTCCGATTTGCCCTGTTGCCAACATCTAACATCAGTTTGATACATTTGTCACAACTAATGAACCAATACCGACACGTTATTAACTAAGTCCTTGTGCTATTTGGACTATCTTAGTTTTTATGCAATGTTCTTTTCCTGTCTTACAATCCCATTTAGAATAACATATTACACTGAGTAACTTTCTCTTCTTGGGTACTGCTAGACTATAATAATTTCTTAGACTTTCCTTGTCTTTGACAACCTTGACAGTTTTGAGGAGAATTAGACAAACATTTTATAGAATGTTCCTCAATTGGAGTTTGCCTGATTCCTTTACTCACGAGTACAGTGAGGTTACGGGGTGTGAGCAGGGAGACCACGGAGGTGAGCCGTCACTGTCATCCCATCCTGTCGGGGTACACACGGCCGTTGTGACTGGCCGCTGGTGGTGGTTCCCAGGGTCACCTGGCCGGGTCGGTGTTTCTCCATTGTGACGTTACCTGCCCCAGCCTTTCCATACTGTGACAGCATGAAATGAACGCCCGATGCAAATTCACCCTAAAAGGGTGGGGAGTCATGCAGGGCAGAGTATCTAGATAAATCATTTGAAATTCCACACAAGCCAATAAACTGTCTTCCCCCATTTACTTATTTCATCACCTATGTATATCAAGATGGACATTTGAATGTTTATGTTATACTTTAGGTTATAATGGAATACTACATTACTTTGTTGCTCAAATTGTTCAGATTTCATTCCCATTGAAAAGGTCATTCTGGATGGCTCCTGTGTTGTTTTGGTAAAACATATCATTTTGTCCGTGAGCACTGCCTTGCTCTCTGGAGCTGCGTAATGCTGCAGGCTTCTCTTGTGCATTTTCTGCCCAGCCCTGGATTCAGCCATTTCCAAGTCCTGGTTCCTTTTTTAGGGGGTGGTGGGCAAATGGAATGAGCAATGAAGTTCTAGGTGCTATGTGTGCTTGCCGATAGGGTGCTGTTGCTCCTAGGCTGTCTCAGCAGAAAGCACACACGTGTGCACTCACACATTGACACATACACATCTATAATTACTTCCATGTGTACCCGTCTGTATCTATATGAAGCGAAACATGAGTTCATAATGATGTCACCAGCTCCAGTCCAGGACACATGGCTCCTTCCAGGTCGTCTTTGTTCATCTGTAACCGCCCACACCAACAGTGGGAAACGTGGCTCTTCTCGCCACTAGCCTTCTACTGATTTATTCACTCCCTGCGAATAAATGCGACCGTTTTAGAATTGTTAACCTGTGCCCCCGTGGGAAACAACCTTGCCAACTAGAGTACAGTGCTCATGACAGCTTATTTTGTCTTTTACCTCAGAGTCATCACTCATTTTCAAGTTTGCTTAGGTCAGCAACTAAGCACCTCTTCAGGGAGGTGATGGCATACGTTTGAAATATATTTTGATTCTTTTGTTACAGTCTGTGTTCCATTCTGGTATTCCCTACCAGATAATTTAGTTTCTGTATTTTTAGTAGAGACGAGGTTTCACCATGTTGGCCAGGCTGGTCTCAAACTCTTGACGTCAGGTGATCCACCTGCCTCGGCCTTCCAAAGTGCTAGGATTACAGGCTTGAGAACCGCTCCTGGGCTTTGATGAGTTTTTGTTCAGATCTTTTGCCCAGAATTTAACTGGGTTGCCTGTTCAGTTAGTTGAATTTTTAAAATTCTTTGTATACTGTAGGTATGCATCGGATACGTAGCTTGAAAATATCTCCCAGTCTATTGCTTATCTTTTCATTTTCTTAAGTGTCTTTCAAAAAACAAGTTTTAAATTAAGTTCCAACTACTAAATTTTTTCTTTGTTGATCATGCTTTTGGCATTCTGTCTAAAACTTCATCACAGAAAGTAAAGTCACACAAATTCTTTTCTTTTGGAATTTCTATAGCTTTATATTTTACATTTAAGTCTACAATCAACTTTGAGTAAATTTTTGCCTAAGATACTAGGTCATTGTCTTTGCATTCGGACATCCAACGTGCAGGCAGCATTTGTGAGGAACTTCAACGCTTCTCTGTCAATAATTGACAAATAAGGCAATGATCACTTTTGTCTTTTATCACTGAGTTACGTTTGCATCTCTGTCAAAAATCAAGTGGCTAGATTTTTCTGGGTCTATTTCTGAGCTCTCTTTTCCACTGCTATATTTTAAAATTATTTCCCCAGTACCATAGTGTCTTGGTTAATGTAGCTTCATCATAAGTCTTGATCAGATTGTTTCAGTCTTTGTTCTCTTTTCAGTATTGTGTTGGCTATTTGCAGTCCTTTGTCTTCCTACAGAATTTTAGAATAAGGTTTTTGATGTCTACAAAACCCAAAACATCCTGGAATTTAAAATGGAATTGGGTTGAGTCAGTAGATTAAGTTGGGGAGCATTGACATCTTAATATAGTAAGCCTTTGAACATGGAATCTCTCTCCATTTATTTATAGCTTTGTTTGCCTTTTCTAGGGTTTTCTTGTTTTCTATATATAGATCCTATGAACATATTCTTAAACTTATATTCCAGTATTTCTTTTTGATGTTATTATAATTGATTTAAAAAATTTCAAGGTCTAAAAGCCTTAGTTTCTCTCCATTAAGAATATTAGCTACAGGTTTTAAAAAAATGCTTGTCATTATGTTAAGGAAATTTCCTTCTATTGATAGTTGGCTAGTTTTTTTAATGGCTTAGTTAATATAATCATATAATTATGAACATTTAGCCTGATAAAATGAGTTACATTGATTAACTTAAAAATATAGAGCAAACCTTGTGCCCTTGGAATGAACTTGGTTTGATTGTGATATCTTATCCTTTTAAAATATTGCTTAAGCTGTGTTGCTAGTATTTTATTAAGAATTTTTGTGTCTATGTTCCTTAGAGATGGCTCTGTAGTTTTCTGTTTTTGTAATGTCTTTATCTGGTTTTGTTATTAGGACAGTTCAGTCTTTAAAAAATAAATTGGCAATTCTTTCCTCTTCTATTTTCTGCAAAAAGAATTGTGGAGATTTTGTATTGCTTCTTTCTTAAATATTTGTGTAAATTTCCCAAGTAAAAGAAAATGAGCCAAGTGATTTCTTTTCAAAAGGTTTAAAGTATAATTATATTTCTTTAATACATAAATGGCTATTAATATTATCTATTTCTGGTAGACTAAGCTTTGATAATTTGTATATTTAAAGAAATTGGCATACTTTATCTACATTATCAAATTTGTGATCAGAGAGTTGATCAATTATTTCCATTACCATTTTCATGTCGTTGAATCTGTAGTGACAATTGGCAATTTGTCTCATCTTTTTGGTAAGCCCAATTAGAGGTTTATTAATATTATTGATATTTTCAAAGAACCATCTTAGGCTTCATTGATTTCATCTGTTGTTTTTATGTTTTTAATTTCACTTATATGTGATCTGATTTTTCTTATTTTGTGTGTGTTTGAATAAAACTTTATTAATTAATATAAAAACAGGCAGCAGGTGGCCATAGTTTGCCAAGCGCTGGATTAAAGGACACATAAGGTTATTTCTAACAATAAAGTTACATGATTTATCTTGTGAAGACAAGCCTATTAGTATGTGAAATTATTGACTCTTTTATTTGCTATGTGAGTAACTGAAATTATACATTAGATGGGTATCTTGGTAAAGACTTTTTTTTTCCCATTTATTTT
>NW_016107707.1:1266734-1281528 GCF_001604975.1 Cebus imitator | reverse complement strand
TTTGTGTCCTCTCTTATTTCGTTGAGCAGTGGCTTGTAGTTCTCCTTGAAGAGGTCCTTTACATTCCTTGTTAGTTGTATTCCTAGGTATTTTGTGATCTGATTTTTCTAATTTATTTTCTTCTGTTTAGGTTTAATTTGTTCTTGTTTCTTTCGTTTACTGATGTTAAAGCTTAGGTTATTGGTTTTAGGTTTTTCTCGTTTATCCTTTAAACACTTTATTGTTCTTTTAATTTTTATTTATTTTAAAAATTGAACAGAACAATTGTACATATCCATGAGTACATCATAATGTTTCAGTACCTGCAATGAATAGTGATTGGATTAGCATATCTGTCAGTCATCTCAAACATCTATCATTTCTTTGTGTTAAGAACACTCAACATGATCTCTTTTAACTATTTGAAAATAATATATTATTGTTAATTGCTGTATCATATGGATGACCCCTTTAGATTTTGTTGTTAATTTTAGAATTATTGCATTGGGCCCAGAGAGTAATCGTGTTTTTAAAGTTTTTGCTTCATAGAACTTACCATGTCTTTCTTTATGACTTAGTATGTCAGAGTTGAGCAAAGTACAAACCTTATTCCAGATTTGTCCACTGACTGTGGTTTTGTACGTCTTGTGAACTAAAAAAGGACTTGTACATTTTAAAATAACTTTTTTTATATTAAAAGAATAGTATTTCAAGATGTGAAAGTATATGAAATTAAAATTTTAGTGTTTATAAGTTAACATTTATTGGAACATGGTCCTATTCCTTTTTTAATTATGTGTGGCTGCTTTTGTGTGACAGCAGCAGAGCTGCAGCCGTCTGTGGCCCCTGAAGCCTGAAGTACTTACTGCTTGGTCTTTTATAGAACATGTGTGCTGATGCCTCTAACATGAGTTTGGTTTTGAGGAATGTTATGTGTATTTAAGAAAAAGTTGTATTTTCTTGTATCAGGGTGCAAAATTTGAGACAAAATTATGTTGTTCATGTATTATATTATTGCTGGTTTTTGTTCACTTGATCTGTCTCATTCTGACGGTGGTATGGCAAAGTCTGCTCTTGTTATTTTGTTTCTCTCTGTGTCTCCTTACATCTCCTGCAGTTTCCACCTTGTATTGGTGATTGCTGTGTTATTTGGTGCATAAATATTCATAATTATTATATTGTCATTGTGAACGATGGCTTTTAACATTAAAAGGTATCTGTGTGTGTGTGTGTGTGTGTGTGTGTGTGTGTGTGTGTGTAGCCGGTGCTTTTGGTTTGTATTGTAGTTTTTCTGCTTTCATGTTCACACCTTTTTTTTTGTTTGCAGTAGCTTGAAATAAACTCAACATTATTTTATTTATGTTTTATTTAATTTTCACTTAAATATAACTTCAAACATAAAAAAATAGGTTTTGGAATAGTACCAAGAAGACCTGCTGGACATTGGCATTTTTTTTACATATAAATAATGTTAAATCGGTTGTGCGTTCTTTCTCTTCAACTCATGTTGAAGCTGTGAGGTTTAAATGGTGTTCTCTGTTATCCCTGTTGAGCTCTATAGATTTTTTGGAAGATATATGGAGGCCTTTTGCTTTAGACAGCCAAAATTACTCTGGTCTTCTGCAGGATTCTAATTGTGTCCTTTTTAAAATTTAAAAAATCCATAAAAAATTAAAGAATATTTAAAGGCAAAATAATGGATATTACATTTATTATAATTAAGCTTTTTAAAGCAATTATTTAGATTGCTATAGTTATGGCATGTATAAAATTACTTAATTTTTAGATATTTCATTCAATTTAATCCATAAGTCCTATACAATTTTATGTAGTAATTATTCCCACCTCCTTAGAATGAGTTAAAAGCAGAATGTCAATTTTGCCACCTCACATTTTACAAAGAAAACAAACATCAAAATCATGTTTCACAGTATCTATTCACCTCATTTTTGATTCAAACATAATAAGGAGAAAAAAAATAGCTACTCAAACTATCCAGTGATTCAACTAAGATGATATATTTTAAAATGATATCAAAAAAGGCCATTCCTCGTAAGTTTAAATCTGTGGAACATGTCAAAATACTTACTTTTCCAGTAGTTGAAGATACATTGGTTTTGAAATGTGCCCTAGGTACTATTCCTTGAAAGATAGTTCCTTCCAAAACCGATGTGACTAAAATATTTTCTGTATTACATCCTGCAGTGAATCAAAACATTTGTGATATTTTATGAGTGAGTTTAAAGTAAATATCTGTTAGGCATCCTAAGTCCTTAGTGTAGTGATGCAGGCATTGAACGGTGATTTTCCTACAGCAAAATGACAGACCATTGCAGCATGACTACTCAAATTTATCACAATAATATTGTAATGTAATTAACCTTGCCCATTTGTTTCTATATCCCAAAATTCATTTTATAAAAGTGACCATGGAAATTTGATTTTTAACATATGGCCATTAAGAATAGGCCAGAAACCTGGATTTATTCCACTGTTAGTGGTCTCCCTAGCTTATGAGATCCGCAGCACCCAATGTGCTGTTATTAAATGTTGTCTTTGGAGGTGAGGATGAGTCCCCTCACGCCAAGGGCAGCTGTGGCGCAGTGAGCATGGGGCCCGCTGGGTTGCTGGCCCACCATGTGGCTGAGGAGAGTTACCACACCTCTCTGAACCTGATTGTTCTCATTTGTCTACTGGTAGATTTGAATTTTAAAGACAGTTTATGATTTCATATTATCTAAAGTTCTGTTCTTCTCTGATTGAACCAACTTACACATTGTGGAAACAGTCATTACAGAAATGCCTGTCATTGTGCTGCTCTTTATCGAAAACTTAGGATGAGCTATTGAATAATTAATAAGAAGTGGATATATATTTGCTGCTTCCTTTGTTACAGTCTCTTTTATTTATCAGCAGAGACTTTAAATAATTACTCTCTATGAAAATATTCACTTGTTCATAATCAGTAAGGGGAAAAATGAACATTTGTTTTTGTTCAGAATAACAAAGATTAAATATCATTGGCATAATATTGAAGTGAGAAGTAATAGAAATTTTGATACCTGTTGGTGAATTGTGAATTTGTCCAATAGTTATGTAAAAATCTGTATCAAAATAGAAAAATTTTACATTCTGAGCCACTAAGCAATTACTTTATGGAAAAAAATTGTTATAATTAAAAAAAGAAAAGAAGTATTAGGAGCTTGCAGTTGGCTGAGCACGTGGAGGTAGCTGGAGGGTGACACCTGGGGAGGTCGCGGGAGATCCACGAATCTTCCCCCTCTGTCACCCTCCCCATCTCTTCATCTGTGTCCTTGAAAGCCCTGAGCCAGGAGTCATGGCAGCCAAGCCCAAGCTCTACTGCTTTCATGGCAGGGGTAAGGTGGAGCAGATCTGCTGGAGACAGCTGGAGTGGAGCTGGAGAAGAATTTCTTGAAATAAGAGAACAATACAGAACGTCATGGAAGGATGAACGACTGCTGTTTGGTCAAGTGCCTTTGGCAGAAATTGGTAGAATCGTGTTGACACAGAGGAGAGCCGTCCTCCGCTGTCTTGCTGCCAAGTCCACTTTCCGTGGAAGGGCGTGAAGGACAGAATCAGGATTGGTTGCAGGCAGACGGCACCCTGATGGGGAAGGTGCCGGCTGCATTCGGACTCCCCCAGGAAAAAGAGGAGAAACTTGTTTCAGTCGTGAAGAAAGACAAAACCTGGGACTCGCCCATATTGGAAAAGCTTTTGAAAGGACACAGAGGATTTTCTCATTGGCAGTGAATTCAACTGGGCAGACAAACAACGGTTAGAAGCTATTTTAATGGTGGAAGAACTCACTGCTTCTATTGTTTCTGACACTCTGCTGCTAAAGGAATTTCTTTTATCTCATATTTTGTTATTTATTTTATATTTTTGAGACAGGGTCTTGTTATATTGCCCAAGCTGCAGTGTATTGGTACAGTCAGTCACAGCTCACTATAAATTCTCACTCCTGGGCTCAGTCCATCCTCCTGCTTCAGGCTCCCGAAGCACTGGGATTACAGGTATGAGCCACCGTCCCCAGAAAAAAAGCAGTTTGACAGTAATAGTATCTGATTGTGTTTTCTGTTCTAAGAAAGCCATGTGTTGTCAATCCTGTGTGTGTTGACAATATCTTTTTGGAGTCAGTTCATTATTATAAATCCCTAATCACCATTTTAGTGGCTACATAGTATTCTAATGTTTGTAGAAAGTGTAATTAACCTCTTAATGTTGAATATTGTTGGTTCATACAATGTTTTGGTTAACTAGAGGATGGTCACTGAAAGGAGAGCGCATTTTCCTTTGGTTCTATAATTATGCATGATTTTAAATTTCTCTTCTCTCAATTGTGCTGGGCCATTAATTATTATTGACAATTCGTTAATTATTATTGATAAATTGTACATATTCATGGGATACATAGTGATGTTTCAATTCATTATAATGTATGGTAATCAGATCAGGGTGATTAGCACATCCACCATCTCACTAATCACTTCTTTGTATTGGAAACATTCAATATTCTCCTTGTAGCTACTGGAAACTTGATATTATTGTTAACTATAGTCAACCTACAGTGCTATAGAACACTAGAACTGATTCCTCTGACCTAGCTGTAACTGGGCCATTATTATATTAAAATATTTAAAAATAAATCCATAAGTAGACCTTTACTTTGAGATTTTAATACCGTTAGTCTACTAGATGCATGCTGTTTATGGTGGAACCAAGAAGAGCAGGCTCCTGATGTCCTGGTGTCTTGGTTTCTCACAGTATGAAAACGAATGATAATTTTCTTAGTATAGTATGGTGGAGTCAAAGCAATTTTTTATAGATGGGAAATAAAATCAGAGGTGAGGTGTTAAGATTTTTTTTTTTTTTAACAATAGCACCTTAGTGGCAATTTAGAACTAAGGTTAATAGACTTTCTGTACTTGATGATTTTATCTTTTATTGCAGTATTTATTCTTACAGGTATTAAAATGAAAATTTCTTAAAGTAACTTAATATTGATAATAGCCACTCTTGTTAAAAATTTTCAGTTAAAGCATTTTCTGCAGATCATTTGGATGCTAATTTTTTGTCACACAGAACAATAAGCTGGACCAAGGGGAGTTCAGGGACATATTATTTTGGGAAAAGATGCATTAAACAAATAGAATGTCTTTTTTATTATTATTTAGAGGATTCTTACATGTCTTTTTAATGCTCATGAGCACTGAAAATATCTAAAAGAAGCATATATTTCGGAGGGTCTCACAAGTTGTTTGGCTATTTCCTCCCCCAGTTTTGGAGGCTTGTTGAGAACCAGTGTTATAAGAGCTCGTTTGAGGAATGCTGGTGTGTGTGTGTGTTGTGTATTGTGATGATTAATACTGACTGTCAACTTGATTGGACGGAAGGATGCAAAACACTGTTCCTGCGTCTGTGAGGGTGTTGCCAAGGGAGGTTAACGTTTGAGTCCGTGGGCTGGGAAAGGCAGACCCCCCTCAGTCTGGGTGGGCAACATCTGATCAGCTGCCGGCCGCAGTCACAGCAGGCAGCAGGACGTGGGAAGACCAGACTGGCTTATCCTCCCAGACCCGTCCTTCTCCCGTGCTGTATGCTTCCTGCCCTCGAACGTTGGTCCCATGTTCTTCAGCTTAGGGACTTGGACTGGCTTGCTTGCTCCTCAGTTTGCAGGTGGCCTATGTGGGACCTCACCTTGTGATGGTGTGAGTCGATCCTCCTTTATGTATACATCTGTCCTATTATTTCTGTCCCTCTAGAGAACCCCGACTGACACATGTATCACCTCGCAGCGTTTCTCCATCTTGACCCTTGGGTTTGGGACCAGGTACTTCTCTGCGGTGGGAGCTGCCCAGTGTGGCACGGGGCATTCAGCAGCAGCCTGTCCCCTACTCTCTAGTTGCCGGGAGCATGCTCCCAGTCTCACAGCCAAAAATGTCCCCAGACCTTGCCGAATGCACTCCAGGGGGCAAAGCTGTCTTCCGTTGAGAACCACATAGACATCCAGGCAAGAGGTAGGTCCAGTTTGGGTCCACATACAGGGGAAGTCAAGTGTGGTGGAAAGACCCCTAAACTGTGGGGCAAAAAATGTGTTCCAGGCCAGACTCCTCTCTGTGTTACTAGGAGGTCAAATGGCTTCTACTATCTGAGATTGACAGTGTTCTCTAGCCAAGGGGTGTGCTAGCAATGGCTCCTCTGACTGGGCCATGAGCGGGAATGAGATCACTGTACATGTGATGTCCTTTAAACCATAAAGTCAGACTTGAGACAGAAAATGATCGATTATTAAAGATGAGTCAACCTTACATGATGCGCCACTTTAAGTTCTAAGGACGTTACTGTCACATGTGTTTTCTCCTGCTTGGGCTGGGTAGCCCAAGAATTCCATTTTAGAATTGAGATTCTCTTGTTAGTGCTGGCAAGATAAGGACAAATGATGCTTGCTCCAATAATACAGCCTTGAATTTTGAATGGAAAGGGAACCTTTTGGGATGACGGCTTTTAAAGGGTGGAAAAGAGGCATGACCTCCAGCCATCCTCAAGGACGTGACCATATTGCTAGGAATGTGTGCATGAGGTTACTTATGTTAATTATTAGAATACAATCTGTTTGTGTTCAAATTAGGTAAGATTGGCTATCATTTTTCTAACATACAGCAAAAGCATAAAGAATGATTGCCAGTGGGCAGAGACTCTCAGTGGGGGTGGAAAAGGGAAAAATAGCACCACTAGAGGAGACGCTCTCTGAAACTCTAGGGAAGTATGAGTTTTCATGTTTGTAGCAAGGGATCTCAATTGCTAAAAAAAAATCTTTTAAGTTCCATTTCCAAAAAATGGAGTTGAAATTATTTTCTCTAGTCCTCCTCCTAAGTACAGCAAACATAAGAAAACCGAATGGTAAAGAGAAGACAGATCAGCAAGGGAACCTGAAGGACAGTAGCACTCCAATGAGTTCCCTGAGCTTTCATTCTAGCTCCTGTATCCCAAAGCCACACCCTGGCAAAGCCAGCAACCCAGAAACCCCAATGAGCTTAGACAACACACACACACACACACACACACACACACACACATAAAAAACACACATACATAAAACACACACACACATATAAAACACACATACATAAATTACACACACACAACACACACACACGCATAAAACACACACACATAAACACACACACACACACACACCTTGCACTCTCTAGCAAGAGGACCAGGAAAAAGGCAACCTAGCAAGACAGAAAACGTGAAACAGTAAGTGTTCTACTCCAGCCAACACCACAGACAAACTGGCCCTACCATAGTCCACGCCAGCAAAAGCTTGTAGGCAGCCTTGATTTTCCCCTTCAACAGGCTGTAATGAGAAGCCCCACCCGCCCATCGAGGTGTGTCAAAGAAGGTTACATAGGGAGCCAGGGCGCTGGTCCTTGCCAGCTGGAAATGAACATCTCCTGCCCCACACAAGCCCTACACACACAGAATGCCAGTGGAGACAGACCACGCAGGGCCATAGCTGCCGCCCCATCTGGCAGTGACGAGGGATTCCCATAGCACAGACGTTTCATCTTCTGCTGCAGCCTCACAGAAGCTCCTCGGCACTGTTCCCTTTGCTGCTATTTTTTCTCTCTTTTGTTTGAATTGGCTAAGTCTATTGTTCTGTCTTCACATTTTCTGATTCTCTCCTCCATCTCCTCCATTCTGCCTTTGAATTCATTCACCAAGCTTCTTATTTTGGCTGTGTTTCTTAGTTCCTTGCTGAGGCTTTCTATGCTTTTTGTGTTTCAAGCATGTTTACAATTGCTCATGGAAGCGGTTTTTATGATCTCGCCTTTTTCCTTTATCAGAGAGTTCTGTCATATCGGTTGTGTCAGCCTTGGTGTCAGTTGCTCTCTTGTCATTCAATATGAGCTCTTCTGGGTTCTTAGTATGACAGGTAATTTTCAATGGACACCTAGACATATCCCATGCTTTGAGGTGGGTCCGGGCAATCTGTAATGTTAGCCAGGTATTCCTGATGGTTATGATGCTTAGCCAGAGCTGGAACCATGCTCTTGGTTCTTGGGGTCTTTTAAAGCTCTAAATCCATTAGGCAGGACATCCATCGTTTTCTGCCATGTCTTGCAAGTAGCAGTTTTATTTATAAGACCCAGCTTTTTAGATTTGCGATACTTACAGTGTGTGACACATAGCAAGTTCTCAGGGAAGGCCTGTAATTGGTGAATAATTCATCTCCCTCTGAGAGGGTCGGGCTAGTCAGGTAAGGGGTCGAGTGGATCCAGGATGCGTCCCGGGCCCTTCTTCCTTTGGCTGTTGTCTTAGTCCCTTTAGTGTTGCTGTTATAGAATACCCGAGGATGGGTAATTTATAAAGAAAAGAGGTTTATTTAGCTCATGATTCTGCAGGCTGGGAAGCTCATGGGCATGACCCTGGCTCCTGCTGGGGACCTGGGGGCCTTTGTGCTGCATCACAATATGGCAGAGAAGGTCAAAGGGGAAGTAAATCCTTGTGAAGAAACAAAAACCAAGGGGAATCCTGGCTTTATTGTTATAAATAAAGGTGGGACTGAATCCATTCTTAGGAGAACTGACCTGGACTCATTGTAGTGAGAATTCACTCACTACCATAGAAGGTAGCAACATTCATAAAGGATCCATCTCCATGACCCAAACACCCCGCACTAGGCCCTGCAACCTGCCAACAGCATCATATTGGGGATCCCATTTCAGCGTGGAATTTGGTGAGGACAAACTCAAACCACAGCAGCTCCTTGTGGTTCTAGCTCTGCTACTGCCACTGCACTGTGGTTGGCGGGATGGAGAGAGATGAATAACAGGATAAACAGTCCTCATTCACACATACACACACACACAACACACACACACACAAAACACACAACACACACAAAACACGCACACACAACACACATAAAACACACACAACACACAAACACAAACACAAAACACACACAACGCACAAAACACGCACCCACAACACACACAAAACACACAACACACATGCATATGCAACACACACAAAACACGCACATATAACACACACACAGACACACATGAGAGAGAGAGAAAATGGTGGCATTCATTCTGTTCATGCATGTTTAAAAAATTGCTGCACAAAGGAAAAAAATCTGTGGGGTTCCTTCTGTTGTTTTCATGCTGATTCTCTGAGGAGGGAAGCATGGTCTTGGAGCACAGGACTTTTGTCCACACCCGCTGATGTCAGCGCTGTGGCTCGGAAAAGTCGTCCCCAGCTGACTCTGTGAAGTCCTTAGCTGTGCCTCCTACCTGTGCGTCTTTCTTTATAAATGTGTGTATGAAAACACCTTTTGAAGATTAATTGTGCGGCATTTCAAAATTGAACATGAAGTGCAGAGGGTGGTTGCTGACTGTCTATTCACATTTAAAATGGTAATGTTGCCTTTTAGCCCATGTGCTCGCTGGGCTCACAGCTACAAAGCTCCTTTTCTGAAGACAAGTAAGCCCACTGCTCAGGAGGATCTGAAATCTCCCTGGCATGAACATTCTCCATTATTATGCAAAAGAGTTCCTTTTGAAACTAAGATGAGTTTTTTAAAATGCAGGTATGAATATATACCTGGAATTCAAAACAGAAATAGAAGTTAAATATCAAAAACTTCAATATCGTAATGTTTCACATACACACTTTGCTGTTGAGGTTTAAAAGTTTCCTTGGCTTATCTTGTTCTTCCACATAATTTTAGTGTAAGTGTTATAAGTTTCTCAGGAATTCCAGCTAGGAGATTTTATTAGTATTACATTACATTTATAGAACAATTTGAGGAGAAATAACATTTTTATAACATTAAGTAAAAGCATAAGACATGAAGTGGCTTTGTGTTTCACGGGCTTGAGGACAACTGGCAAGGGTGGTGTGTTCCAGGTGAACAGAAAACGCTTCCCCGAAGTGTGCAGATTCACGTCACAGGGGCCATGAATAGAGCTCAGTTCTTTCAGGAAAGCCTCAGGCAGAGCTTGTGGAAACAGAAGGCTGTGACCACTCCCAGTGCTTTCGAGTTTTCTCCGCATCTCAGGAAGTCACAGCTGGGCACACTGTGCTGCGGAAGAGGGCTCTGCTGGCTCCACCACCCTCAACGCCACGGCTCAGTGCCCCGTGCACACAGCACACACGCACGCCCTGCACAAGCTCCCGCTCAGAGGCCACTGCTCCGCCCTCTCATTGTGCAAATGTCTCCCTGTTTCCCACGCACCAAGTTAAGACACCTTGTGTCTGCCTCTTGCTGCCCCACCCTGAGGCCTCCGGGCACCCCGTCTTCCTGCTCTTAGGAAATGTTCTTCTTTCCCTGCATCAGCCAGCCTCCCTGGGGGACGGTGTCTCCCCTTTGCACGGTCTGTTTCCCGATGCAACCACCTGGCATGGATCCACACCACTAGCTCTTGGCCCCGGCACTGACCTCCAGCCCGGGCGTCAGCCTGGCACTAGTTTCAACCGGTTTTGTCGGGTCGGCCTTCCCGCTGCAGGGCCTTTGCACGTGCTGATCCTCGTGCCGTGCCCGTCTGGCTGTGCTTCATTCTCACATCCTGAGGTCTCAGCTGTGACAGTGGCACCTTGCCCATCTCCCAGACAGGGTCCACCCTCCAATGGCAGGACTCCAGGGTGTACTGTCTCTCTGTGTCAACTGCCATTGTTGGGATTGTACCTGTGTTTTTGTGATTATTTTGTTGAGTCCATAAGTGATGGGGGCTCCCAGGGCAGGAGTGGGGCTGCCCTGCTGGCCATCATGGCCTCAGCGCCCAGCAGCCTACGGGAAGGCGCGCAGGGCAGGTCAAGTGGCACTCTCACAGGACTCCTGGTATGCATGCTCCTCGGGGGAAGTCACCTTGGAGTGCTCCCCCACCCCCCTAGGGGGGCACTGACATTGCTCTGCATTCATTTTTATGTATTGATTTTAGTTCTGTCTGGCAGTGCTCTGGGCTCTATGCTGAGGTCACCTTGCTTGCGGCCGGAAACCTCAGGACTCCTCTAATACCTTCCTGGGGCCCCTCAGCCGGCCCCTCCCCTGCCAGGCTAGCTCCCCATGAGCACGTGCACATCTCTAATTGGCCTGTGAGCGGGAATGCCACTCCCTGCTCCTGGCAGTGTCCCTAGGAGTGCAGTAAGTGCTCAGCTACCCCTGAGAAAGAAAACAAGAGAATCGGGAGAAGAGGGCTTCTGGGAGGCCATTTGAGGCTGGTCACCAGCTGACAGCATTCCCTCTCCTGGGCCAGGTGTCCAGGAAGTCTGCCTGAGCGGAGGATGTCGTCAGCCTGCGTCATAGTCCAGTGCCTGCGTTTCACAGGGGACAGTGCTGTGGGCAGGGAACCTGGACATTCACAAGCGAATTGTGGGGCTAAGAAGATTATCAGGGACTTCCAAGCGGGGTTTGCTTCTTTTGGGATGGAAATGCCTGTGCATATTACCAGAATCTTCAACTGCAATTTTTTAATTTTTATTTTTTGGGCTAAACAGGAATTTATTGCCTTCCAGTTCTGGGGGCTGGAGGTCCAAGATCAAGTTGTCAGCAAGGTGGGTTGTCAGCAAGCCCCTTCTGAGGGCTGCAAAACTGTCCCAGGCTTCCTGCCTAGCTTCTTTTATGTTTTTGTTTTTTTGGCTTTGAATTGATGCATACTATTTATACATTTCTATGGGATATTTTGATACATGTATACATCACGTCATGATCAAATCATCATATTTAGCATCATCATCATCTTGACGTTTTCCTTTGTGGGGAGAACGTTCAGAATCTTGTTACGCTGAAATCCGCACTGTAGTAGCATTTTCCGTAGTCACCCTGCTGTGCCCCAGAACGCTGGCACTTCCTCCTCTGCTCTGACTGTGCCGTGTACGTGTTCCCTAGCCTCTCTCCGCATCAGCTCCTCCGCCTGCCCGTCTCAGCCCCTGGTAACCCATATTCCACCCTGTCTGCCTAAGGGATGAGTGTTCATAGGTTTCACATATGAGTGAGAACAGGTAGCATTTCCTTTCTGTACGTTTCTTAATTCTGCTTGACATCACGTTCTCCAGGTTCGTCCGTGTCGCTGCAAGTAACCAGGTGTCATTTTTCTTTGTGGCTGACTAGTCTCCACTGTACATCCTTAGCACATATACTCTATTTTGAAAGCTTTTTGTGAATACAAGCTAGCTGTAACCACGTCCTAGGCTGAAATCCCTCCTGGCAGCTGCTCCAAGGTGTTGGCCCTGACATGCTGTGCTCCCTTTGTAACACCGCAGGTGTCCGGAGGCTCACGGCCAGCCCAGGAGGTGGGCTGCACGTCCAGCTGCCTGTTTCCAGGATGGCTCCATTAGCTCTGTCTCGGTCCCCGTACCCCGAAGCTGCTCCCCCTGAGTGGCACTTACCCTTCCATGGTCCCTTTTCACAGACTCTTCCTTGGCTGCCAGTGGGGAAGAAATACCGCGTTTCTTTCCCTTGGTCACTTGCCCGAGGCAGGGCACTGGCCTCTGGGAGCTGCGCCTTCCTCCCAGTCCTCGCTAATGGCCGCTCCGCCGTGGCCTGCTTTTTGCGTTAAGGGATCGTGGTATTCAAGGCCACAGCAGCAGCACTCGCCTTTACGTCTGCAGTTCGTGCTGTGCCGTTGCCTCATGGAACAAGAGGCACGTAGGCCAGGGTGTCACATGTTGCAGGGCAGCCACGTGGCCCTCTCTGGGGCAGCCGACTCATGACTGTGGGTGGCTCTGGCCACGCGGGCCCTGCTTCTAACTGGAGGTGTTCAAAGGGGAGGGAGCCTTATTTGACTGGCTCGTGTTGAAAAGCCAGTACCTGCTGAAACATTATTTTGCTTATTTTCACTGGATGCTGCTCTGTTGAGATCTGTAGATAATCATGCTGTGGCCCTCACTTTTTTTTTTGAGATGGAGTGTCGCTCTGTGGTCCAGGCTGGAGTGCAGTGGCATGATCTTGACTCACTGCAACCTCTGTCTCCCGGGTTCAAGCAATTCTTCTGCCTCAGCCTCCCAAGTAGCTGGGACGACAGGTGCGTGCCACCACACCTGGCTAATTTATTTTTGGTATTTGTAGTAGAGATGGGGTTTTACCGTGTTGGCCAGGCTGGTCTCCATCTCCTGACCGAGTGATCCACCTGCCTCAGCCTCCCAAAGTTCTGCGGTTACAGGTGTGAGCCACCGCGCCCGCTCCGGGCATTCTCTTCAATGCTGACAGCTCCTGCTCTCCACCAGGAGGTGGGTGTGACAGCAGATGAGGTAACAGATTTTAGACTCGGTGCCCAGGAGAGCGACCCTCATGGAGCCCATCCGGGTCAGACGTGCCTGAACGTTCTGGCCTTGGCTGATGGCTGTCCCATTGACCCCTACGGCTGCCGCTGTACTGTGAATTTGAGGCCAGTTTTCTTCCCGCTGCAGACGAAACACTGATGAAATGTGGACATTTTGTAAGGATATTGGTTTTATGCATTGTAGCAAAAGCTTGAAAGATACTGGTTTTCTCCTCAATTCTAGCCTGCTTTGAATATAATTTGGTAAAGCCTCCTTCAAATGCACGCCTCCGTGCATGCAGTTGAATGTACAGTTATATCTGGAGGGCTTAGGTGTGGTGCAAGGCTCCCATTAGCATCATGTACCGCCCTGACATCCGGTAAGAGCAGGAGGCGCTTGTATGGCCTCACTGCAAGGCCCCTCCTGACGCGGCTGGCGTGGGTGAGCTCTCAAAGGTGGGCAGCCCTGTTTACCTCAGGGACCAGCCTCCACCCTGCTCACCCCTGAGCAGGGCTTCAGCTCCCTGCAAACAAGCGCACCACAGCCTCCCATGGGAATACGGCCCCTCACCCTCCTGCTGCGGCACCGCCTGCCTCGCCAGCGCCTGGTGGTCTGCGACTAAGAAATGCTGTCTGTCTCGTGTCCAGGGCTAGGGTCCTGGATCTGGCCGTCTCCACAACTCTAGAGTGGGAATCTCCCCCTCATGAGGTAACGACTCGGTGATCAAAGCAACCAGCATAGTGAGGCCATTCCCGAGGAGGCCCGGTCAGCTTTTGCCAGCTTCTCCCGGCTGTCCACGCGACCATGACCTGGTGAAGGCGCCCGGGATGGGGCCCCCAATGGCTGAGGGGCATACGCTTTGGCTGCATGGCCTTGAGCTGTGTGTGAGGTGTTACCTCTTCCCCCCGAAAGTGCTCTCACCCCCAAGGCTAGGACTCTGGTCAGTGGACACCGCCCCAGTGTGCCGGCCTCCAGGTTCATCCAGTGGTGACGGGTGATCGGCGCCTGCACGGGCCGTCACGTGTGGGTCCCTCCAAAATCCGCAAGTGGAAACCCTAACCCCCAGGTGGTGATATCAGGAGGTGGGGTCTTTGGGTGGTGATCAGGTCATGGGCTGAAGCCCCTCAAAGGGAATGACTGCCCCTGTGTCAGGAACAGGGAGCTCCGTGGTCCTGCCCCTGGGTGAGGATGCAGTGAGAAGGTGCCATTCTGGGAACCAGGCAGTGAGCACTCAGCAGACACCGAACCTGCCGGCCCGTTCACTGTGAATCTCCCAACGTCTGAGCCAGAGCGACATTTCCACTGTGGGGGAGCCCAGTGGTCTACGGTGTTTTGTTCTAGTAGCTGAATAGACTATGACAGCCCCTCACCCTGACCTCGCCTCGCCTTGCCTCGCCTCACCTCGCCTCACCTCACCCTCACCTGACCTCACCTCACCTGACCTGACCTGACCTCACCTGACCTCACCTCACCCTCACCTCCCCTCACCTCACCTCACCTCCCCTCACCTGACCTCCCCTCACCT
>NW_016107707.1:1259451-1266363 GCF_001604975.1 Cebus imitator | reverse complement strand
CTCCCCTCCCCTCCCCTCCCCTCCCCTCACCTCGCCTCGCCTCACCCTGCTTTCTGCACGGACATTGGTTTCCCGTCTACTCCCCTCTCTGTCCTCATTCTGGCCACTTTTAACCAGCACCACTCACCTCCCATGGGAAGAGACATGGACGTCACAAGTCCTCAGGCTCTTTGCAAAATGCCGAGAAGTCTGTTTCTGTTCAGCTTTTGCCCAAGAGAGGCAAAGCACCATCTTTCCACACAGCCAGGAAATCCAGTGGAAACCAGCACAGGGTCACTCTCAGGATGTCCTCACGCCCAGGTCTGAGTTGAGCTGTGCCTTCTCCTCCCCTCCGCTGGCTCAGCACTATCCTGTGTCTTCATCACCCACAGCAGCGCTGTGGCACCGGGCTGAGCTCCCCGAATGCTCACCTGGCACGTGGGCACTGCTTTTAGAGGTCCCCTTGCATACTGCTGAGAGCTGGGAATGCTTTAGAGGAAACCGAGGCTTCATCCCGTCCGCAGGACTGGGGCTGTGGACATATCCCACCGCGTTGTGGGTCTTCAGAGTTCATTTGACAGAGAAGCAGCCTCACTCAGGTTTCAACTTCCTTAATCTCCAGATGCCTGTATTGATTACATTTTCTGGCCACAGTCAGCGTTGTTACCAACATTGTTTCGATGTCCTTTGGGTAGCTTCTCTGGGCATGTGTGGATGGCGTCTGTGATTACGCTTGACTTTGAAAAACCTGGCATCAGGCTAAGTACGTTTTGACAAGCAGCTGACATTCTAACTCTGACATCAGATTTCACAAAGAGAGCTTTAGAAATATTCTAACGTAACACAAGCAGCATAAGGTTACCCGGAGCCTGGGCACAGCCCAGAGGAAAGCTCCACGCCTCGTGAACGGGAGCTGTCCACGGTTCCACTGCAGCCGTGGCCCTCGCTCTTCTGTGGGACGGTTGTGGAAATGCGAAGCGGGCCAGAGAGCAAACACGAGGTCTCTTCACAGGCAGCCTTGACAGCAACGGCCTCACAAGAATCTCAAGGGATTTGTCTTGCTTCCCTGATCACTTATATGCTGGGAATTTGTCTCTACCTTGTCTTCGGGTTTACGGTTCTGTCATTGAACACGCGTTTGCCTTTCTGAGGGGCATGTAGTTTTCCATGATGATACTCAGGGTACTGAAAGGCTGACTGTGTGTTGCTTTAATTTTGTCAGATGAGTATGTCTGGTCATGCCAAGAGGGTGGAGCGATACCCAACCAGCCTCTGCCCTCCTCCAGAAGTGCAGCAAGCTCAGTGAATATCCAGCAGAGCACCCCTTTCCTTTTTACACTGATCCCCCCTCTTTCTTTTTCACTCAAACTTTGGAGTAAAGATATTAGAAAATCTCCATGGCAGAGACTAATTGTTCACTAGAGCTTCTGATGCTGGGTACACAAGACTGGGTTTCAGAGCTTCCCTTGAGTCCATTGGTATCTATGTTTATTTTTTATTTTTAAAATTATTTTTGTTATACTTTAAGTTCTGGGGCACATGTGCAGGTCGTGCAGGCTTGTTACATAGGTACACACGTGCCGTGGTGGTTTGCTGCATCCATCCCCCCGTCATCTACATTAGATATTTCTCCTAATGCTATCCCTCCCCGATACCCCAACCCCCTGCTGTTCCTCCCCTAGCCCCCACCCCCAGGCCCCAGTGTGTGATGCTCCCCTCCCTGTGTCCGTGTGCTCTCATTGTTCAACACACACTTACGAGTGAGAACATGTGGTGTTTGGTTTTCCCTTCTTGTGTTAGTTACTGAGAATGATGGTTTCCAGCTTTATTCATGTCCTTGCGGACAACATGAACTCGTATCTATGTTTTATTCACTCAAACTGTTTCTCTGAAGATTCTCTTCACCCTTTTGTTAGAATGAGCACTCCCCGACCCCCACCGTGCCTCCATGAGAGCCCTGCTTCTCCTGTGGCACTCAGGAATCCAGTGGTGGCTGATGCTTCTCCACCCCTGGGGTGGCGGTCACAGGCGTCCTTGTTGCCCTTCATGGCTAATTTTCTCCCCACTTGGAGCTTCCACTCTGCAACTTCTGCTCTTGGGCAAGGAGCCCACGGCTTCATTTCTCCTTCAGTCCTTGTAAACTTTATCTCTGGCTCACTGTCATTCACTTCAAAACTATTCTTATCATTATTTTATTTGCTTCCGATTTTTATTTGTATCTATTATTCTGTATTTAACTAGCTGGACCAAAGCTGTACTGAGAAAACAAAAGCATAAGAAAGCTGGCAAGGCTATTTAAAAATCAAATAAAAGAGACCTCAAGATAAGGAGTATTACCAAAGATAAATAGAGACATTTTATAGTGAGACAAGGGTCAATTTTATCAAGAAGACACTGCAAATATAAATATGCATGTATTTAATCACAGAGTTTCAAAATGTATAGAGCAAAAGCTAAGAGAAATAAAAGGAGAAATTCACAAACCCAAGTCATAGCAGAGATGTTAACATCTGTCAGACACCCACAGAATCAATAGACCAGTGTGTTAATGAAACCGTGGATGTGAAGAACACCATCGGCCCTCGCGGGATTGGATACTCTTAAAAAATACTGACCCCTCGAAGTGCAGCTTGCACGTTCTTCCCAAATGCACACGGTTCACCAAGACAGACTTGGTAAAGTTAGAGAGACTGAGACCGTACAGTGTGTCTGTTCTGCTCACAGTGAAACTCACTTAGAAACCTGTGATAACAAAATATCTAGAAAAGCACCAAAAATTACAAAAGAAATGAAACTGTGTTTTGAGCTGACTGATAATGAAAACACATGAAAATCTGTTGATAGGATGAAGCAGTGTTCATGGAGAAACTGACAGCATTAAACACTCATATTAGGGTGTGAGTCTGTAAGCTAGAAAAGAGATAAGCAATAGTGAAAACAAAGCTAAAGCTGATTGATTTAAAATAGCCACAAAACTGATTGTTACCTTCCTAGGCGGACAAAGAAAAAGAGAGACTCGGATTGCCTATCAGGAACGAAGGAGCCAAAAGACACAGCAAACAGAATAAGCAAATAGTAAGAAAAACTTTGACAGCATTGTGAAAACTTAGATCAAATAGGCAAATCCCTTTATATATACAACTTAACAAAGCTAATACAAGATGCCAGAGATAATATGAATATCTCTGTGTTAATTAAAGGATTTGAAATCATTATCAAAATTCTCCCCACAAGCACACTCTGGGCTCAGAGAGTTTCGCTGGTAAATTCTACCACCCATTAAAAGAAGGAATATAATCGATTTTACACAGATACTTTCAGGGGAGCGAGACATTTCCTAACGCATTTTGTGAAGCCCAGATAAATAAGCCTATTACCAAAAACTGAGAAAGATATTGTAAAAATTAGAATTTCAGAAATAATCCCTCATAAACATAGACAAATATTTCACAAAGCAATCGCATATTGAAACCAGCGACATGTAAAATGCATATTGCCTCATGAACAAGCAAGTAGGGTGGGTCTCAGGAATACAGGTTTGACACTGAAAAATTCACCAGTGCAGTTTGCCATGATACATAAATGGAAAAAACCCCTCCACGACCCACTTTAATGAAGCATAAAAGTATTTAAAAAGAATTCAACAACCCCGCTGGGAGCAGCGGCTCATGCCTATAATCCCAGCACTTTGGGAGGCTGAGGCAGTTGGATCACTTGAGATCAGGAGTTTGAGACCAACCTGGCCAACATGGTGAGACCCCCCCCCCCCGCTAAAAATACAAAAATTAGCTGGGTGCGGTGGCGCGGGCCTGTAGTCCTAGCTACTCAGAAGGCTGAGGCAGGAGAATTGCTTGGACCTGGGAGGCGGAGGCTGCAGTGAGCCGAGATCTCGCCACTGCACCCAGCCTACAGCCTAGCCTGGGCAACAAAGCCAGACTCCGTCTCAAAAAAAAAAAAGTTGTTTAACAACCCATCCATGAGAAAAACACTTAGCAAACTGGTAACAGATGGGCACTTCATAATTGAGATAAAGGGCACCTACAAAAGTCCTGCTGGCGACGTCACACTTTATGTTGAGATGGTGGCACTTTCCAGCTGAAGGACGGAAGACCACGTCATCTCGCCCGTGTTGTACTGGGGGACTCGCCTTTGAAATGGAGTGAGCAACAGAAGGCAGAAAGCTTGGGCAGAAGGAAGAAAACGGTCTGTCTGCTAAAGACATGATTATCTGGTGATAAAATATAATACCAAGAAGCTTTGATTATATTTAAGTTCATACTTCGGTGGCATTACGTCCATTCGTAATGTTGTGTAACATCACCCGCATCTATTTCCAGAACAGGTTTGTCACTCAACACAGAAACTCCGTAACCGTTAAAAAATAACCCTCCCGCCCCGCTAGCTGCTCTTTCGTCTCTGTGAGTTTGCTTATGCTGACATCTTATGTAAGTGGAATCATGTGACGTTTGGCCTATTTCCCTTAGTACACTGTCTTTAAGGTTCATCATGTGAGGCATGTGTCAGAATTGCCTTCTTCACGTGGATAAATAGTGTTCCATTGTGAGGTACGTATCTGGCTAATTTTCTCCCTGCTGGGAGCCCCCACTCTGCAATGTCTGCTCTCAGGCATAGAAGCCCACTGCTTCATTTCTGTGACAGTGACTGTCACTCAGTCCCCGTAAAGTCTATGTCATGCATATATGTGTGATATATGTAATATATACATGATGCATGAGAAAAATGTGATACGTATTATATACCACCTGCTGATGGGCATTTTGGTTGCTGATACCTTTTGGCTATCGTGAAGAATGCTGCTATGAAGACTGACATTAAAATACCTGTTTTCAATTCTTTTGGGCGTACTTCTGGGTTTTATGACACTTCTAAGTTGAACATTTAAAGGAGTCATCAAGCCGTTTTCCGCACCATTTCACACACCTGTCAGCAACGGACAGAAATTTGAATTTCTCCACATCCTTGCAACACTTGTTTCCCATGTCTTGTTCGTATTTTTTGATAACAGTCATCTTACTGGATGTAAAGTGGTTTCTTATTGTGGTTTTGATTGCATCTCCCTCTTGGCTAATGACGCCAAGTGTCTGTCCATGTGCTTATCGGTCATTTGTATAACTTTGGAGAAGTGTCTATTCAAGTCCTTTGTTCACCTCTGAATGCGGTTGCTTTTGTTTTATTGCAGTTGCTGCTCAGTTGTAGGGGTTCTTTGTATATTCTGGATGTTAATCTTTTTCCGGATATATGATTTGAAAATATTTTCTTTCATTCTGTATATTTTCACTTTCCTGATAGTGTCCTTAGGTGTACAAAAGTTCTTAATTTGGATGAAATCCAATTTATCTATTTTTCTTATTGCTGTTGTCTGTGTTTTTGGTGTCATATTGAGGAAATCATCACCAAAGCCAATGTTGTAAATATTTGTTTCTGTGTTTTCTACTATAGTTAGTTTTAGCTTTTCACTTTAGGCCTTTGATCCATTTTGAATTAATTTTTGTCTATGGTACAAAGTAAGGCCCCGTTTCTTTTGTATATGGATATTCAGTTTGTCCTCACTGTTGAACAGACTGTCCTTCCCCTGTTAAATGGTCTTGTGGCCTTGCCAAAAATCAAATGTGAAGGTTTACTTCTGAGCTCTCTGTTTTTTTCTGCTGCTGTATATGTCTTTCCTAATGCCAGTATCACAGTATTTTGATTACTCTAGCTTTGTAGTAAATTTTGAAATCAGGAGGTGTGAGTCTGAACTTTGTTCTTCTTTTTCAAAATTGTTTTGACAATTCTGGGCCCCTTGAAATTCCATATGAATTTTAGGATGGGTTCTCCTGTTTTTGCAAAACACACCATTAGGATTTTGCTAAGGAATGTACTTGAATATGTAAATCTCTTTTGGCCATATGGTCATTTTGATAATGTTAACTCATCCAATCCATGAACAAGGGATGTATTTCTATTTACTTAGATTGTCTTTAATTTCTTCCAGCAATGTTTTGTAGTTTTTGGTATACAAAACTGCATTTCTTGGGCTTCGCTTCCTTGGTTAAATTTATTCCTATTTTATTCTTGTTTGATGCTATTGTAAATGAAATTGTTTTCTTGATTTCATTTTCATATTGTTCAATGCTACTGTAAGAAACACAACTAATTTTTGCCTGTTAATTTTGCATCCTGCAGCTTTGCTGAGTTTATCAGCTGTATACGTTTTTGTACATACTTCCTTATGTGCAAAATAAAGGCTTAGGATCCAGTGGCTTCTGGTGTCCTTCTAAGCATGAACATTCTGTGATCTATGCTTAATTTGGAAAAGTTAGACATTTCTACCTTTTTAAATTTTAAAACGCATAGCTATGCTTTACTTTGTATTTGATTTTAAGTCTGTGATCTGGGATGCAATTTCAGTAGCAACACTGTTTGCCAGGGAAGAAGTGGTCCAGATTCCAGCAGGAAGCATCAACACTCAGTTCTCAGGAATTCCGTAGCACCAATGTCATTCGATAGCACCAACATTGGTCACATAATTGGTACAATCTCAATTTATCACATACGTACATTATATGTTACATATAACGAATCCTGCATATTAACTAGATTTATAACTTTTCCATTCTAAAAATTTGTGTCATAACATCTAACCTTGCTTTATATATACCAGATTTTGAAAACATACTTATTTTTGACTAATTAAATAAAATTTAATGTATTCCTAACTAAATCCGGCTGACATCAGCAAGTCATTTGAGACAGAATCCAAATGAGGTGAGATGTAACTTCACGAACAGAATGAGAGAGCTAGTCTGCAGAGGAAGTGGAACGGGTAACACACCAGGAGGCTAGAGGGTAACACACCGGGGGGCTAGAGGGTAACACACCAGGGGTCTAGAGGGTAACACACCAGGGGGCTAGAGGGTAACACACCGGGGG
>NW_016107707.1:1223456-1257943 GCF_001604975.1 Cebus imitator | reverse complement strand
TTTTTTTTGAGATGGAGTCTCACCCTGTTGCCCAGGCTGGAGTGCAGTGGCTCCATCTCGGCTCACTGCAACCTCCGCCTCCCAAGTTCAAGTGATTCTTTTTCCTCAGCCTCCTGAGTAGCTGGGATCACCACATGCACCACCACACCCAGCTAATTTTCATATTTTTAGTACGGATGGGTTTCACCATGCTGGCCAGGATGGTTTCGATCTCCTGACCTTGTGATCTGCCCACCTCAGCCTCCCAAAGTGCTGGGATCACAGGCCTGAGCCACTGTGCCCAGCCCCCTTCTGATTGTCCTTAAGAAAATAGCTTCTACTGAGATATCATTATATCTTATTTTAAAAGAAAGGCTTTTTGTTGCCTTTGTTATTTTTCTTTTTCTGTCCAGCCTATTTCTTGGGTTCACTGGAGACACTGGAGAAACACACTCAATTGTGGTGAAGAGTGTTGCCCATGTGTGTACCTTCGCAGCCAGGGATGCACGCCGCAGCTGCAGGTGGCTTGTCCCCGTGCCCTTACCTCCCCTTAGAACCGTGGAACCCAGGTTAACTGGGTGTTCCCACACGGAAGTTCTTGGGCTGCTGCGGGCACCATCAGTGCCTTTCCATGTTGGCAATGCAACCAATGCGTTTTCCTTACCATACACAAAAATACTTCGTACATCTGATTCTGATGGTTCTTTTTCCCTGTGCTTAAAGCAATATATTGCTTTTCCTTAGAGAACCTCCAGAAACCTCCTGAGCCAGCGTTTTTGTCTCGATTTTTTTTTTTTGTCTATGCAGATAAGAAAAAGGAAGACAGAAAATAGGAAAAAATGATTCTTTTTCTAGATAAAAATTACCCTAAAATGTCAATTTTTCCAAAAAACAAGTTGCTGAAATAATTGACACTCTTGACTAGAAGAGAGCAGCTGTCCACACTGATGAGTCCTGTGTCACTAATGCGTGCATGGACCCACACCGGTGGAGACATTAACCAGTCTGCTCTTCCGCTTAACGGATTACCAGCCTTCATTTGAGTCTGGAGTCATGGAGTTGCTGTTCAGCCCCGAGGACACCAGCGTAGAAGAACTTTCAGAGTTTAGGATCAAGAACACGAGGTTTGGGTGAAAGCGACAGTTAATTTCTTATTATTAAAAATATCTAGATGTACATTTGAAATCATTTTTATAATCTAGCATAACCTGTTTTTGCATCAATTAGAAAAATAGGTCACCTTTAAAAGGGGAACAATATTTTTCAAAAGAAGTGTCTTGAAGGGTGTGATGGTAAATTTCGTGTGACACCTTGGCTAAGGCATGCCCAGATAGTTGGTAAAACATTCTTTCAAGGAGTGTCTGTGATGGTGTTTCTCCAAGAGGTCAGCACCTGAGTTGGCGGACTGAGGAAAGAAATCGCCCTTGCCAGTGTGGGCAGGCGCCATGCAATCCACTGCGGGCTCCAGTAGCACAAAAAGGCGGAGAAGGAGTGAATTTGCTCTTTCTGTCTTGAGCCAGGACATCCATCTTTTGCCCTTGGCCCTGAGCACCCCTGATTCTCAGGTCTTCGGACTTAGAGTGAACACGCTACCAGCGTTCCTGGTTCTCCAGCTTGCAGATGGCGGAGCACGGGGCGTCTTAGCTTTCGTAACTGTGAGCCCAGTCTCATCGCAAGTCTCCTTTTGCGTATTTATATACAGCTGACCCTCGAACAGCATGGGTCTGAACTGCACGGCTCCACCCATACCCAGACTGTTTTCAATGAATGTAGTCAGCCCTCTGTATCCACAGGCTCTGCATTTGCAACCAAATGTGGCCTGAAAACACAGCATTTTGGGGATGCAAACTCGAGGGTATAAAGGGCTGATTTTATGTATGCAGGCTCTCCAGGGCTGACCATGGGACTTAGAGTATGCGTGGATTTTTGTATCTATGAAGTAAGTCCTGAAAGCCACCCCCTGCAGATACCAGGAGAAGACTGTACATCCTGTTGGCTCTGTTCTCTGGAGAAATCTGCCTAATACAGGAGAGGAGACGGGAACTTTGGAACCTAAGAGAGGTTTGGATTTGTCCCTTTTCTACTTTCAATTTCAGAAAGCATTAGTGGCCTGTGTCCCCATCACTACAGAGTCTGGAGGACATAAATGTGGCTGTGTGAAAGGCCATGACTTCTGCTCCCCTGTGGTCTATGGAGTCAGGAAGGGCCCCAGGTCAGAGCTGGACTTCAGTGGGACACAAAGAGAGAGCTGGTGCACTGCGGCCATGGTGAAGGGCCTCTACTGGAAAAACATGGGGTGAAAGGTCTGCACTGGGAGGGGTGAGGATGGGCTCCAGGTCCCTGCGGCCCTGGTGCTGCCGGTGAGTGTGGACAGCTGTGCACTGTCTGCTGCTGTTGTGGAGAGGGCCCCGTACCGTCCGGCCACGACCAGACAAGATACGTCACTAAAACCGTGCGGGAGCACCGTGGCCGAAAAAGAGGAGCCCCACATGTGGCCAGAGTTACGTCAGGACAGGAAGTATAGAATCGACATTGGGGTTAATGTGGGAGGGAGAACGTCCTGAGGGCCAAGGGTCACTTTGAGACTGTGGTTAAACCGAAACCAACCAGTACATCCTTACATTGCCACTGAGTTCACCTGGCTGTCATGAGGGTTTTAGTCCCGCCCTAGGCAGCTGCAGGCCTGGAGCCACGCAAGCATCACAGTTTTGGTAAACTGAAGTTACGTTTCTGTGACCATGCGGTTTTACTGTTAGGTGCCGTGCCACCACTGCTTCTAAGAATGCTGCTCGGAGTATGTCTCCGTGGCTGATCCTAATGCTAGGCAAAGTCTGCTTTCCCTCATGAAGATGCTCGATTCTAGTCCTGAGATTTAAAGCTGCAATTTAGTCCTAAGAATAATCGTCAGATTGGTGCAAACAGCAAAGACAACACAAAGATCCTGTGTGCTTCTAGGATCAAGAGAAGATTTAAAAATAGATGAATTCTGAGAGAACCAGCCGTGTCTCCACCTTAACCTTCCATTCACCTTATCCCCAGCCCAGTGAGGTTCCCCCCACGCTTGGGAGGAAAGTCAGAACTGGAAAGGTGTTGGCGAGGGTCTCTCTGTGGACCATATCCTAGTAAGAGGGGAACCCTGGCGTGACTTAGGTAATGCTGACAGCTCTAATAGATAGAGCCCGTGGCCTCCATGGCCTAACATGATAGGGCTTATTTCTTGCTTAAATGGTGCATTCAGTGTGGACAAGGACAGGGCAATTTGATGCTTAGCCTTCTTGTCTGAGGCTCTGTCCTCCCAGATGTCACCTGCATGTGGGAAGGGCATGAAATGCTGCACATGAGCAATGCCTATGGGCCTGGATGGACAGCAGTTCTGTTCATGTTCAGTGGCCACGTTATCGCCCCCCTTACAAGCTCTGTGGCTCCAATAATGAGACAGGGTTGGAGAACACTTGACAAATCCCTGTCAGATCTCATCACATGTCTGGCAGTCTGACAAAAGAGGAGTTTCCTGTATTATGAGGTCATGGAGAGGAGGTGACCACTCAAGTTCTGAGTTCACTGTAGTTGTGTGGCTTTGTTTCTGGGTTTTCTATTCTGTTCCATTGGTCTCTGTGTTTGTTTTTTATGCCAGTACCATGCTGTTTTGGTTACTATAGCTCTGTAGTATAATTTAAAGTCAGGTAATGTGATTCCTCCGGCTTTGTTCCTTTTTCTCAGGATAGCTTTGGCTATTCTGGGTTCTTTATGGGTCCATAAATTTAAAGATTGTGTTTCCCGTTTCTGTGAAGAATGTCATTGGTATTTTGATAGGGATTGTGTTGAATATGTAGATTGCTTTGGGTAGGAGGGACATTTTAACAAAATTGATTCTCCCAATCCATAAACATAGAAGATATTTCCATTTTTTGGTATTCTCTTCAATTTCTTTCATCAGTGTTTTATAGTTTTCATTGTGGAGAACGTTCACGTCTTTGGTTAATTCTTAACTTAAGAATTCTTAAGTTAATTCTTAGGTATTTAATTTTATTTTTGGTTACTATAAATGGGATTACTTTTAAATTTCTTTTTCAGATTGTTCATTGTGGCATATAGAAATGCTACTACTGATTTTTGTACGTTGATTTTGTATTCTGCAACGTTACTGAATTTGTTTATTAGTTCTAATAGCTTTTTGGTGGCATCTTTAAGTTTTTTCAAATATAAAATCATATCAACTGTTAACAAGGATAATTTGACTTATTCTTTCCAGTTTGGATGCTCTTTCTTTCTCTTGTCTGATTGCTCTAGCAAAGACTTCCAGTAGTATGTTGAATAACATCAGTGAAAGTTGGCATCCTTCTCATGTTCCAGATCTAAGAAGAAAAAGGTTTTCAGTTTTTCCCCATTCTGTATGATACTAGCTGTGAGTCTGTCATATATGGCTTTTAATATGTTGAGGTATGTTTCTTCTATACCCAGTTTTTTGAGGGTTTTTATCATGAAGGGATGTTGAACTTTATCGGATGCTTTTTTGGCATCAATTGAAATAATCTTTTGGTTTTTGCCCTTCATTTTGTTGATATCATGTATCAGATTGATTGATCTACGTGGTTGATTGTATTTATTACGCTAATAGTAGATTGTACCGTACACATGAATTATGATCAAAATAATCCTGTGAAGTAAAAGTCATGTTCAAATTTTTCTTTAATAATCCTTTATATCACTATTAGATCTCCAAAAACAAATCAAATCCTGGATGCTTAAAAGTCAGTATATTTGTAAAAACTGAAATTGACAAAAGGAATATTAAGCACAGGATAACAAATAATGAATTTGCTCATTGGCTTACTTCATTAGAAAGTTGTATGACAGCCAGCTGCAGTGGCTCACACCTGTAATCCCAGCACTTTGGGAGGCTGAGGTTGGTGGATCACTTGAGGTCAGCAGTTCAAGAGCAGCCTGGCCAACGTGGTGAAACCCTGTTTCTACTAAAAATACAAAAAAATAAAATTAGCTGAGCCTGGTGACAGGCACCTATAATCCCAGCAATTCAGGAGACTGAGGCTAGAGAATCGCTTGAACCGGGAGGTGGAGGTTGCAGTGAGCTGAGATCGTGCCACTGCTCTGCAGTCTGGGCAACAAGCTTGAAACTCCATTTGGGCGACGAGTGAAACTCTGTTTCAAAAAAAAAAGAAAAGAGAGTTGTAAGATATGTGAGTACATACACTAACGATGAGATAAGAATCATAATCCAACCACAATTAAATCTTGCAAGTTCATAACAATTGGCAGGCATTGTGTGAATTATTAGCTTGAGACAGATACATAGACATATGGGATAAACATGTCACATACACACATACATATACACATCCGCACATTCACGTGTATTTTTGTGCTAAGGTCTCTAACCCATCTGTTATTTATGATCAGCAAAAGCAAATCATTGGGTCACTAAAACTTTCAGTCAAATACTTTAATCAAGTTTTTTAGTGAAGGGGCCTCTAGAGTGTCAAAAAGATGTTTGTGATCGCTGCGTAGCGTGGAGGCAGAGAAGCCCAGCAGTGAGGTTCTACCCTGTCCGTGTCTCAGCAGCCACGTCCACCTCCCCGCAGGCCTGGCCGATACGTGGAGCATCAGTGAGAGGACAAATCATGGAAAAAGGCACTTTGGTCACTAAAGTAAAATGTTCTCACTGGAAATCAATATATTGGTGGTCTGGTGTTTGTCTGTTGGGCCCTTAGGAGGTTGTTTATAGTGAAATAATTTTTCTGGACCCAGTAAACTCTGGGGACACTGAAAGGCTAAACAACAGATCCTGAATGAGGCTGAGTGCCCAAAGCAACTTCTTTTAGCATAAAAAGCAGGTGGTTTTTATTTTCATCGCCCTGACAATTCCTCAGCCCTCTTCCATAAGCATTGCCTTTATCATAATAAGGGCCAATTATTCTACAAGTATGCTGGATGGGGGTGTGGGAAGTTCCCCAGGGTCACTGCAGTTTGTGTCAAATAACATTTCAACAAATGGAGTTTGAAGATTTAACTGGCTTTTACAAGAGGTTTCATGGACTAGGCAGCACCTCCCAAATGAAACAGAAACGTGTTCTCAAAGCTGAGCACAGCAGGTGGGCTTCATAGACAGAAAAGATTGAAGAAAGCAGAAACAGGGAAGGAAAAGCAGATTGTTCATTTTAAAGTGACATTCCTGGGATGAGTTAAAGCAGAGGAACTTCCCTATCAGGCTGGCTCCTGTTTCCTGGGGGTCTTTTGATGGGTTGCTGGGACTTTCCTGTTTTTTGGAAACGGGCCGATTTCTAAGTTCAGTGTCATGGCGTGCCACTTAGCATGGCTGGCTCCATTCTGGCTTGGTCTGGCCTGCAGGGGTCCTAGTGCAGGAGGACAGTCAACACAATGGCCTCTCACAACTTCACTTAACATTTGTTACCTCCCTAAATGTGCCATTTCTTCTGGTTTCAAATGTGTTCTTTTAATTCCTACGAAGTGATCAGTTAATCTTTAAAAATAGTCTCTACACTTGAGGGACTGAAAATAACCCTCATCGTGTTTTCAGACCTTTACCGGTGCCTCCCCTCCCAGTGGAAGGCCGTTCTTCATATACATCCCACATATTTGGAAGCAAACAAAACCTAATTTGGGAATTCCTGAAATAAGCATGGAAGGTCTAGAAAATCATTAGGATTTGCAATTAGATAAACGAAACATACCAGGAGGAAGAGATTCACAGGGGCAAGTCACAGGCCTGGCTTCCGAGTCGTGAGGGAACTATTTGATTTGGCAAACAGCGTTGTGACCACAGGCTCAGGTCAGCCATCCAGGGACCCAGGTGTGGGCGAGAGCTGAGGCGCTTGAGGCTTCCAGCCTGGGGCCCAGGGTTCAGCTACCGCCTAAGGAGCACCACCTATGGTGCCCACTGAGTGCCCACTGCCCCGGCATCCGTCTGTGCCCTGGGCACACTAAGAGTGTGTTGGAGACAGATAAAAGCCATTGCAATTTCGAATGAAGCGGTTTGGGAAGATGTCAGGGGAAGGGGACTCCTGAGCAGAAGGTGGGAGGAGGAGCCTGGCATGCTTGGAGTGGGGTAGGGAGTGTGGGGAAGTGCGTGTGAACCCCAGGGAGGAGGGGGAGTCAGTCAGGGCAGCCAGGGGTGCTGGGTCCTGCCGGGAAAGGTGGGGACCTGTGCAGAAGTGCCTGCACTATGGTGCAGAAAGCTCTTGGGGGCTTTGCAGTGGCAATACTACCAGGAGGAAGGGACAGAAGCTTGTTTGCAGGGTAGGGGGAGGCAGCCAGGGCTTTCTGAAATAAACATGAATACCAGGAGGACGTGGAGCCAGAAAAGTAAGTCCCTGGGTGACAAGGTGGAGCAGCAGGTGTCTTGCAGGAGCCCACACACACGCTGGGGCCTCCAAAAAGCCCTGACCCGCCGCAGCACTGCCCGTGACCTGGAGGCCACCAGCTCCCAGAATAGGCTGTTTCACCCAACCCTGCCTCAGTTTTCCTATCAGTGAAACAGACTGAAAATAAAGCCTGGCTCAGGAGGTTATTCTGCGGACCCAACAGGGATTGCTGTGCCGATGGCTTAGTCATTGCTCTAAGGCAGTGATGAAGCCTGACGGGAGAGCTTACTCGTTGAAAGACCTTATTGCTGAGACAGCTCGGTCGTGGAGACCGCAACCCAGGCGGCGCTGAAGGAGTTAAGAAACAGACACAAAGATACACTGCCAAAGTGGGATCAGAGTGGGACGTCAGGGGACTGACAGCGTTTCCCGGCTGCAGGCCCAGAGCAGACTCTGACCCGCGTATTGATTCTTTGTGAACCAGTGATGATTTTTAATAAGCAGGTGCTCAGTGTTTCTCCACAGAATAAACAGGCAGTGCCCATTCACTGCTAAGATAGAAATAAGCTAGAAAGCACCCTGCGAGTCAGCAGTGGGGACAAGGTCAAATGTCCCTGTGATTGGGGAACTGGATTAACTCGTGCATGACCGATACATACTGCTTACTTATTCTAGCAATGTCCTGCCTGGGAATGGCTCTTTGTTCCTCGCCATTGCCTCTCAGTAAACAACATGTACTCCGTCACACACATCAAGACCTCCTCCCAACACCTTACTGTGAAATCTATTGCATAGGGAGTCATTTACCTCTGAGTTGCTTTAGCACTGGCTGGTCCCAGGGCCTCAGGGGCCCTGCTGAGTGGAATAGGGCAGGCTCCTGCCAGCAGAGCTGGGTCCCTGCACCCACATCCTGTGCCAGAGCTCTCCTGCAAGGCAGAACAGCAGTACAGCACGGCAATCAAAGCCCAGGCAAGGGCGTGACCTCAGTGACTGCAACCTCCACTTCCCGGGTTCTCGCGATTTTCCTGCCTCAGCCTCTGAGTAGCTGGGATTTAAGGCATGCGCCACAACGCCTGGCTAATTTTTTTATTTTTAGTAGAGACGGGGTTTCTCCATGTTGGTCAGTCTGGTCTTGAACTCGCGACCTCAGGTAATCTGCCGGCCTTGGCCTCCCAAAGTGCTGGGATCACAGATGTGAGCCACTGTGCCCACCCTGTCTTGTTTTTTTCTGTGTGTGTCAGGCATGAAAGTAAATTTTGTGCTTGTTACTCCTTCGTGGCAACAAAGCAGAAGTTACTCCATGATGATTTAAAATGCTGTTCTCCTTTCTGCACTGGATCAAGTCCAAGGACTTGAAGGGGAAGAGGGTTTCTCTGCCTTTCAGCTTTTCTTCCCCTCTGTTTCTGGTTCTTCCCCTTTTGCTCTTTGAATCGGAGTGTAGGGAAATTGGGAAGTGTTTTTCTTCGCTGAAGGCAGCTGCAGGTGTTCTCTGTGGTCATTCCTTGTGACGCATCCTCTCAGACGCTCTCTTACTTGGCTTTCATCCCTCCCCAGCTGATAGAGCTCTTCCTGCCTCTCCTTCCCTCTCTTTCCTCCCCTTCTTTTAAATAGATCGCAGAGGAATGGGAATCATGGCAGGGTGGCAGGGCTAGTTCAGTAGACTGTTACTAAGAATGGGGTATGTGTGAATTCAGGGTGTGGAAGGCGTGGTCCTCTTTTCTTCAGCTTCAGGTCCCCAACCCTGGAACAAGGGTGGCAGTTCTCACTCAGAGTCGTTTTACCCACCCTCCTTTGCCAAGGGACTGTGGGCACCGTTGGGAGACAACTGTCTGGTGCACTTGGGAGGGGTTGCTATTAACATCCAGTGGGAGGAAGCCAGGGATACCACTCAGCCTCCTACAAGGGACAGGGCAGCTCCTCACAGGCAAAGTGTCAAGAGTGCTCAGGCCGAGAGCTCCTGGGTGGGGGCTGTCCTTCCAGACAACATGCCCTCACACGTAGATTTGTTCTCTCTGCTGTATTGTGGGTTCTACATTCTTGATGCTTGGCACAGAGTAGTGGTTATTCGTTTACTGAACATGTATTTAGTTACTACCATGCATCAGAAACCATGGCTCAACTTCCATTTTTCTCCATAAAAATGTAGTTTTCAAAGTGACATATGGGTACTGTCTGATTTGGTACTTATCTTATGGGGGCTGAATTCAGAAGACCTCTGTCTGCACAAACTAGTGAACCAGAACGCTCCGCAACATGTGTTCTCCCATGTTCTCCCATCTGCTCCCCGTCTTCTCCCTGTGTTCTCCCCGTGTCCTCCCTGTGTTCTCCTTCTTGACTCTCAGCAACTGCTGAGATTTCGGGGGACGTGGTGTAGTCAGGACCGGCCAACAGAATGGCCTCCCTTCTGGTGTGTTTTGGACCGGTTCTTCATTTTTCAACTTAAAGGCTCAGTGTTGACACATCAGCACCCACACACTGCCCATGGGTGTCAGCTGCACTTCCCTCTGTTCACGTAAGAGGACACAATGGAGGTCTTCCCTGGCACCTGCATTGAGGGATGGCAGCTGGACCTACACAGTGGCCAGAGGAGAGCACTAGCAGAGGGGGAGGGTCTGTGGGGCTGTGTGCATGGCTCATTCCCTCTGCTGCTGATTCCACTCATTCATCCTTGGGGTGGCCATGTCTGAGACAGAGGAATGGGGCACATGCCTGATAAAGACAGAAGAGATTAGGGCAATACCAATAACTTAATATGGAGAGCATCCCTTTTTCTTTCCCATGCACAATCTCATTAGATCCTTAAAACTCGTCTCCAGTGTCCTATGAGAAACTGAATTCAGGAGGAGTCAGCAGGAATTCAACATTATCTGTCTGTAAGCAATAGACCAGAACCCAGGACCCGTCTGTGCATACAGGTGACATCTGTCCCAGGCTGTGGGGTCCTTGGGAACAGGTTTCCCAGCTGCACTCAAAATGACTCAGGGTCTGTCATCTCTGTATTGTCAGATACCATAAAACCAGTTCTGTAGGCAAGAAATTTACTGCAGGATTCTCAATGTTGTCTGTAACCGTGAACTGCCAGTCTGGTCTTCCCATGAGAAATTAAGAGAAAATAAGAAGACTGCGCAGCAGATCAAAAGATATTTCTACAAATGATGTGAGAGCTGAGGCACAAAACGAGTCTTTATTATGGTTTCAGACACACTCTCCTTGGATGAGGCTCCTTTCATTTTTCCCTGGCTTGCTCTCAGAATGTTAATGAAAGGAAGGAGGGATGGGAAAGGAGTGTGGTGCCGCCAGACAGGGCTTTGAACTTCAGGATCCCTTGGCTGCTCCAATGAACCAAGGAATAAGATGCTCCCTGCCTGTGTTAATGCAGTCGCAGCTCAAGGACGTCACTTCACCCACAGCTTATGTCCCAGGAGGCTCGGAAAAGTAGACCTAGCAGTGGAGGAATATCGCAAGCCAGGGTAAAGTGCACAGAGCTGTGGGAGAGAGAGGAGATGGAACTCACAATTTCCTTCCGACACAGTAAGCAGCAAGCATTTTGTTTTTGCATAGTGTTTAGCGTCTCATGATTTTTAAACCTATCAGCAGGGGTTAATGTTTTAAACACTTTCTTGTATTGTGAATGGACATAGGTTTCATTGTTTGCATGTTTATAGAACATAGCACTGGGCCAGGCGATTTTGGATACACAAAGATGAGTCAATGTGAGCTCTTCTCTCCTGGGGTGCCTAGCCCTGCAAATGACATCTGATGAGTCCTGTGCTGCTCATCTCACCATCACAGACACCTACCTACAGAAGCCCCAATCCCTGCAGGGACCCATCCTTTTGGTCACAATTTCTGAGGGAAGTGGATTTGGGAGGCGGCTATTTTGGCATGTGTAGCAGGTCACTTGGCTGAGCCCTCTCTGGCCTGGAGGAAGGACATGAGTTTGAGTCCCAGGTCGGCTGAAGCCATTGTAGATAACCCCAAAGTGGGTTTTTGGATGCTGCTCCCAACATATGTTCCTGCCTTGGAAGCCAAACCAGATAATATGTTTGATTTATTTCTGAAATATCTGGTAGGTAGCAGCAGTGGTGCTGGTGATGAACTTGGAAGAGTTTATGGTAGGAAGATCTTGAGCTCTCCAAGACACCAAGGTGTTTCACTCACCAAATTTGGGAAATGCCCTAATAAGACATGGCTAGGTAACTAAAATGTAAAGCAGAAAGTGTTAATTCATATAGGACAGACACTCATAAATTATTGTAGGAATTATTGAGCTGAGGAGAATATTCATGCTGAAAAAATTCCACACTGGTTGTGACCTCCAAGTAGAGCCTTGAAGTGGGGATAGGAATTGGACATGTTCTGATTGGCAGTGAGGAAATGCTCTCCAAGCCAGAGAAACAATGTCAGCAGAGAGGTTCATGTTGGGAAATGAAAGCCATATAAAAATGGCTGATGTTTAGTTTGACTGAAGTTTAGATCACAGGAAGAGGGATTACATGGGAATTAGAACTTTTGAAACAAGATTGGTATCAGATTATGGGAAACCTTAAATTCCAAAATAAGAAAATAGAGGTCATCTTTTAGTCAAAGAGAATTAATAAAATCAAAGCAATGGCAATATGTGATAAGTTTTAAAAAAAATTTTTTTTTAAATGGTGGACTTTCAAGGGAATCTTCAGTGAGGTTCTACAAGTAGCTGTGGTGGTAATACAAACATAAACAAACTCCCCCCTCCCCCAGTTCCTGTAAAACAGGTATCATCTTAGCGTGAATCATAATTCTAGTATCAATTCTGGCCTTACACCTGGCCAGCTGAAGCTGGGACCACTTGACACCCCCATATGAGACCAACCCTACCTGAGGCACTAGGTCTCCAGCTGAAAAAGACCCTATGATATAACTTACTACCATTAAAATTAATGTCAAGTCACCCTTGGCTCTAGCCTTGCAATCTAGGCCTGATGAATGTACCAAAACAAGATACAGATATTATAAGAAAGTAGTTATATCTATTATAAAAATAGATGCAAAAAATCCTAAACAAAAAATTAGTCAATTCAATCCAACAATGTATCCACAGGGAAAGAACTTCATTTGGACTCATTAGAGAGATGAATTGAGGTTCCGAGAATATGGAGAGAAGAAAAGCTTATTGTAATGATACAAGCATTATACACACCATTTCTCCCCCTGGAACATGAGCACAGGGAAAGGCTCTGAAAAGAGAGGGTAGAGGATAGATTCCAGAAGGCAGGAAGCCAGCACACTGTTTGGCAGTTATGTGGGGCTAAGGAGAAAAACCTTACAGTTTGTGTTTGCCAAGATAACCAGATCATGAGTAGCTAAGGTCTCATAGAGAAGGATGCTTCGGAGAAATAAGCACTGCATTTTGCTCTAAGTTTTTCTTAAAAGCATTTGCTGATTCTTAAGCTTCACAGGATGAGAAGCCAAAAAAAGAGAAAGAAATGAGAAATTAGATTAAAAGCTGAGTGAAGCTTTCAGCAATCTCATTGTATAAAGAGAGAAAAAACTGAAGTTTAGTGTCCTGTACATAGAAGTCTCCCTGGTAAACACCTCATGCTGTCATATGAACCCCTTGAAGGCTTCAGCTTAGAATTGAGAATAAAATAAATGTAGACCAGGCATTAAAAAGTCTGAAAGAGATCTGAGGTCAGGCCATGCCTGTTTGAGTTGAGGAGATCAATCTGTCCTACACCAGCTACTTGCAGAAGATAGGGTGAATCCTTTCTTAAAACATAATGATATCTAGAGTCTCTACAGTAATCCATGAAGTATTTCTGTCATTTAATTTGGTATTTAGTATGTATGCCAAGAAGTTAAGAAAGATGACAAAACAGACAATAGAAACAGGCCCACAGATGATATTAACCTGATCTGTAATTTTAATTATAAATACCAAAAAGGCTAGTGAGCAAGAAGGAAAATATCAACAGAGAACTATAATCTGCCAAAAAGAATAAAAGAGAATTTCTAGAACTGAAATTAAGAACATACGTTTTAAACAGGAGATTGAAAATACCAGAAGAAATAGAGAAATGGAGTGATGTTTCAAGAGAAAATGTTTATACTGAAACATGAAAAACATTTTAAACTATGGAAATAGGGGATAAAACAAAAGAAACATATTAAACGTAGGGTAGAAATCTAAATTATGTATAATTAAAGGCCTAGGGAACAGTAGCAAAAAAGGAAGTAGGTAAAATAATTGAAGAGATACTGATTGAGAGCTTTCAAAACTGATGAATGGCACCAAATCTCAGATTCAAGAATTTCTATGAAAGCCAGCTTGGGTAAATGCAAGTAATCACTACTGAATATATCAAAATTAAACCAATGAAGACGAAACAACAAAGAACAAAGTTAAAACAGCCCAAACAAAAAGACCAAAAACAATTTGCTTTTAAAGGAGCAGCAATAAGACTGACCTCAGACATCTCAAGAAAGCAAGAGAAACCATAATACAGTGGAATAAACAGATGTATTGAGACAGTACATATGCAAAAGTGTAAACTTCAATCCCTACCTTGCACCGTATAGAAAATTAACTAAAAGTAGTTCAAAGGTGAAAATGTAAAACCTAAATCTATAAAACTTCTAAAGAAAACATAAAAGAAAATCACTTATGCAAACATTTCTTAGACTCAACACTAAACGCATGAGCCATAAGAGAAAAAAATATATAAATAGAGTTGTATCAGAGCTAAGAACTTATGCCCTTTGTAAAACATTGCTAAAATAATGAAAATCTGGCTAGGCAGGTGGCTCATACCCGTAATGCCAGTGCTTTGAGAGGCCAAGCCAGAAGAGCACTTAAAGCCAGGAGTTTGAGATCAGCTTGGGCAACATAGTGAGACTCCCATCTCTACATTAAAAAAAAAAAAAATTAGCCATGCATGGTGGTACACATGCCTGTAGTCCCAGTTACTTAGGAGGCCAAGGCAGGAGGATTGCTTGAGCCCAGAAATTAGAGGTTACAGTGAGCTGTGATTGTGCTACTGTAGTTCAGCTTGGGTGACAAAGTAAGATCCTGTCTTAGGGAAAAAAAGAAGACAGAAAAGAAAAAGGAAAAGGAAATAAATGAAAATCTGAGGCATACACAGAAAATGTTTACATATTATTTACTCAACAAAGGTTTGTATCCAAAATACATAAAGAACTCTCAATTCTCAAGCATATAAAAACAAACAACCCAATTAAATGGGCAAAGAACTTGAACAGACTTTTTACCAAAGAGGATATAATTATGGCAAATAAGCATACAAATAGCTGTTAAATAGCATTAGCCATTATGGAAATGCAAATTAAAATCGTAATGAGATACCACCACATATCAATTAAAATGGCTAGAATAAAATAAGAAGAACTGGCTAGGATGTGATGTACGGAATGTTTGTAAGTTTCTGGTGGGAATGAAAACTGCTGCAGTCACTGTGAAAAATAGTTTTTCAGTTTCTTATAAATTCAAACATAAACTTAAAATTATATTCCTGGATAGAGAAATGAAAATTATGTTCACACAAAGCCTGCATATGAATATTCACAGCAGCTTTATTTGTGATAGTTGAAAACTGGAAACGATCCAGATGTCTATCAATGGATGGTTGGGTAAGCAGACTGAGATATATTTATACAAGGCACTATTACTCATGAAGGGAATAGATTATTGAAACTTGCAATAACCCAGAGGAAGACATTATGCTGAGTGAAAGACACTAATTTGAAAAGGTTACATAATGTACGATTGCATTTATATGACATTCTTGAAAAGATAAACCTATAGGAATAGAGAACTGATCAGATACATTAACTACAGAGGAACATGGGAGGGAATTTAGGAGACTTTTAATAAAAATTATGTAAACTAGAAGGCAATGGGATGAGGATTTCAAAGTGCTGAAAGTAAAAGCTGTCAACCCAGAATTCTATATGCCACAAAAATATTTTCCCCAAATAAAGGAGAAATGAAAATGGAAACAATTCATAGCTAGCATACTTAAGTGCTAGAAAATTATGGGACATAGTTTCAGGCAGAAATAATTTGTATCAGACTAAAAATTAGATCTACACTCATAAGGAAACAGTACTGAGAATGGAATAAATTTTTTTTTAAGTTTTAATTGGTCCAAAAGATAGTAAACTTTAAAACAAAAGTAAGAGAAATGTATTGTTTATTCAGAGTGCATGTAAGAGCAGAATATATGACAAAAAGGATGAGAGGGTAGAATTTGGAATATCTATCTGTAAGTTTATTAAAGTACATGGGAAGTAGCATAATATTATTTAAATTTAGACTGATTAAAGATGTATATTATAAATTCGAAGGCAAATACTAAAAGTAAAATTTTTAAATTAGTAATTCAGTATAGTATATAAAATGAAATTATAAAAAGGTATTAAACATCACATGGCAGAAAATTTGTTGAAATAAAGAAAATATAAAACTAGTATACAATTACTAGCCAGATGGTAGTTTAAAATTTAAGACAACTGTATCAAGAATCACATTAAATATGAATGTTGTAAATACAGCATTTAAAAGACAGAAATCATCAGTTTGGATATAAAAGTATGACCCAACTATATGCTTTCTACAAAAAAACCCACTTTGAATGGAAAGGCATAAATAAGTTAAAAATAAAAGGAGAGATAAATATATAAAATGTAAACATGAACCTAAAGAAGGTTGGAGTATCAATGCTAATTTAAGCAAAGCGCACTTTAGAACAAAATTATTAAGGACAATAGAGGACATTAACTAAAGATAAACGTATCATCAATTCTACAGGCCAGCATTATCCATATACCATAACTGCACAAAGACATTCCTATAAAATAGTCTAAACTTCCTTGTGAGCATTGATGCAAGCCTCAATAAAATATTAGAAAATAGTGTCCAGCAATACATAAAAATATAATACACTATGACCAAGTAGGCTTCTTCCCAGGAATGCAAGACTGGTTCAACCTTCTCCATTAAAATGTAATGTGTCATTAATAGACTGGAGAAAAAAAATCTGATCACTTCAAAAGATGCAGAAAAAGCATACAAGAAAATTTAATATACATTCATGATAAAAATTTTCAACAAACTGGAAACAGAAAGCAACTTCCTTAACCTCAGAAACACAGTTGACCAGAGAAAAACAATACCACTGCTAGCATAATACTAAAATGATGAGAGACTAAATTCTTACCCTCTGATAATTAGAACCAGACAAGGTTGCCCCTCCTTATCACTCCTACTCAAAATCCCGAGGGAAGTTCTAACCAGTTCAATAAGGTATGCAAAAGATGTAAAAGGAATGCTCATGGAACAATCAGGAAATAAAACTATCTATTCAGTTGTTTATACACTGTGTAAAAAACACTAGGTAGCCACAAAAAAAGCTCCTAGAACTAATAAGAGATATCAAGGTTATTCTACAAGGAATTTAAAATTTAAAATACAGCCCCATTAGCAATAGCACCAAAATAAAAATACTTCTGTATAAATCTCATCAAGTATTAACAAAAACTGAATACATAACTAAAATCCTCCTCTTATAGTGAGTGTCAGGCCCAGACGGCTTCTCCAATGGAATATTACAAAAAGTTAAGACAGAAATAATTCCAATCACTTTCAACTCCTAGAGAATAGAAAAAAGAAACATTTCCCAATTTACTTTATGAATTCAACATAATTTTGCCACCATAATATGACAAGAACATTATAAAAAAGGAAAAAGCAATCAGGGTGGGGAAGTATTATAGAGGAAAAAATACAGTTACAGTGTTTTACCACAGACATCTGCTTTCTGCAGAAGTCCAAAGGAGTCTAAGCCAAGTATCAGTAACAATAAATTAACTCAGCTATGTCATTGGATTTAAGATCAATAAAAAAAAGCCAACTTTATTTTCAGGTACTGGCAACAAATGCTTATAAAATCAAATTCAATCCCATTTACCATAACAACAAAAATCTAGGTAGGAATATACCTAATAAAGTGTGTATAAGATTCTACACAGAAAACTACAAAAGACTGTTGAGCGATATTAAATTTCTAAGTACAACAGGAAACTATCCTTATTGACTATAAGATTTAGTACTATAAAGATATCAGTTCTTCTTAAGATCATAATAGTCAACACAGTTGCAATAAAAATCCTAGTATTTTTCTTTTATAGAAACAGACTAAGTTACATTTGAAAATGTAACGGGCCAAGAGCCCCTGAGATGATCCTTAGGCGTCTTGCTGCCACGTGTCTGTCCTTTTCTTCTGAGGGACAACACTCCCGACTTTGTTTCAGGAGGTGGTGTCCCTAGCTAGAGGCATCCACCAGACATGCTTCTCAGGATGAGTTGTAAACATGTCACTCACTAGTCAGGCTGCTGGGAAAATTTTCAAGGTGGCGGATATTTCCTGGGTACAGTGGGTCATCAATCCCAACGCTTTGGGAGGCAGAGGCAGGAGGATCACCTGAGGCCAAGACCTTGAGACCAGCCTGGGCAACATGGTGAGATTCCGTCTCTACAAAAAACTTAAAAATTATTTGGGTGTGGTGGCACATGCCTGTTGTCCTAGCCCCTCGTGAGGCCGAGGCAGAAGGACAGCTTGAGGCCCTGAGGTGAAGGGTACTGTGAACTGTGATCACATCACCGCACTGAGCCCGGTGGCACAGCCAGACCCTATCTCCCCAAAAAGAAAAAAAAAGTAAAGAAAAAGGAAAAACAACAAAAAAAAAGGCAGGAGATTCTGTTGAGAAGAGCTTTTCCCCTTTTTGCTTGCCTGAAGTGTGAAGGTGAAGTGAGAGAGAAGGAGGTGAGGCACGGTGGACACGATTCAGGGGAAGAGGAAAAGGCCTCGTCTCCAGAATCGTTCTGCAGCTGCCGCAGCAACGCCCAGACATCGTGCCCTGCGTGAGGAGCATCACGCCCACTTGCTTTACCCACTGTAGTTAGTTCTCTGCTACTGACGGCTGAAGGCAACTCCTAACAGATAAGAAGTTCAGCTTTAAGAATTAGATGCGTTATAGTTATTTATAATTCCACATGAAGCGAATGTTTTGTCATTCACTTTTATGGTGAGAAAGTGACACTGCAATTCCCCTTCCCTACCCAGGTGGCCTTGGGCACGTCTAACCTGTGGTTCACTTTCATCATCTTAGAATCTGGAGCATGACAGACTTTGTCTCATGGGTTTGAGGTAGGGATTATATAAATTAATGCCAAAAGTGCTTGGAGCACTGATTTATCCTCCGTCAGCCCCTGTGAGATATTTAAAGGCAGAGATTTTTGTTTCATTCATTGTAGTTTCCTTAAATGTGCATCATATGGAGTAGATGTGTGAATAAATGAAGTATTTCTAGACTAAAAAGAGAACTACCATTAGATCCAGCAATCCCACTACTGAGTATGTACCCCCCAGAAAAGAAATTATTATAACAAAGAGACACCTGTACTCACATGCATTGCACAGTCTTCTCAGCAGCGAAGTCATGAGTCAGGGAACTAACGTAAGTACCCGTCAGTGGTTGACTACATAAAGAAAACGTGGCATGTATACATCATGGAATACTATGCAGCCACAAAAATGAATAAAATCATGTCCCTTGCAGTCACATGGAGGGATCTGCAGGCTGTTATCCTAAGTCAACTACTGCAGAAACAGAAAAACAAATATTGCAGGTGAGCACAAACACGGGGTAGGCATGGACACAGAGACGGAGAGTAGACATGGGACTCGGAGCACGGAGGCAGGAGGGGCTCAGGGGCTGAGAAATTACCTGTCAGGTGCGTTTACTGGTTAGATAATGGCTACACTAGAAGCCTAATCCCCACCACTTCACAACACACCCGTGTAACAGACATGCACATGTACCCCACTGCATCTAACTTAAAATGAAATAGGAAATGAATACTTTTGAGCAGAAATAACGCTTCATGCACACGGTTTCTTTGTTCTATTAGCAGTAAGAGCCGGGGTGTATGCAGTATACTTACCGTTAGTGTTCAGCGCCATTTACGGCCCTCCCTGTGAAGTATTTTGGGAAGGCTTTGGGCATGTAGCTGTCATGTTTTTGGGGTAGGATGGTGTTCAGGCCCAGCTCCAGGACAGAAATGTCTTGACACATTGGGTGTGTCATTGTCTACTTTCAGAAGACTCAGAAGTAACAGCCATTTCTCATCCTGTGTCATTTACTGAGCTTCCCTATCTACCTAAGTTTTCTGAGAAAGGCTGAGGCTGGCCAGTGACACCTGTGACCGTCCCTGTGGTCTCAGGGCCCCTGGGCAGTGGACCGTCTCCTTCTCAGCCCGATCATCTAAGTGCATTCTCTCAGGCCGGCGGTCAGGCTGGACAGCTCTGGCGTGCAGGGCTGTCCCAGGTGCTTACAGAGGGGAGCTGCCCACCTTCTCGAAGGGGGCCCCTGCCAGTCTTCTGCTCTCTCGCTGGTGTCTGCGAATTGAGTCTTGGAGGTACAAGCAGCCCACCTCATGTAAGGTTGTGCAGTGCTGGTGTGATTCACACAGGCCGCTGGAGGCCCTTGGTTTTCTGAGTCTTGAGGGTGATTTCAGGGGACCAGCTGCCTGGGGTCCTTCCCATCACCGTCTGGGGGTTGATAATTTGATCTCTCAGAATCAGAACCAAGAGGCATTAAAGAATGATGTAAATAATACAGGCGTACCACCTTCTCATACCTCAAAAACTGGGTAGGAATATTAATTTCATTCTCATTTTTCTTGAATTAGATGATGTATTTTTGATACACTCCTGCAGCTTTTGTAAAAACTTGGACAAGTGTTAGAAAGTGCCGTGACCTCCATCTGTGCAAACATAATTTTTTCTCCTTGATTAGTTTATAATTTGTAGGCAAAGAAAGGAGGTGTGAGCTCTGACCTTCTGACTACCTGAGCAGGCCTTCCTTGCCTGAGTCACCCCGCACGTAACATTGGGACCCATCATGTGTTCAGCACACATGTACACAGAGCCGGACCTGTGTCTGTACTGTGACAGGTCCCGAGGAGTCAGTGATGCCTAAGAAACAACCCCTTCCTTCCTCGGTCCCAGCCTGGGAGCAGGGTGGCCGGTGGTGTCAGAGGCATCCCCATGTGTGGATGTGCAGAGGCCAAGATGGCCCTGACTGGGAGAAGCCACCTGAGAAGCAGGGAGGACCTTTTGCTGCTACTTCCTAACCCATCCACGTTGGTGCATGGTACAAATGAGCTAATGCAAGGAAACATTTTATTTACTTCTTTATTTTTGGCTTTAAAAAAACATGGTAAAATATACAAAGCATAAATGGTATCATCTTAACCATTTTTAATTGTTCAGTTCAGCAGTGTTAACACTGTTATGCAGCCAATCTCCATAACTCTTTTCATTTTGCAAAACTAACACCCTGTGCCCATTAACCACTAACTCCCCAATCCCTCTCCCCAGCTCCGGGTCACCTCAGTGCTACTTTCTGTCTCTGTGAATTGGGCTACTCTGGGGACCTCACATAAGTGGAATCACACAGGAATAGCTCTTTCCTAACTGGGTTCTTTCACTTAGCACCAGGTTTTCAAGTTTCATCCATGTAGTAGCACGTGTCAGAATCTCCTTCCTGTTCGTGGCTGAATCTGATTCTGCTGTATACACACACCACATTTTGTTCAAGCATTCATTCCCTGACGGACACCTGAATCCTTCCGCCTGTCGGTCATTGTGAATATCGCTACTGTGACCATGGTGTGTAGGGAAGCATTTTAAAAAGTAAGGACCACAAATAGGTTGCTTATTATCTCACAGTCTTATAAAAACTGACTTTCTCAAGGGTAGGGTTCACCCATATGTTGCTTGAATTTTTTTTCTGTACCTAATGAACTATTCTCTGGCCTGCACACATATTTTTAAGTCAGGGAACAGCACCCACATTCTTGTGGGGGAAATAAACAATATAATTATGAATGATGGCTTCCATGGAAGAGGAACAGTGGCGCAGAGGCTTGCAGTAAGAACTTAGCCCAGCCTGGGCACCTGAGCTGAGAAAAGGTCAAGGGGGCTTCCCTATAAATGTGAGACTTCACTCCAGGCCTGCAGGCTGGGATCTCGGGCAGTGAGCAGTGCTGACTGACATGTGTATCAGTCCATTCTTGCATGGCTATAAAGAAATGCCTAAGACTGAGTAATTTATAAGGAAAAGGGGTTTAATTGGCTCACGGTTCTGCAGACTGTGCGGGAAGCATAGTGGCTTCTACTTCTGGGGAATCCTCAGGAAACTTACATTCTTGGTGAGAGAGGAAGGAAGAGCCAGCTGGAGCAGGAGGGAGCTGGCTCCCTCATATGGCTGGAGCAGGAGGGAGAGAGAGAGGGAGGCAGCTGGTGTTGCACACCTTGAAACCTGCAGATCTCATGAAAACTCAGTCAGGGTCAGGAGAATAGCACCTAGGGGATGGTGCTACCCCATTCATGAGAGCCCTGCCCCATGATGCAATCACCTCCCGTCTGTCCCACCTCCAACATGGGGGGTTACAGTGTGACATGAGGTTTGGTGGAGACACGGACCCAAACCACATCCATTCATCCGCCAGGGCTACTTGCTGGAGTCCTAGGTCCTGCCTTTCCATAACTGGTGGGCTGCCAGCCTCCCCGTGCCCGGCTTCCACAGCGGCGATCATCTACCAGCTTGGGCCCCCCTCTCCCAGCTGCCCCCTCTCTCCCGAGGCTGCCCAGCCCGCTGCTTCCCTGCCCAATGGCCCTGGGCGCTGCTGGCCTTGGCTCCATGCTGAGTGCTCCTCCAGGGACTTCTGGTCTTCAGACTTCACCCCAGGATTCCAGGAGACACAGGCTCCGTGGATCCTGGGGATAAACAGGCCTCAGTTTCAAAGGGTTCATGCTGTTTTTAAAAGGTAATATTTATCATGCACTTTTTTTTTGTTTTTGCTTTTAAATGAAGATATCTGCCTATATTTTGATTGGTATTGCTAGAAATGTTCTATGTTAGTATTTTCTGACAAATGGAATGATTCTGGAACTGTGTAATGTACAAAAGGATGGTTCACGCTGGATACACAAGCAAAACTAATGTTTTTAGTTAAGTAAACTGCACAGTTCTTTTTTAGGAATTGACTTTGGTTTTTTCCATTTTTAAAAATAGATTTTTTAAAGAACTTAATGCAGATTCATTTATATATGAAGGGTGTTTGTAGGCTGGGCACAGTGGCTCATGCTGGTAATCCCAGCACTTTGGGAGGCTGGGGTTGTGGATCATTTGAGGTCAGAAGTTCAAGACCAGCCTGGGCAACACGATGAAACCCATTCTCTACTAAAAATACAAAAATTAGCTGTGCATGGTGGCATGTGCCTGTAATCCCAGCTACTCAGGAGGCTGAGGCAGGAGAACCACTTGAACAACCTGGGAGGTAGAGGTTGCAGTGAGCTGAGATCACGCCACTGCGCTCTACCCTGGGTGACAGAGTGAGATTCTGTCTCAAAAAAATAAAAAAACCTATGAAGTTTGTTTATAGCAAAAATTTGAAGGATGCCACATTTATGATGATTTTATAGCCTAGGTTTGTCAAAGATAAAGCCAGACACAAAGCAATAAGGACAGACTTTATTAAGTATCACAATAGGGGAGAAGGTCCAGCGTGAACTAAGCTCACAGAAGGCAGGGGATACGTAAAGGCTGTGCTCAGGGAAGGCACTGCGGGTGCTAGGAGGCTTGGTCCGTGTGACTAGGCAGCTAATTGGTACTCATCTGGAAAAGAAACAAACTCCTCCAGAGGCAATGGGGCAGGTTAGAGGGAGGTACCACCCAAGTCAGGCCGTCCTCTCCCCCACTGACTGGGAGCAAAGCCGGGGCAAAGGCATTTCCCTGGAAGTTTCTGTTTCAAAGAGATGGCTCCCAGGTCCTTGTGGAGACAGTTCTCGGTGGTGGAAGATTGACATTCTCAAGGGCAGACAAAGAATGCATGGTTGCAAGCTTTCTAAAGTAACTCCTCCATGATGAGGTGTAGGGGCCTCTCTGCCTGTCACCAGGTTTTGGCTGGAACAAGGACTAAATTTTGCTGGAACAAATAAATGCTGGAAGCATCGAGTTTTCAGTTGCAGGAATTTTAAGGCGGGCTGTGAACGTCTCAGGGACACAGCCTCATGCTGCTAAAAGCCAGGCTAGTGTTTGCTTAGATTTGTTTGTGCAGACGTTTGGACGAGTCGTTGTGTGTCCACCATTCTTCTGCAGTCCTCAGGTGCCCTCAGTGTTTAAATTCTACCACTGAGTCATCAAGTGAAAAGCAAAAAGGAGGAAAAATTCTTAAGGCTGGTGTGTGTGTGTGCACACGTGTGTGCGTGCACGTGTGTGTGTGCACCCATATGTATACGTGTGCTTGTGTGTTTTCTTCCATGAGACTCTGCAGAATACTTCCTGAGTGAAGGAATTTAGTATTTCTAAACTCTGTGCCTAGTGTATTTATCTAGTGTCTGAGTTTGCTACAGCCAACCTTTAAATTTGGAGAGAAAAGTAAAAAGCTAGAAAAGTACCAAAGGTGTTAGGTGCACACCCCATAGTCACACTCCTGGGGAAGGTGTGCTTCCTCTGGAACGCAGCCTAGCCTGTGGGCTTGACTGAGCAGTGGCAGCGGGGTCCCATACGCGTGGCGCTCTGTCCGTGCGTGAGGCCCTGTCCTGTGGACCCAGAGTGCATTACCTCTTGTCATCCAGGGTGTCTACTGTGACCATGCCCGTCCATCACATTGGCAGAAGGTCAGAGAGGCCAACCTAAATAGCATCCACGTTTCCCAACCCTTTTTCAGTTTCCCTGTCCTAAAAAGGGGCATCAATTAAATCCTTAGCAAAGCTCCTCAGGTAGAGGCAACTGCTGGTACAATTCCCTGATGCTCCCACACAGTTTGAAGAGTATGGAACTCTCAGCTCTCAGCATCTTTTTCTTCCTTATATGTGTCTAAATAGACCAGCCTGGGCAACGGTACTTACTTATATTTCAGAGATGGAGCCTTGCTTGGTGGCGCAGGCTAGAGAGCAGTGGTACTGTCTCAGCTCGCCACAGCCTCAAACTTCTGTGCCAAAGTGAACCTCCCGCCTCCGCCTCTTGGGCAGCGGGGACTTTAGGTGTGCAGCACCACGGCTAGCTAATTCTTTTTATTGTTGTAGAGACAGGATCTCTGTATGTTGCCCAGGCTGGTCTTGAACTCCTGGCCTTAAGCGATTCTCCCCTCTTGACCTCCCAGAGTGCTGAGATTACAGCTGTAAGCCACCAAACCCAGCCTAAATGTCTTTATGCCTCCTCATTTATTAGAGAAATCCTAATCTCTCATTTGTACAGCGTGAAGCTGAAATTTCACAAATGTGTAATACTCATTATGAAAGTATTCTGCTGGGAATTCCCCCAACAAGTAAGAATATTGAATGATGTTTTTAGGTGAAATGTTTAATACTCACATGCGTCTTTGCACCTGGCTTGTAGGCGGTTTGGAATGAGATCAGCTAGTCTGTTTCTCATGACCCATGGAGTGCCCATGAACCTTTGGGCTCATAACAATGCAGGTCAGATGTGTTCTAAATGCAACATGATTTTTGCTGGGAAGTTTTTTTTAATTGCGTTTTGGGGTACATGTGAAGAACATGCAAGATTGTTGCACAGGTACACACGTGGCAGTGTGATGTGCTGCCTTCTTCCCCTTCACCTATATCTGGCATTTCTCCCCATGCTATCCCCCCCACTCCGCACCCCCCGCTGTCCCTCCCCTATTTCAGGAGTTTTGAGAGCTACGGGGCATACCTGACATCCTCACATCGAAGACCTTAGTTTTACTGAGGCCCTGAGCACCCTGGGCCTGGGTCATGGTGTGTGTTGTTAGCCCTAGCTGACTTGATTTTTAATACGAATTTCTATTTCTTTCCCTCCTTATGTGTTTACTTCCCTCATGGTTCACATATAAAATGATGAGGAAAGGAGGCACTGAGAATCATAAAACGGATTCTCTCGATATGGTCACACGCCTGGAAGAGTTTACCTGCTGCACGTGTGCACTGGCTGTGTGGGACTTCTGTCTACCATATTGTTTTCAGGGAGAATTACAGTAACCAAAGAAACAAAATGACCTTTTGTTTCTTCTAGAGAATATGTTTGGTGGATGATTTGGAAATGAGGCAAAAAGTGACCAACTTTGGGGAAGGTATTTGAAGTTCCAGAACACCTTTCTGTTACCTTCTGGGGTAACTTCCTCCCATGTCTGTCGTGTGGAGCACAGGAGATTCTGTGTCTTGTGGACCCAGTGGCCGTGAGTTTGTCAGTGAGCTCGTTGTTTGACAGATGGAAAGACCTTCCCTAGAGAAATAATGCAGAGCTTAAGTCCTGCCAATGCTGCCGAAAGAGCTTGGGGTGAGAGTGAAAATCAGATTAGGCCCACACTCACAGGCGCTTTTACCCAATCAATCATCAACGTAACGGTGACTGCCAGGGCTTCCTAACGCATTGGTGCAGGTGAGGCAAGTGCTGAATTTGATCTGAATTTCACCTCAAACAGCCCCAGCTACCTGCACACAGGGCTGCCTTGTATGCGTTCTGAGGCCTGTGTGTTTCTTGCGTGCTTAGAGTTCTCAAGAGGGTTCTTAGGACTTAGAACTGGAGACATATGCAGGCACCACGGGGTCTGGATTTGGAATGTGTCATCGTGCTGTGAAATCATCATTTTAATCACTGTTAAATTCGAGGTGACGTGCATGGAAATGTCTGGCAAATTTTCATCAAATTGGAGTCTTTTTATTTCCACTGACCTTGAAAGTTACCCTAAGACCACAAACTAAAATTTGAAGACAATTTTGAATTGGCCCAGGCAGTGCCTCTCACATTTTAATGTACCTGCAAACGTGGACTGACTTCGGTGCACCTGGATGGGCCCAGTCTGAATTTCCAGTGTCAAGCCCTGCCATGCTTTGGGTCCCCTGGAGACCAGGCAGTGTGCGTGTGATCTCCAGGGATTCCTCATATTATCTTCTGACATCTGGACTGCAGAGGGTCACCCTTTAATTGTGCGCAGCAGCATGGCGGGGCTTTCGCTCACCACAATCCACGTTCTCCCTGGGCATGCTGTTTTCCAGCCTCCTCTGCAGTGAGCCAGAGGTGACCGTGGCCACAGCGTCCTCCGTTCTGGCTGATGAAAAGTTGCCATTTCAGGCCCAGCCCATAAACTCTTTCTGCACGGAGCCTCTTCCGCATCCGCCCTTCCCCATCCGCCCTTCCCCATCTGCTGGACACGATAAAGAAAGGGAAAGTGGAGCCTCTGCATGGTGGGTTGGGCTGGGGGTATCCGCTGTCAGTTCTAGACCGTGAGGTGAGAACCCCCGACATTTCAGAGTTTATTTGTTGTATCAGCCTACCCTGGCCAGTACAGCGTGCCAGGCCAGACTGCTGAATTTCAGGATTACATTGCTTACCGAGAAGACTTCTTATTTCAATCTAATTTCAGGATGCTTTCTCAATTACCTATTTAATGGACTGATGTGTACCTCTCATTTGAACGGGAGGCGCTCAGATGCACACCTCCCCTCGGCTCCCTCTCTGCTTCCTCCTAGTCCAGTTAGGCCTGTGGTTCCCAATCGCATATTCTTGGGTCCTGCTCCAGACCTAATAAATCAGACTCTTCTGAGAAGCATTTAGGAACCTTACTTTAGTCACAAGTGTCAGGCTTTTCAGCCTCCGCATTTTGGAAATGTTTAGAAATTAGGCACAATGGCTGTGTAATGGAAGGAAAAAATGGATTGAAAATGACTGGCTTTTTAAAATTTCTGTTTTTAAAAGGGCTTTTATTTTATGGAAAATTATTCCGTTCAGCTTTGGATTTCTCTCGTTTGGTTTACTCAATTATTTTTCCCTCTTGGGGAAAAAAATGTGTAGGAGTTAAGCTCTTTTACAATTCAACTTTCCATCACCAAGTAATTTGAACATTTTTGCATCTTGCTTTTAAAATGCCAAATACTGCTTCTTGTTAGGTCTGGTGTGTTGGAGTGAAATGAAATGGAAACCAGGCCTGAAGCATCCCTGAGTGGACAAATCGGTCGGGCCTCATACATGACCTTAACCTTGCCTGACTTCAGAAACACAAGGAAAACTTAACTTCATCGAATTCTTGTACATGCCTGTATTAAAAAAAGGCATCTGGCCAAATGTGGTGCTCTGTCTCTGTAATCCCAGCACTTTGGAGGCTGAGGCTGGGACAGTCTCTTGAGGCCAGGAGCTCAAGACCAGCCTGGACAACAGACAGGACCTCATATCCACAAACATAAAAACAAAAAAAACAGGCCATACTAATTTTACAGGTGCACACCTGTGGTCCCAGCAGCTCAGGAGGCTGGTGCCAGAGGATGGCTTGAGCCCAGGAGCTCGAGGCTTCAGTGAGCTAAGAAGGTGCCACTGCACTCCAGCCTGGGTGACAGAGCGAGACCCTGTTTCTAAAAGAAATAAAAATAAATAAATAAATGAAATGAAATGAAACTGAAGCTCAACCCTTAACAAGCAGCAAACCCACTTATAATGATCTTACTAGGGACTTTCCAGCGGGCTTGAACTGTAGCTAACCAAACATTTCCTTTCTTTTACCTCCTTGTGGGTCTACACAAGCCTCCCCCTTGGGTTCCTAAGTGAGACTCCCAAACCACTTCTGCTTCAAAGCTGCCTGATTCCTGAATCACTACTCACTCAAATAAACTCTAAAATTCTGTGCCTTGGTTTACCTTTCTAACAGGCGTATGCAGTTGGCTGCCACTTCACCTGTCTGCAGTGGTTTTCTGCTCCATGTTGGATCAATATGGTGAGGAGACTTACACTTTATTCACATTTGTGTGGCACGGCTGAAGGTGGTGGGTGTGACAGGTCGGATTCAGGTGAGTCTCCAGCAACCTTGGCAGCTCTTTTACCTGTTGACACTGGAACTCCTCTGACATTTATGTCTTTTGCCTTTCTTTCCATTGCATTGGTCCTCAGGGGACTACAGCTATCCCTACTGGAAAATGTGAGTTACGGACTGGAGATTGTGGGTGTATTTTTGTGTTGACTGTACATTGCTATTTAACATTCACCTCCACTAAAAGCACTTCTTTCTAGACCATTCAGAAATCTATGAGAACTCCCGAAGTTCTGGTTTAACTGGCAATGTTACATGGTCTGCCATGGCAGGGAAGAGGCCCCTATAGACATACAGGTGCTGTGTGGGCGGGAAAGGCCAATTCATACCTGGGATAGTATCTGTTCTGAGAAGGAAGAATCACTTAACCCCAGCGCAAGGATGCAAAGGGCGCAGTGCAATGAAGCTGCAGCCAGGCAGAGAGCCGTGTCCTGAGGAAGGGGGCTGCATCACACCCATGGTGTTCAGGCCTCCGGGTCAAAACACTGATCTCTCCTCGGTCCCTGCGGCTTGTTAGAGTCAGTGAAGGTCAGGTCATGCCACCTGGCCCTGAGACTCTCAGAGTTCATGATTCCTCTGGAACCGCAGATCCCAGGTTCATGGTGGCCTCTCCCATCACGGCATCACCTGCAGCCCGCTACAGAGCTTGGTGGTTGCTGGGGCTCCCTCGTGAGTGCCTTCCTCAGTGTGGGGGATACCGGTCCCCCACCTACGTTCACATGAGTTGCACATGGGAAACCCACTCTGACATCCCCGTTTTCCACGGACTTAGCCTGTCCCCTTACAGTGTGTGTGTAGGGGGGGGCTGGCGGCTCATTTTCTCTGGCTGTAGGCAACGGCAAATCCAGGTTTCAGCAGTCACCTTACTGGAAGGACAGGTCACCAGGAACCTTGAGAACTAAACCTTAGTATTCAAGGTTCCGGTGTTTAATCCCTTTGTATATAAATACAGCCACATCGGCTTTAAAGGTGGTCCTTTCTGGTTCTAAAACCCTTAAAATAGGTTCCCATGCATGCTCCCCGGCTCTTACCAATACAGGTATTAGAGACCCCGCAGCCTCTTCTTTGCGCCTCCTGGGGAACAGAACTTGGGGTGCTCCTTCCAGGCTGTGCATGGATGTGACCTTGTTCAGGGCCTGAGGTACTGGGTGGACGGTGCCATTCGTGGAAATAGTGTATCTTGGAAGTCAAGCTCAAATCTATGTCCTGGTGCTGGATTCGCTGCAGTACGTTCATGAGAAAAGCTTCAGGTGTGGTTTCTGAGGTGAGGAGCGAGTGCTGGAAGGACAGGGGCAGTCTGGAAAGTCCTTGGCTGTGGGCGGTTATCTCTTCATGTTACCTCGTGGGTCACGTGCAACGGTGGGGGAGCTGGAGTGAAACGTGATGGAAACGGGACTGCTGCGTCACCAGCCTCACGCTCTGCAGACTCTAGTTGGCCATAGTGGCTGCAACCTACCTGAGCAAGTTTGGTTATCTCATGAGTGTTTCAGTGGCTGTTTCTTTCTTTCTTACCTGCCACCTGCAAGCTCAGGAATTTCTGTTAGTTGCTGGACTCTTTAACTCGCCGGAGCAGCTTCAGTTCCAACCTGGCAGTGAGTACAGTCAGGACAGTGACCTGATGTGGAGTCTCCACTGCTCTACGTCTGTGCAAGAGCTCGCCCTGCCCCTCAGTTAGCAATCAGGCAGCCCAGCGAGGGAGCCCTCTGTGTGTGCCTTTTCCTTGAAAGCAGCTTACTGATTTCTGTGGGTCCCCACCAAACATAGCTGACCTCATCATGCCATTTGTGCACATTTGTCAACTATCCCTTTGAAAGTAAAGGTTCCCCGCCCCCCAAAAAAAGTGGGTTTAAATTAGCTAAAAAGTGAATGTCTGGCGTATTAATTTTCTCTGAAGTTCACTCCACAGTCCCAAGGTTTTGGAGACATGGAGGGCAGAGTGCAGCAGCTAGGCAGGGGAGTTTCGAGGTGTTTGAAGTCACATTTCCCAGCGTTTCCATCCTTTTTTCTGCTTTTTTCTAGGTTTAGAATATTGGGCAACTCTCCATTTTCTCATCAAGAAAATCGTGGTAAGACAAATACTCCCTTTATACGGTGCTCTCAGGACTCAGTGATTCAGTTTGTGCCTAGTTTTTAGCACGAGGTCAGTCCCTGGTGCCATTGTTTTAATGAAGTTCTGGAGGGGCCGACGGCACCGGTCAGAAAGCAAGGTTCTGGGGAGGGTTCGCGAACAGAAAACGCCCACAGTTCAAGCCCAGACTGAGGCGATCTGAGAAGCGACTGCGGCCATACGTCCCCGTCCATGTCAGAAAACGCCTTCTAGGGTTTAGGGCTCCCACGGAATCGGTCAGAGGCTGCAAAAAATGTCTCATCGCCCCCCCCCCACCCCACCCCACGGTGTAAGCGCAGCCCCAGGCGGGACCTGGAGCGGTTCGTTTTTATTAAAACGTGTCTCAATTCAAATGGAGCGAAGCACAGAACGCGCAGCTCTCGCCGTGCGCGGCGGCCCCGCGGGTTTCCGTGTGTCTGCGCGGTGTGGCCGTCCTGGGGCGCGGGGCTGCGGCACCTTCTCCGGGACCCCTGCGGGGCCGCCCGGGTGCGTGGACGGCGGGTCCGGCCCTTCCCGGCCGTGTCGCCCGCTGGGCTGGCGGCTGGCGCAGGTTTCCCGCCCTCGGAGGGCGGCCCGGGGGCTCCGCCCACGGCCTCTGGCGACAGCGGAGGGGCGCGGCGTGGAAACCCGCATGTGCCCTTCCTGCCGGGGAAACGTGCCGGGCCGGGCTCCCCCGAGGAGCGCGCTCCAGGGGCTTCGGGTCACCCCTGCGGGCACAGGGCCCGGTCCCGCCCCAGCCAGAAAGGCGTCCACTCCCGGCTCGCGCGTTTGTGACAAGTGCGTTTATTCGCGTTAGAAATACAAACGTAGGAATCTGAATACAAATACAGGGGGCGGCCCAGCCCGAGGCCGAAGCGGGGCGCGGGGCCGCCCTGTGGCCAAGGCACGTGGGGCGCAGGTGCACCCTCATTTCACGGGGACAGCGGGAGACACCTGGGGACCCCCGGAGCCGGGGCCTCGAACCCCTGGTGTGGCCACGACATCGGCCATGTGCTCAGGGCGGGGCCTCCCTCGGCCTCCCGTCCGCACCCGCCTCGCCATGCTTCCAAAGTGCCTCAGATTCTGGAATCTTGGGGCGTTACCTGGACGACTGCGGAGCGGGGCCGCGTCCATCCATCCCTCCTGCCCCTCCCCGTGACCCGCCAACGCGACTTCCCAGACAAGGGGGGCGGCGGCTGTTGCCAACGAAGTCCTGAAAACTGCTTTTGGCTTCTAGGATCAACTTGACCAGAATGCACGAATGGCCGGGGAGTCGCCCAGGGCTGCACCCAGGTCACAGCCGCCAGCTCCGGGCCCTGGGAAGGAGGAAGCCTCCTGCGGACGCCAGAGGGACTCCGGATCAGGTAGGGAAGCTGGATTTTTTTTCTTTAAGGAAAAAACGTGATCCCACTGTGTCGGGAAACACACAGATGGCCACTTTCTCTCTCTCTCTCCTCTTTCCCCGCTCTCTGGCTTCTTTTTTATCCTAACCGGAGGCTTAGGAAGCTAATGTGCTATTGCTAGAAAACTGCTCCTTTCTACTTGTTTCAACTAAATTTGGGGGTGACGTGTAGAGTGATACACATGAGTAAGTGGCTTCAGTGTTACCGCTGCGCACACAGACACAAACACACAGACCACTGCATGTAAGCACAAGATGATGGCCTCTTGTTCCTAACAACACTCAGGTCTGATCCCTGAAAATAATTACTCTCCTAAACATTTCACAGAAAATTCATGGCTAAACAACAAACCTTTTGCTCAGTACAGGAGCTGCACATAAAGGAAAACCCACCAATTAGTTTTACAAACGTATTAGCATGTAGACCTTGTTCACTAGCACAACATGAGCCATTTCAAATGTCAAGAATGGTGGACAGTGTCCTTTAGAATGTTTTAATAAAATAGTTATTCTAAACAGAGATAACAATAATAAGCACTATAAATTTCATGAACATATCTTGCCTGTGCCTATTTCTATTCAAATTAAAAATGCCAGGATAAGTTAGGGGGAACCAAAGCGTAGACCCAAATTATATAAGAAGCACAGTGATTGAGCTCACAAAATTTGCAGCTTCCAAAGATGCATGTATTTTAGTTTAAAAAGATAGTTCTTAGGCAGTTCAAATGTTATCTTTACGAAAAGGAATAAAATAGACGACTGAGGTAAAAATGAGAGAAAAAGAGAGAAAGCAATTAACAAACAAACGACAATTGGGTTGTTCAACATTACTAAATAGTAATGTTGAATTCTGATTGAGGCAGGGCAGGCAGGACTGCTGGGGAAAACAGCAGTTCTGGACATGTTTTAGGCAAGCAAAATTTGGGACTAGGATCTGCTATAGTTTAGTTTAGAAAAGGCTCTAAGCCTTTGTGTTGAGTCAATAGCTGAGTCCTAGTAGGAACATGGAAGGGGACGAGAGTGATGATGGTGATGAAGCATCGTTTACTTTCACTAAAATCTTTCTTTCATATTGGGTGACAATTTAGAACTCGAGGGAGCAAGTTGTGTGCATCTTCTACCACATTACTTATTTTTAATTACATTGGAATCAATCTTTAATTGCTTAAGAATGCAACGTTTTTTCTTTCTTTCCTCTTTGTAGCTCCCAAGACAACCCTCGATGTACGTGGACCGGTGGGCGCAGCAGGCTGGATGAGGGTGGCCTGGGTCTGCCAAGTCTAGATAGACGAGTGGGTGCCCTGATCTCCCCATCAGAGTGGCTGAACCACTGCTCTGTGCAAAATTGATATTGAAAATCCTTCCTGATCTCTGAATAGGAACAGCTCTGGAGTGCAGTTCCCAGCGAGAATGCAGAGGGTAAGTGATCACTGCATCTCCAAATTAATTTTTACTGCCCAGAGACCATGAGATTCCTGGGCAGAAAAGCGCTGCGAGTCCCCAGCATGGTTGTTTCAGCCGGCGCAGCAGATATCTGCACAAAAACACACAAATCTGGGCAGCCATTTCAACTGACACCTGGGCGACAAAGTTGCCCGTTCAACTGAACAAAAGGGGGCTGAAACAGGAAGCCAGGTAATCTGGCTTGGTGGGTCCCACCCACACAAAGACCAGCAGTCTGAAACACTGTGTATTGAGAGTTTCACAGAAAGCACTGCTGGACCCTGGAAGGTCATCACCACTACCGAGACAGTCCACCATCACTGAGGCAGTTCTAACTATACCTCTATAAACAAAACTGCAAGGAAGTTCACACAGCAGCTGGGCAGAGCCCATGGCAGCTCAGCAACACCTCTACTGGCAGACTGTGACTAGGCCACCTCCTCGCTGGGCAGGGCATCTCAGAAAAAAGGCAGCAGCATGTTAGGAACTTAGAGATAAAGCCCTACCTTCCTGGGCCAGAGCACCTGGGAAAAAAAGGCTGTTATGAGTTCTGCTGCAGCAGACTGAAATGTACCTGCCCAGCAGCTCTTAACGGAACAGTGGAGGTCACAGCTCAGCACTTGAGCTGCTATAAGGGATAGACTGTCTCCTCAAGCAGCTCCCTGACCTCCGTATATCCAAAGAGACACCTCACAAAGGAGAGGCCAGGCTAACATATGGTAGGTATCCTTCTGGGGCAAAGATACCAGAAGAAGAAACTGGCAGCAACCTTTACTATTCTGCAGCCGCTGCAGGTGATCCCCAAGCAAGCAGGGTCTGGAGCAGACCTCCAGCAGTCCTACAGCAAAGGGCCTGTAAGAAGGAAACCTGAAAAACAGAAAGGAATAACTTCATCATCAACAAAAAGGACGTCCACTCAGAGACCCCATCTGAAAATCACCAACCACAAGGACCACAGGGAGATAAATCCACAAAGATGGGAAGAAACCAGCACAAAAAGGATTAAAACAAACACCAAAGAACCAGAATGCCTCTCCTCCTCCAAGGGATCACAACTCCTCACCAGCAAGGGAACAGGGCTGGTTGGAGAATGAGTCTGATGAACTGACAGAAAAACACTTCAGAAAGTGGGTAATGACAAACTTCTCAGAGCTAAAAGAAAAATGTTCTGACCCAATGCAAAGAAACTAAGAACCTTGAAAAAAGGTTTGATGAAATGCTAACCAGAATAAACAGCTTTGAGAAGAATATAAATGAATTGATTGATAGAGCTGAAAAACAAAACACAGCATGAGGACTTCACGAAGCACACACAAGTTTCAGTAGCCAAAT